>NW_007260388.1:234710-244296 GCF_000164805.1 Carlito syrichta | reverse complement strand
AAAAAAAAAAAAAAAAAAATAGGGAGAGGAAAAAATTTGAATAACACAATTAGAAATAAAAAGGCAATGTTACAACTGACCATAAAGAAATACAAAGGGTTATTAGAGATTACTACAAACATCTGTATGCAAGTAAACTAGAAAATCTAGAGGAAATGGAGAAAATTCAGGCAATTTTGAAACACAAAGAAATTGAAACCCTAAACAGACCAATAACATTCCAAGAAATTGACTCATTAATAAGAAACCTTCCTGACACAAAAATCCCTGGGCCAGATGGTTTCTCAGTTAAATTCTGCAAGATGTACAAGGAAAAGCTAATACCAAGCCTACCGAAAGTATTCCAAGTACTTAAAAAGGAAATAATTCTCCATAGATCATTCTATGAAGCCAATATTATTCTGATAACCCAAAATGGCAAAGACCCAACAAGAAAATAAATCTTCAGGCAATTTTTCTGATGAACATAGATGTAAAAATTCTCAGCAAGATTCTAGCAAATCATATCTAACAGCACTTTACAAGGATCATTCATCATAACCAGATGGGTTCCACTCCCAGGATGCAAGGCTGGTTCAATATAGACAAATTAATAAATGTAACCCACCACATAAACAGAACCACATGATTATCTCAAAATATGCAGAAAAATCATTCAATAAAATCCAACCTCCTTCTTTTAAATAAAAATTCTCAAACACCTAGGCATCAAAGGAACACTACTCAAAATAATAAAAGCAATCTATAACAAACTTACAGCCAACATCATACTTAATAGGAAGAAGCTGGCGGCATCCCCCCTGAGAACTGAAATAAGACAAGGATGCCCACTCTCACCCCTCCTATTTGACATAGCACTGGAAGTCCTAGCCAGAGCAATCAGACAGGAGAAAAAATTAGGGGTATCCAAATAGGAAATTATTTCTCCTTACAGATGATTTAATTCGATACCAAGAAACCCCTAGAGAGTCTGTTAAAAAACCTCTTTACATTGATAAACAATGTCAGTAAAGTCTTGGAATACAAAATCAATGTACAAAAATTAGCTGCATTTCTATACAGCAACAACAAGTAGGCTGAGAACCAAATCAAAAATACAATCCCATTTGCAATAGCCACAATAAATTAAATACCTCATTATTCATCTAACCAAAGAGGAAAAGATCTCTACAATGAGAACTACAAAACACTGCTCAAAGAAATCAAAGATGACACAAACAAATGGGAGAACATCCCATGCTCATAGATTGGAAGAATCAATATCATCAAAATGTCCATTCTATCCAAGGCAATCTACATGTTCAACACAATCCTTATCAAACTGCCAGCATCATTTTCCACAGACCTGGAAAAGATACTACTGACATTCATATAGAAGCCAAAAAAAGCCCCAATAGTTAAAGCAATCCTCATCAAAAAAAGATAAAAGTTGGAGATATCACACTCCCAGATGTCAAACTTTACTACAAGGCTACAGTAACTAAGACAGCATGGTACTGCTACAAAAATAGACATGTAGACCAATGGAAGAGGACAGAGAATCTGAAAATAAAACCACAGACATTCAACTAACTTATCTTCAACAAAGCCAGCAAAAACAAATATTGGGGAAAGGAAGCCATACTTAGCAAATTGTGCTGGGAAAACTGGTTAACCATAAACAGAAGAATAAAACTAGACCCCTACCTATCACCACATACAAAAATTAACTCAGAATGGATCAAAGACTTAAATGTGAAACCTCAAACTATAAGATCTTAGAAGAAAACTTAGGGAATGCCCTCCTGAACATCAGCCTAAGCAATGAATTCATGGCTAAGTCCTCAAAAACAAATGCAGCACAATTGACAGGTGGGGCTTTATCAAGCTAAAAATTTTTTGCACAGCAAAAGAGATCATAAAGAAAGTGAAGAGACAACCCACAGAATGGGAAAAAAAAATATCTGCAAGCTATGCATTTGACAAAGGCCTAACATTTAGGATCTATAAGAAACTCTAATTAATTGACAGGGGGAAAAAACTAATTGCCCCATTAAAAAGAGGGCAAAAGAACATGAACATACACTTCTCAAAGGAAGAGATACATGCAGCCAACAAACATGCAAAAAAATGCTCATCAGTCATTAAAGAAATGCAAATCAAAACTACAATGAGATGCTACCTCATACCAGTCAGGATGACTATTATTAAAAAGTCAAAAAACAGCAGGCATTGGTAAAGCTGCAGAGAAAAGAGAATGCTTCTACACTGTTGGTAGGAATGTAAGCTACTTCAGTCTTTGTGGAAAGCAGTGTGGCAATTCTTCAAAGAACTAAAAGTTGAGCTACCATTTGACCAAGCAATCCCACTCCTGGGAATATACCCAGAGGACACAAATTATTCTACCAAAAAGTCACCTAATGTATAGGTTTATTGCAGCACTATTCACAATAGCAAAAACATGGAACCAAACTAGATGCCCATCAAAAGTGTACTGGGTAATAAAAATGGGCATATATACATGAGGGAATACCATGCAGCCACAAAGAAGGACAAAATCATGTTCTTTGCAGCAACATGGATGCAGTTGGAGACCATCATTCTAAGTGAACTGTCACCAAAACAAAAATTGAATATTGTATTTTCTCACTTATAAGTGGGGACTAAACATTGGGCATTTGGACATAAGGGCAGGAACAACAGCTGCTGGGCACTGCTAAAAGAGGGAGGTGAGGGGGTTAAGAGTCATACAACTATTCACTGGGTACCATGTCCACTACCGGGGAAGGAAAGGACTTGCTGGAAGCCCAAACGTCACTATCATGCAATTTATTCACAAGCAAATCCTCACATTACCCCACAACTCTAAAATAAATTCATAATTAGAAACAAACATATCAAGTATGTATTTTGATTTCTATATATTTACTTAAATTTTTTATTTATTTGTTTTATAATGCACTGAGAAGAAAATTAAAATTGCCTGCTGCTGTTAAAATGCTTTTGTTGTTTTCTCATATTTCCTAAACATTTTGCTTTATGAGTTTTGATGTTGTATTATCTAGTGCTTAGATAGTCATGATGTTTGATAATCAATATGGATTATTATAAAAGTATCTTCTTTTATTTAATGCTTACTGCATTGAACTCAACATAAATAATTTACATGAAGATTTCTGCTTTCTTTTTTTTTTTTTTTTTTTTGCGTTGGAGTCTCACTCTGTCACCCATACTGGAGTGCAGTGGCCGCTCCTGGCCACCGCAGTCTCGACCTGCTGGGCTCCGGCGATCCTTCCGCCTCAGCCTTCCAAGTAGCCGGAATTACAGGCATGCACTACCACGCCCGGCTGATTTTTTTTAATTTATTGTAGAGATGAGGTCTCGCTGCCCAGGCGGGTCTCGAACCCGCGGGCTCAGGCAATCCACTCACCTCAGCCTCCCAAAGGCGCGGGATTACAGGCTGAGCCACCGAGCCCGGCTTCTGCTTTCTTTATGCTTATGTTTGTTTTATGTATCTATGCTCATTCTTTTCATTTCAATATAAATAAGTGATTTAAGTAAGCTAATAATTCAAAAGTGACTTAGAACATGCCTGGTATATGGTAAGTGCTAAGTAAGTATTTGCTAAAAATAGAGACAAATAAAGCTCTTGTGTATCTCCCACATACAGAGTACAGTTGGCTTTGTTTATGATGGTTTTATCCCTATTTACAGTATATGGATAGGACAGATATATTTAGTCAAGGTCATCATCTGGTTTTAAATCATGCCTTTTAAAATGCTTTTATAGTGTTTTCTTTTTCTTATTTGGTTTGTGTTTTCTTTGCTTTTCATATGTGCTCTTCTGATAATTTGGAATTGTTTATAGTCCATTTCTTCAAGTGACTATTCTTTTTTATTGAGGTGAACATTACATAGCATAAAATAACATTTTTAAAGTGTATAATTCAGTGGCATTTAGTATATTAACAACGTGAAACATTTCTCTAGTTCAAAATATTTTCATCACACCAAAAGGAAACCCCTATACCAATCAAGCAGTTACTCCCCAGTTCCTCTTCCTCCAATCCCTGGCCACCACTAATCTGTTTTATGGATTTACCTATTCTGGACATTTCATATAAATGCAATCAAATAAGGCATGGTCCTCTGCATCTGGCTTATTTCATTCAGCATAGTGTTTTCAAATGTCACTATGCCACTGATGTTCTGGCATGTATCAGCACTTCCTTTCTTCCTTTTTTTTTTTGAGTGGAAGTCTCACTGTCGCCCAGGCTGGAGTGCAGTGCCACACTCACAACCACCGCAGCCTCGACCTGCTGGGCTCAGGCGATCCTTCCACCTCAGCCTTCCAAGCAGCTGGAACTACACATAAGCACCACCACACCAAGCTAATTTCTTGATTTATTGTAGAGACGAGGTCTCACCAAGTTGCCCAGGCTGGTCTCGAACCCCTGGACTCAGGCAATCCTCTTACCTCAGCCTCCCAAAGTGCTGGGATTACAGGGTTGAGCCACTGCACCTGGCACTTTCTTCCTTTTTATGGCTGAGTAACATTCCATCGTATGGATATACCATATTTTGTTTATTCATTCATCCATTGGTGGACATGTGAGTTGTTTCTACCTTTTGGCTCTTGTGAATCCTGCTGCTATGGACATCTGTGTAAAAGTATTTGTTTAAATAGCTGTTTTCAATTCTTTTGGGTCTACACCAAGGAATGAAATTGGTAGATAATATGGTGATTCTGTGATCAACTTTTTGAAGAATCACTATATTTTTCTCCACAGCAGATGTACCATTTTACATTCCCTCCAGCAGTGCACGGACACTCTAATTTTCACCACAACCTCACCAATAGTTAATTTGCTTTTTTGTGTGTATGAAGTGGTACCTCATTGTAATTTAGTTTGTGTTTCTCTAATTACTAATGATTCTGAACATGTCTTCATGTGCTTGTTAGCCATTTGTCCTAGTGGTTATTTTTAATCACACCTTTTTATAATAGTTAATCCTCCATTTTTTCAGGCAATATCTATTGATTAATGTAAGTGAAGATAAAATCAGAATATTACTAATTTTCTTGCCTATCCTGACCACCTTTTCTGACCATTCTTTCTAAAGAAGGACCTCCTTTCCAACCTCTTTATTCCTTATTTGGACATCTGATTTATTTTCTATATGGTTTTATTATTGTTTATGGTTCCCTTACCTGTTTTTTCTTTCTCCTCCCACTAAGTATAAGCTCTGAGAGCAGGTAATCTATTTATCTTGTTCTTCTTTGCACCTCCCAGCACTTACTAGTGCTCTGCTTGACTAGCATATAGTAAGTACTTAATAAATATTTTTTTGAATAAACATCTGAATGATTGACAATAAGTCCAATTTTATTCATAATGTTTCCCCTATACAGTATGCATTAAAATGATAGATAAAAGAACTTATATTTATATCCAACCATATTCATTTTCAGGGACTGCTGTAACAAATTACCACAAATTCACTTTGGGAGGTGGAAGCGAGAGGATTGCCTGAGCTCAGGAGATTGAGACCAGCCTGGGCAACCTGGCAAGGCCTCGTCTCTACAATAAATCAAAAAATTAACCAGGCATGGTGGCACATGCCTGTGGTTCCAGCTACTTGAAAGGTTGAGGCGAAAGGATCACCTTAGCCCAGCAGGTCAAGGCTGTGGGGCCATGACCATGCCACTGCATTCCAGCCTAGGTGACAGAGTAAGACTCCTACTCAAAAAATAAAACAAATTACCATAATCTTAATGGTGCAAAACAACAGAAATCTATTCTCTCATAGCTCTGAAGACTAGACATTCAAAATGAAATTGTTGACTGGACCATGATACCTCTGAAGGCTCTAGGGGAGGATCCTTACTTGCCTCTTCCAACCTTTGGTGTCTCCATGCATTCCTTGGCTTGTGGCTATATCATTCCAGCCTCCATCTTCACATGGCTTTCCTTCCTGTATCTCTACGTGTCTTCACCTTTTCTGTCTCTCATAAAGATACTTGCAGTTGGGCACGGTGGCTCAAGGCTGCAATCCCAGCACTTTGGGAGGCCAAGGTGGGAGAATTGCTTGAGCCCAGGGATTCAAGACCAGTCTAGGCAACATATGGAGACTTCATCTCTACAGAAACATCAAAAAGTTATTCAGGCATGTGGCACATGCCTGCAGTCCTAGTTTCTTGGAGACTGAGGTGGAAGGATCACCTGAGCCTAGGAGGTCGAGGCTACGATGAGCCATAATGATGCCACTGCATTCCAGCCTGGGTGACAGAGTGAGACACCTACTTAAGAAAAAAAGACACTTGCCATAAGATTTAAGGTCCACTCTAATCCAGGATGATCTCACCTCAAGATCCTTACCCTACTTACTTTTATAAGTGCTCTTTTCCAAATAAGGTCACATGCTGAGGTTCCAGGGGGACATATCTTTTAGAGGGACACCATTCAACCCACTGTAACAACAGATTAAGTCCTGTACATTCTACCTTTTGAAAATCTCTTGGATCCATCGACTTCTTTCTGCTACCTTCTTTCAGACACTGTCATCTTCTGCCTGGTTTATGCCCTCGGCTGCCTAACTGGTTGTTCTGTCTCTAGTTTTGTCCTCCTTCAGTCCATGCTCCCTGATGCAGCCTGAGTGATCTAAAACAGGTAACATTTGTCTTTTTCTGAGCATATGCCACAGGCTGGCTGCATCACTGACCCCCATCCCATTCTACAGGGATTGCCCACAGGAGGTCCCTGACTCAGTCAGGCCAGTCAGAGTTATGCCTTGGGATTTTCCTGCATGAAACAGACGGAAAAGTGCCCTCTCCCACTCGGGTGGTGGAACTGTTGAAGTGTAAATCTGTGCACCACGTGTCACACCTCGTGTGCTCCTCTGCTGCAAGAGGAAATTAGGTGAACCTGTAGAGAAAGGCAGAGGTGGAAGGCGGAAACAGAGATGGAGAGCCCTGAGGGATCTTTCTCCCTGCATCTAGTCCATTAGGCCAACCCTACTCTTCCTCTCTCTCCTTACCTGGACCAATCAACTCTCCCTTTTTGCTAACGCTTGTTGCCACGTGGCTCTGCATCCAAGAGTATCCAAGTGTAGCCATCATCCTTACAGACGAGACTCATGGGATGTAATAACAACACAACCTTATTTCTGCTCTCACTATTTCTTTGAATCCGTTCTGTTGGGACTCACAAGTGTGGACTTTAATAGCTTCCCCCACCCCTATAGTCAAGTCAGGTTGAAAAACATAGTCACATAGTCCTAATTTGGTAATTAATATGTGAAGCCTCATGACATAACCAAAATTGTGATTTTGATTTAAAGTTGAGGTTCTTCCCTCTCCCCCAGCTCAAGCCTGCAATGGGCAGAAGACCTGCAGTTGGGAGAGTGGGGAGACCTCCCCAGAGCTGAAGCAGGGAAAAAAGGAGAGAGCAGAGGGAGCAGAACACCCTTATTTTTCTGTTCTGCAGTGTGAATCAGTAGTAGGCAAGTTTTGAGAGGATGCTGTATCCACAATTCTGGAAGACTGAGAACTTCAAAGTATCATTTGGCCTATCGCTCCAGGCCTGTGTTCAACAGCGGCCCCATGTGGCAGCTAGAAGCAACAACAGCAGAGGATTACTCAGATGCCAGTGCTCTCTGCTTGGCTGGGAAAGCCCGACCGCCCACCCTACCCACTCTGGACAAAGCCTCTAGGACTCCTGTTCAACTTGGAAACCTTTAAGAGAGAGATAAAAACAAGATGCCCCGCTAAGCAAGCAGCTGAGGCAGTGAGTAATTAATTGAGGGGAGAAATGAGCTGTGACCACGTTTACCCCCTTGGGTCTGTGGACTCATTCCACAAATGTCGTCACAATTTGTTATTATTTTTTTTACAGCTGAGGTTCGGAGGGAGGAAGTGACTTGGCCACAGTCCCAGAATTAGTAAACGACAAAGCTGCGATTGGCACATAGGTCTTCCAGTTCTAAAGGCCATGAACTTTCCAGCCTTCCTCAGTACTTTATTAGGGATGATCGGTTATCACCGATCAATGTTCCTAAATGTTGGAGAAGAGAACAATAAAGATAAATCAAAGGTAAAAGTGACAGATAAATTAGACACTTTTAAAATATGCAAAACATCTTTTAAAATGTCTTCCAGTAGGTTGTGCCTCCAGCAGAGGGCAAAGCATCTGGAGTCTGTGCTCTTGGCCAGGAGGAGCTGCAGGGATCCTTTGCCTGGAGAAACAGAGTGAGGAGGAGGCCTGGTTGCTCTCTGCAGGGGTCTTTTGCTGTCATTTTTAATGTCCTTTTGCCCTGCAGGGTGTCGGAACCAGCAGGTGAGGTCTGCCTCCCCTAGAGAATTCTCCTTAGAAAGAATGTCAAGTGTGGATACGAACATTTATTTGTTGACATTTTTAAAATGCCAGTTTAACACCCTGAAATGCAAAAGCACTTGTTTCTTTTCTTTTTAAAATATTTTTTGGAGAGCATCAAGTCCATATCATTGCCACTTTTGCTCCCAATGTAGACATCTTCTAAGCTGTCTTGTCCTTCGGTGGACAAATAAAACCATGGCCCTCTGGGCGAGCTGGTTCTTTAACGTCAAAGTTACCAGAGGATATTGGAGTTATTTTTCCCAGAACTGGAGCTCACACAAATATTTACCGGGTGAGTGGCTTTGCTTGATTACAGTTAGGGCAGTATTTGTCTAGATGGAACCAGAGGCCTAAGGAGGCATACACAATCAGAAGAAAATTCTTGGCCCTCCAAGTGGCACAGGTTGTTCCATTTCACTGTTATGTAAGCATTGGGGAATGACAAGTGACTGGCGTCATCCACATAGGAAGGCAGATGACTGCAGAGATCCTGTGATGACCATGATCTTGACCATTCCCCTCCACCCCCAGGGACAGAAAGCTCTTCACTAGATAGCACCATGTGGCCAGACCCTTGCCCAAGTATAGAATCCTTTTAAAAAGCCAACATTTGCATTTTTCCATGCATACCTTAAACTGTGTTTTGCCATCACCTATCAGGGCTTTCTACGTTAAAGAAACAACAGGGAGGAGTTTCTATTGAAATGCAACATGTGTACAAAAAGGTGAATACGGCTCAAGTACACATCTCTATGAAGTGTCTCAAATTGAACAACCCCACAGAACAGAATGACCAGTACTCAGAGCCCCCCATGTGCCACTTCCTCCCCTATCACTCACCCTCATTGTCACGTCTCTTAACATCATCGATTAGTTTTGCCCAATAGGGAGCATATTAAGGTCATGGGTGTGTCTCAGCAGTGACAGTCTACAGTTTAACAAAATTTAACAATTTACTCCGTAACACAGGATCCTGTGTCCACCATGAGGGTGATATTCAGGACAGGGAAGGTAAATGACTTTGGTGTCAGACAACCCACCTCTGGCACCTATGAACTATGGGACATTGTACCAGTCACTTCCCTGAACCTATGTGCCCCCCTCTCTTAATAGGAATAATTGAAGGCACCTGACCTAGTCCCTAATGCCAGTGCCCACTCCTACATGTGCACTAGACGGGACTCTCCATGGAACAGAATGGTTACTTTCTTTTTTTTTTTTTTTTTTTTTTT
>NW_007260388.1:217893-234453 GCF_000164805.1 Carlito syrichta | reverse complement strand
CCAGGCGGGTCTTGAACCCATGGGCTCAGGCAATCCACTCACCTCAGCCTCTCAAAGGTGTGGGATTACAGGCTGAGCCACAGAGCCCGGCTCAGAATGGTTACTTAACAAAAGGCTATTTTACTTCCTGTCCTCCCCCTTTTTTTTGGAGCTTGCCATTCCCTACACCCCATGCCAACATCCTCCTGAGATGCATGCCAGCACCTGTTGTTGACTTCCCAAATGACACACTCTGCAGAGCCATCATCTCTTGTGTATCAGCTGTCAGCATGCCCTCTCTCCCGCAGCGACCTGCCCATTGGGACACCTTCCCAGAAGCAGGTCTTTCCACAAGGGACCCCCTGGCTTTCCTCCTGATGGCCTCAGGACCAAGGATGTCGGATCCTTCTCATCCTCCATCGCCTCCACCTTACAGATGAGGAAACTGTGACTCATAGAGGGAAGGGATCTTGTCCAGGGCCACACAGCGAGGGTACAGCTGGGACCAGAGCCTGACTTTCAGCTTCGTCACTGCCACCTGCTCCTTGCCATCCAGGGCCAGGCACTCTGCCCCTTCAATCTCACACCAGCTGTCTGTGTAGCAGGGTGGGAGTGCCACGGTCCATCTCATAGCAAGAGATAGCAGGAGACCAAATGCAACTCCAGGAAAGACTGACATTTGATTCATGGATGTATTATTGAATAATTCACACACGGTTAAAATTACTTAAAGCATTAAGATTTATAGGGAGAACTTTCCCTCCCACCCTTACCCTATGTCTACCTAGTTCTCTCCTCCCCTGGGTAGCTCCTGTTCTTAATTTTTTTTTCTTTTCTTTTCTTTTTTTTTTTGAGTTGGAGTCTCACTCCATCGCCCAGGCTGGAGTCGACCTGCTGGTCTCAGGCAGTCCTTCTGCCTCAGCCTTCCAAGTAGCCGGAACTACAGGCTAATTTTTTAATTTATTGTAGAAATAAGGTCTCGCCAAGTTGCCCAGGCTGTTCTCAAGCCCATGGCCTCAGGCAATCCTCTCACCTTGGCCTCCCAAAGTGCTGGGATTACAGACTTGACCTACCGCGCCTGGCCACTGTTCTTACTTTCTTAAACCTTCTTCCACTGGCTTTTTAATGCCTATATAGGCAAAATCAGATATATATGCTTTCTTGCCTTTTTTTTCATAGATGATAATATACTCTCTTCTTTGCTTTCTTAATTTAACAATACTCCTTGGAGAGTTTTACACATCAGCACATAAATAGCATCCTCATTCTTTTGCACAGCTGTGTACTATTCCATTGTGTACCTATGTTATAATTTTAACAGCTGTATTGAAATCTAATTCAATAATATAAATGAGTGCATATCATAAAATGCACTCATTTATAGTATACATTCAATGACTTTTAGTATATTCACAGATTGTGTGTAATCAGTTTCATCATCCCAAAAGAAATTTTGCACCTTTTAGTCATTCCCCAGCCTCCAATCCCCCAAACCTATGCAACCGCTAATCTACTTTCTAGCCAAGCACGGTGGCTCATGCCTGTAAACCCAGCACTTTAGGAGACGGAGGCAAGAGGACTGCCTGAGCTCAGGGGTCCAAGACCAGCCTGAGCAACTTGGTGAGACCTCAACTCTACAATAAATTAAAAAATTAACTGGGTGTGGTGGCGCATTCCTGTGTTTCCAGCTACTTGGAAGGCTGAGGTGGATCACCTGAGACCGAGAGATCAAGGCTGCAATGGCCGTGAGCGCACCACTGCACCCCAACCTGAGTGACAGAGTAACAGTCTGACTAAAAAAAAAAAAAAATCTACTTCTATTCTTGACTTTTCATATAAAAGAAGTTGTACAATATGTTGCTTTTTGTACTGACTTATTTCATTTATCAGGACGTTTTCAAGGTTCACCCATGTTATAGCATATATCACTACTTCATTCCTTTTTATTGCTGAATAATATTCCATTGTAAAGATAAACCACATTTTATTCACTTATCTGTCGATGGATGTTTGGGTTGTTTCTGGCTTGGGCTATTATGAATAATACTGCTATGAAAATTTGTGTTTGTTTTTGTGTGGACTTACATTTTCATTTCTCCTGGGTATATACCTAGGAGTGAAATTGTCAGATCTTATGACTTATTTTATAACTAACTTGACCAATACCCTAATTGATGGAAATTGAATCAGATAACATTTTAAAAACCAGCAACCCTCACAAGTATGGCCATAGAGTGAGGATTATGGGAAAATGGAGTTGGAAACAATGACTGCTTTGCAGAACTTGCCAGTCTTCCAACTTTTCCTCCCCTGTTTCTAGGGGAGCTTTCCCCCCAGACTCTTTTCTTTCTTTTTTTTTTTTTGAGTCAGAGTCTCACTCTTGTTGCCCAGGCTGGAGTGCAGTGGCATGTTCACGGCCACCACAACCTTGACCTGCTGGGTTTAGGAGATTCTTCCGCCTCAGCCTTCTAAGTAGCTGGAACTACAGGCACGCACCACCAAGCCTAGCTAGTTTTTGTGATTTATTGGAGAGATGAGGTCTCACCAAGTTACCCAGGCTGTTCTCAAACCCCTAGCTTCAGGCAATTCTCTCGCCTCAGTCTCCCAAAGTGCTGGGATTACTGACTGAGCCACTGCACCCAACCTCCAGACTCTTATTCTAGCACTTTACAGTCAAATCATCCTCAACTCCAGTGTGGTTTGTGACTCTGGCATGTGGGAAAAAGAAGAGACATTTCTCACCGCCTGGCCTATGAGCCTATTGCACACGACACCTGAGGAGAACCCAGAGCCCTTCAGGTGTGTCTCCCAGTGTCTGTTCCCTTCCCATCTGGATTTCCTCTTTCACGGGACTGTCCAGGAGGAAGCTGGTGATTCTTGACCATGGAGTTTCCTGGACCTGTGATGACAGATCTCTGCCACACCTGTCTATCTGCCACACCTGCCACACCTGCCACAGGTGCAGAACAGGGAAATTCAGGAACCATCCAAGCTCTAAGCTGGGAGCCAGCCTCAGGGAGAGCTTCCTACCACCACAGTCTGAATGGGACCTGGGAGGGGGTGGAGATGCCCTAGTACCAGCACATGTGTCCACAATTCTTTTGATTTAGAACCTCTTCACAAGCCAAAGTCAGAAAGGTTTGTTGTTTTTTTTGTTTGTTTGTTTTTTTCTTTTTACTCTGAGTCAACAGAAGACATCAAATTGAATCCTCTGATTAATTGCACAAGAGAAAATTCATCCTCTTACTCCCTGCTAAGTTTCTGTTTGGGACTGTCCTACACTTCTTGGGTGATCATGTTACTCCCTGCTCAGGAAACTCAGTGCTGCCCAACAGCAGTAGGACGGTGACCATTTGCAAGGAGGAGTTCTTTCAGCATCTTCCCCTTCCAAGGCAGCTGCTTAAACTTGCCTCCCCAAGAGCTGAGGAAAAGAACACCACATGGAATGTGAGTATTCTGCTACAATGCAAGCATGGGCAGTTCTAGAACTACTTATATATTTCACGTAATTAAATTAGAAGAAAAAAAGGCACACACAAAAAGGTTTCTCTCTTCTACTGGATATGTTTATCCACTAAGGTAACACCTAACTTACTTTTACCTTTTTAAAAAAGAAAGGTGAAATACAATGTTTGTAAAAATTAATATAGAGAGTTTCTTTCATGTGGAAAATGAATTGGTTTTAAAATAATTTCATGTTCTATAGTTCTCAGTTGGGTATTTTATATATATGAACATATTGTATCATCCTATAACAATTTCCAGAAAGCTCTATGAGTTTATACATGGGATCCAAGTTTGAATAATTTATTTTACCATAATATAAAGTGTACTGTTTTTTTTGTTGAGTTGATTTGCTATTTGTTTGTTTGTTTGTTTTAATACTTATGGGATTTTCCCCATTCCTTACTTTAAGATCTCAAACCATTCTCCTAACAGTGGTTTAAAATGTATGACCATTGTATCTTATGAGTGAATGACTAATTTTATGCACTTAAATCTGTTCATTTATCCTGGACTTTGTCACATGTAGTTCATAAAGTTATTTTAAAATAGTTTCTTCCTTCATCTAAAGGCAATAAGATTATTCGCTCATTCTGACAACTAATTATAATAAAAAAATACCAACCTCTCTGAGTCTTGGATTAACAAAATGAGTTGATAACAAACAAACAAATAGTAAATGGGAACGCACTTATGGAGCACCTTGTGTCTATACAGCAGGCTGTGAGTTTTCTCCTATGACATGTCTGAATACATCCATGTTCATGTAGAGAAAGAAATGGGGGTTTGAGCCAGTAAAGTTCAACTGAAAAACTCCCAAGATTGCATCCTGTATCTCTGGTTTTCATCATTTCATTTTCTCTCCTAGCTCCCCGAATAGAGAAAACAGTTTTGAATTAAACAGCAATTGAGATCTAAATCTTCTGGCCTTACAAGGGCACACAGCGTCTTTACCCGGGGCACTTCACCAAGGAGACCAGAAAAGTACCCACTTACACTCTTTCCTTTCAAAAATATTTCTTTTTTGAAAATGAGTACACATAGGACAAATTGTACAAAAGAGCACAGTGAAAAGAATATCTTTTCCACCCAATTATCTTCCCAGAGGAAACCACAGGGATGAATTTCTTATGTATTATCCTGGAGATAGCCTACACAAACATAATCTACAAGCAAATAACATATACCCTACCCCTTTATATATGCATGTGGTCACATACCATCTCCCTGTTCACTTATTTTTTCACTTACTAACATTTGGTACCTAAAAAACTCCTCTTTACTTTTTATGGCTGCATAGTATTTTACCACATAAAGGTTCCATAACGTATTCAATCGATCTCCCCCTCCCCCAGTTGGTACTGTTCTGGTTGTTTCCAAGCATTAGTCATCACAAGCAAGACTGCAATGACAGCATATGTTGTTTCTAGGTGTTCGAGAGTAGCTTTCACATAAATTTCTAGAGGTAGAATTGTGGAGTCAAAGGTAAGTGCATCCGTAAATCCATAGATCTTGTCAGTGTGCCCTCCATGTTGGTCGTATGAATTACAGGCTGACCAGCACTTACACAAGGGCCTGATTACCCTGCACACATATCCACACACTGTATTCTGAAACATCATGAATTTCAAACCTGACAGGTAACAAAATACTATCTAGTAGTAGTTTCAATTTGCATTTTTCTTGTATAAGTAATATTAAGAAGGCATTTTTATGTTTGAATGTCCATTTTTTCCTATGATCTATTTGTTCTTATGCTTTGCACATTTTTCTACTGGGATTTTTGGACTTTTTCTTACAGAACAGAAGGCTATTAAGAAAATTAGTCTAGCTGGGCATGGTAGTGCGCACCTGTAGTTCCAGCTAGTTGGAAGGCTGAGGTGGAAGGATCGCCGGAGCCCAGTAGGTCGGCTGCGGTGGCCGGGAGTGGCCACTCCACTCCAGTCTGGGCGACAGAGTGAGACTCCAACTCAAAAAAAAAGAAAAAGAAAATCAGTAGTTTACATTGCAGATTGTCATTTCTCTTTTGGTTTTATGGTATACAATAACTTAAATTTTATGTAGTTAAATGTAACTTTCTTCTTCTGAATTTTTGTGTTATGCTTAGAAGGAACATACCACTCTGAGATGATTTTTAAAAATTACCATGCTCTTTTCTAGTACTTTAAATTGTTTCACTCTTCTATGTTAAAATATTTTATTTATCTGAAGTTTTTTAACTGGACTAATTTATCTGGACATATGGTGAGCAATGTGGATCTACTGCTATACTGCACCAAAGCTACTTATTGAATAATTCTTTACCTAACTAGGGCAGAAATGTTTTCTTTATTAGCTACCAAATTCTAATTGTCTGATTGATGCTGTTTTGACTCTGTTCCATTGGTCTGCTTGCTTATGTGTCTGTATCACACTGTTTTAGGCATTGTAATTTTATAGGGAGACTTTTTAGGAAGAGTTGTACCTAGTTCTGAAGAACCCTCCATACACACACCCTTTACAAAGCCCAGATAACCGCACCTGGGCTGTGTGCAGAAAGCATTCATTCATTAGGGAAAAAAGAAAGAGAGAGGAAAGAAGGAAAGAAGGAAGGGAGGGAGGGAGGGAGGAGGGAAGGAAGGAAAGGAAGGAAGAAAAAGAAGATTTAATTATCTGGTTGGCTAGTTTAAAATTTCTGGCTAGACTAATTCATTTATCACTTTTTATTCAGATTTTTTTCTAATTAGTCTTAACATTTGATTTTTCTATATGAACAGTCTATTTCACAAAGAAATCCTATTAATATTTTTATTGAAATTATGTTCATTATCTAGATTATTTTAGGGACAATTGACATCTTTGATATGGTGTTTTAAACTCTTCTGTTTTAAAATGTTTTTAAAAATATATTGACATACCTTTGGTCAGTCCCCAAAGAAAGCCTTTTTGAGTAGTCCTACGTTTTCACTGATTGAAATCTATACTGTCCGTGACTTGGCCAGGCAGCCCTCAGCCCAGGAAGGTAGGTCTCATCTGTATCTCTCTTTCTCAGTGGTCAAGTGGGCTCCCCATGAAGTCTCCAACAAGACCCAGGCCAGCACGCTCCTGGGCCTCCTGCTGGGTGACCACATGGAAGGGAGGAATGGCACCAACTCCACCAGGGCCCTGAAGGTGCTAGACGGGACAAGTGCCGCCTGGTACATCCTCACCATCATTGGCATCTACGGGGTGATATTCCTCTTCCGGCTGGCCAGCAACATCCTCAGAAAGAATGACAAGTCTTTGGAAGATATTTATTACTCAAATTTGACCTCTGAACTCCAAAAGAAAGGACTTCAGAGCAAGGTAGCCAAATGCTCTGCACTGACCATCAGCAACAGAGCTGTCCTACAGTCCAACCAGGTCAGCCTGGGGCCAAAATGTGGAAGCAGCGGGCCCCAAACCGGAACTCAGGGGACCCCCTGAAAGTCAAGACCAGCAGACCTCTACTGGAGAGGCCCAACCTCACAGGGGGAGCAGCCTTGGGTTTACCTGGAACCTTGAGAGAGGACTCGAGCCTTGAGTGGGGCTGACCATGGATGCGTCTAACTAACGGTGTGATCAGAGCCAGCAATGTGTTTCCTTCTCAATCTTTCTAGTGCTTTGAGACTAGAGAGTAGGGCAGCAACTTCCAGCCATACTCACCTTTCACTGGCAAAAGCCTGTGCTCTGGGGAAGAATGTAGGGTTCCTGGTGTCCTCAGAGGAATCCAGGAGACTCATACAAAGAGACAGTCTCTTGTCTGAATTTGGAGGCAAATAACCTGGATTAAATTAAACTGCAGAGGGTCACATAAACTAGCAACTAGATGCTCACCTGGAATCTGTGGGGGTTGGAAAGGGTCATTTTATTTGAAAGATTATGACTTGAATATAGGACCAAAGTTGTTAATATCATAAGTTAGAAATTTCATTTTCATTGAGAGAAAAAGGTACATTGAAAAAAGCATTAGAGTTGGAGCCAGAAGACCCAAATTCTAGTCTGGGTTTGACTGGTGTTGAAACCAGTCCAATAGCCCCATAAAACTGACACTTCCCGCGCCTTTGGGAGGCTGAGGTGAGTGGATTGCCTGAGCCCACGGGTTTGAGACCCGCCTGGGCAGTGAGACCTCATCTCTACAATCAATAAAAAAATCAGCTGGGCGTGGTAGCGCATGCCTGTAATTCCGGCTACTCGGAAGGCTGAGGTGGAAGGATTGCCGGAGCCCAGCAGGTGAGGCTGCGGTGGCCGGGAGCGGCCACTGCACTCCAGACTGGGCGACATAGTGAGACTCCAACTCAAAAAAAAAAAAACAAAAAAACAAAAAAACTGACACTTATGGAGTTTAAAAAACAAAACAAAACATAGAAATTGACCCTCTTGGTCTTCCAACTTAAAGTTTATGTTTGCCTTATCTGGGTTCTTTCCTAAGGATACTGACCTTCCAGCAAGGGGCTGGAACTCACCAGTACACTGCATCCAGACAATAAGGTGCCAGACCCCTCACTCACTGTGATTGTTTTCTTACCCCTCCCTAACTGCTATTTTACATTTCTTCCTCCACTATATAAACCCCTAATTTCGATCCAGAGAGCATATTTGAGACAATCTTCTGTTCTACTCAGCTTATATCACCCAAATAAAAGCCTGCTTCCCTGGCAATACTCGTCTCAGCAACTGGCTTTCTGTGCACTAAGCAACAGGACCCAACCAAATCTCTGGAACCTTGAGAGAGGTGTTTCTGTAACAGTGTCCTTCCATGTATCACTTTCCCTTTCTAGAACTTAGTTTTCATACAGATAAAATGAGGATAATGGTGCCAGATCTGCCAAGCTTACCAAGTAGATAAGATCTTGGTTGATAGTGGTGCTTATCAAGTAGATAAGCTCTTGGTGGATAGAGGTAGTGTAGGTGGTGGTGACTGATATTGTCGTTGGTGGTTGATGTTGATATAGATAATGGTGGTGATGATGCTATTCTGGAACAAGAAATGACTAATCCATTGGCAATTAATCTCTAAGAAATGGCTGTATTGTCTTGTCCCACAGGAGAATCTGTCTACACGTCAGTTGACGACCTATGCTGTGAATGGAATCCACGAGATTCAGGTCTCCCATGTAGACAGGACAGATGTTTTTACATTTCCTTATGTTAGACATCAAATGCTTCATGCAAAAGTCTGGCAGATATCTATTAGTTATGTACTTATCTGTATCTAAAAAAGAAAGAAAATCTTGTCAAGATGACTGATTAATTTAGGGAAATTGTGATTAGCAGAATTTCTACAAGTGGCTTTCAGCAGGCAAAGAGAAAAATTATATTTTGTATCAATTTCTATAAAGTTCATCCAGTTAGGCTTTGGGAGTTGTCCCTGGGCTAGAGATGAAATATCTTTTGCAGGTTTGCAGAGAGTAGTCTGCAATCAGCCCCATGATTTCATAACAATCAGAATTAAACCCCAAACTTTTTTTTTTTTGAGAGTGAGATATACTTCCAAGTATTTCTTTTCTCTTCACATTTTTCACATCACCATTGTTATCATCTCACAGGTTGGAAACAAAAGTGTTAGTCCATTTATATAGTTTATAAGAGCTTTACGCATGTGTTTGAAGTGCCAGACTCCCAAAGACCCCAAAAAGGAAAACACTGTGTCTGAGAGGCTGAAGAAATGACCTGTAGGCAACAGATAAGACACGGGCTTTATTCAGGAACTTACGTACAGGGACAATGGTCCAAGAGTGGCCTACTGGACAGGGGGAAAAAAAATGCCCCAGTTTGTAAAAGGCACACAGGTTATATAGCATTTTCCATGGGGCAGAATGGAGGGTTAAGCATGAAAAGGGTAAGGTTTCTAGTGGCAGGCATAGTATGAGAACATGTTTATACATATGTCACATATACATAAAATGGTAGTGTTACAATGAACTAAAGGTGAAATAAAGGTAATCAAAGATTATGGGCATTGATCCAGATGTCCCAATCTGGTCGGAACCAACCAACCAGCCCAGAGGCAGGGAAGTAACTGCCTCAAGGAAGGATATACAAGAACACTCACTATGCATGGCTGCAAGATGTGGTCAACAGGCATGGAAATCACTTTGTCCTGTGACAATGGGCTACAGCCTCAGCACAACCTGCGTGTCCACTCATGGAACCTGAGGAGAAGGGGACATCCCAGGTTGAGCTCTTCTCCAGGCTCCAACCCCCTGCTTAGGACCATATCCAGGGTGAGCTCATGTTGTCACTGAGTTGTGTGTCCCCTACACAACTGAGATGTTTACAGAATAGGACAAAATACAAAAGTAGACAGAAATGTAACCTACAGTAAATAGTAATGCAGAATGCATTAAAATGGGAGTGAATGGTTAGAAATTAGGTGAATATGGGACTAGGAAGAGCTAATTGGGACAACTATCCCTTGTTGGTTGCCTCTGTCACATGCATTTTCCCCTTTCTTAACCCAACTGCCCCTGATTTGCATTTGGGGATCTGTTTGGCTCTAGGGAAGCTGAAATCGGTTGAAGAGCTGGAATAAGAGATGTAGGTTAAGCCAATCAGTGCATTCCACCCCTGAACTCACAGATTGGGTCCAGGATAGCCCAATCTGTCCAGGACAGATTGGGTCCAGGACAAGCCAACCAAATCAGAATGATCAGCAGGACTTTAACAGGGAATTCTGGAACACAAAAGCTCTTGCCTGCTCTGGATACTGTTAAAAGCAGATCTGTGCCTGCAGTAGCTGGATTCATTTTGCCGCCATGAGGAAAGCCAACTTGAGGGCGAAAACCAACATCAAGAGCAGAGCAGAGCTGAGAAAATCTCAAAGGCCAGAGCCCTGATCAACTGTGCCCAAAGCCTTAATTTACCACTGGAATTGTTCAGTTTGTGAACCAGTAAGTTCCTTTTATTAAGTCTGTTGAAGATGGGCTTTTGTTCCTCGCAACCAAAAATATCCTAAATGATACCATTGGATAAATTATTTCCTGAGGGAAGTGGGTTGGAGTGGAATTTGAAAAGAAAAGAAGTATGATGTGGGAAGTTGGGATCCATTTTTTTCACCAAGATTTTTATATTTATAGACTTTCTGTAACTATAGGGGAAAATAGATTGTTATACTTCTTATTTCAGCTCAGTGATCATCCTTATCATCTACTTCTGAGATTACTTGTGTTCTGTGAAAATCTTGAGATAATAGTAAAATACACAATAAACATTTGCAGCTGTAATTTAAAAAATAGCAATATTTGGTTGGACGCGGTGACTCAGCCTGTAATCCCAGTAATTTAGGAGGCCGGGGCAAGAGGATTGCCTGAACCCCGGGGTTCAAGATCAGCCTGGGCAACTTGGTAAGACCTCGTCTCTACAAAAAATCACAAAAAAAATTAGCCAGGCGTGGTGGCATGTCTCTGTAGTTCCAGTTACTTGGAAGGCTGAGGCAGAAGGATCACCTAAGCTCAGCGGTTCGAGGCTGTGGTGACTGTTGAACATACTACCGCACTCCAGCCTGGGCGAAAGAGTGAGACTCCAAGCCAAATAAACAAACAAACAAACAAACAAAAATAGCAATACTCATTTAAAAATAATAAAAACTAGTCTGGATGCAGTGAATCACACCTGTAATACCAGCACATTGAGAGGTCAAAGCGAGAGGATTGCTTGAGTCCAGGAGTTTGAGAACAGCCTGGGCAACATAGCAAGACCTTGTCTCCACAAAAAATCAAAATATTAGCCAGGTATGGTGGCATGGGCCTGTAGTCCCAGCTACTTGGGATGCTAAGGTTGGAAGATCACCTGAGGCCAGCAGTTCCAGGCTGTGGTAAGCTGTGTCTGTGCCACTGTACACCAGCCTGGGCAACATAGCGAGACCTGGACTCAAATAATAATAACAAATCTAGAAAAAAAAAGGACTTGATTCTGGGCACTAAGTGCCACACGTGTATTATCTTATTATCTAGTTTTCCAGTTGCCCATCCTCTGTGCCATTGGGTCCTGTGCCTGCCACCATTGCAATATCCACAAAGCTGGAGACAGAAACCACACGTCACTTGAACAGAGGAAGTTCATATAAAGAATACACTATGATAGGGAAGAAACCATAAAGATGCAAAGAGAACATTAAAGGACAACCCAGGGCTGACAACCCAGGGAAGGACAAACTTGGAAGGGGTCCCCTCCCCAAGGGTGGGCTTCAGACCTCATTAGAGAAGGTGTGGTTGTAGCCCTGACAGGAGGAGAAGATCATGGGTTGTCTGGGCCACAGCTGGTCACAGGCAGCAGGTCCTTCAGGATCCAGGAGTGCCAAGGCTTGTGGGCGGTGTCCAGAGAGAGAATCGGGGTGTCCAGCCCATAGCCTGGTGTGCACTGCAACTGTGGCAGGAAGGCTGCAAGAATTGACACTTCAGGATAAAAGCCAGGTGAGGTGGTGGGTGGTACACAGGGAGTCGGGGTGATGAGCATATGCTATGGACTGAATGTATTCCCTCAAATCCAAATGTTGAAGCTCTAATCCCCAATGTGATAGGATTTGTAGGTGAGACTTTTGGAAAGTTTAGATGAGGTCACAATGGTGGAGCCCCCATGATGGAATTAGCCCTTTAAGAAGAGGTACCAGATCTCCTCCCCCTCCCACCCTTCTCTCTCTCACCCATATGAAACAGGAAGCAGGGCTTCACCAGGCATCGGATCTGCCGACAACTTGTACATGGTCACACAGCTAGCAAGAGGTTCAAAATTAGTTCTTGGGCTTCCAGTTTCCAGAACTGTGAGAAATTAATGTTTGTTGTTTAAGCCCCCAGTCTGTGGTATTTTGTTTTAAACTGACTAAGATAGAATGTCAATGAAATAACAGCATGGAATACTTTTTAAATAATACTTTTTAAAGGCAGCAAGACAGGGTTATTTAGACTTCTGCAGTGGGGGAGAGAAACTCAAGTCTAGACCAAGCTCAACTCCAACTAAGACCGAGATCTTTAAAGGGAGAACAGAGTAGGAACAGAAAGGGACTAAGGGAGACAGAAAAAGGTAGAATGAACAGGCAGAGGCACATGAGGAGGTAGACAGTTCCAGAGGGTAAATGGAGAACTGCTGAAAAGTTTTGGCAAGTTGGGTTGGGACAATGTCCATTTTGCAGTTGGGCAGCATTGTGTGGTCTTCAGCAAGACTCAGTGGGGGCTGGGGTCACCTTTGGGGGTGCAGCCTAGTGTGGGTGGAAGCTGGGCTACTGTGTGGTCGAGTGTCTCAGCACCATGTTAGGGTGAGTCCTCTGTGCCCTCTGGAGTTCCCAGCTCAGTGGGGCTCCTTGGCAGAGGGAACCTGAGCTGGGTAGGCACAGCCTATGGCAGGCAGGAGTTGGGGTGCTGGGAACCTACTGAGGGCAGGGCAGTGGGCGGCCTGGGGCACATGGGGTCCTATCATGAGGACCACGGGAAACAACCTCCCGGCTGCACAGTGGTGAACAGTGATGCTGGCTCCCCGGCACCTGCCCTCCAGCCTCAGTACTCTAGGGTACCAGAGGATGGTTTCCTGCTGTAAAGTGACTATGGACCAGTTGTGGCCCAGGAAGCCCCATGAACTTTTCCAATCAGTTCTCCTAGAGAAGATGGTGCCAATGGCCTGCTATAGTGCAGGGCAATGGAACAAAGATGGAGGTCAGGGCTTGGCCCGGTGGCTCATGCCTGTAATCCCAACACTTTGGGAGGCCAAGGAGAGAAGATTTCTTGAATCCAAGAGTTCGAGACCAGTCTGGGCAACTGAGTGAAACCTTGTCTTTAAAAAAAAAAAAAGATGGAGGTGAGCCGGAGTCCTACGGGAGCAAGGTGGAGGGTAAGGTAACCCTGGCCAGAAACTGGAGTGGGAGAGATATAAGGTAGGGCCCAGAAAAAGGACTGCCCATCTCAGAGCCTACCTGGGACCTGGCATTTAATAAATACCTCCTACAGAGGGAAGAATTGAGGGTGGTCACTTTTAGAAGGGGTCATGGATCATGGTCTCCCCAGGCTCTGCATGGTCCATAGCATGTGGGTACCCCCCACAAATTAGATTCCTCCTCTTGGCAGGGAGGGAGCATCAGTGTGTGACAGAGGAGAGTCTCCCACAGGCTACAAACTCTTTGTATAAAAACCATGCATGGCCGGGCACAGTGGCTTACATCTATAATCCTAGCACTTTGGGAGGCCGAGGCAGGAGAATTGCTTGAGCCCAGGAGTTCAAGTCTGTCTGGGCAACATAGCAAAACCTCATCTCTATAATTTTATAAAAATAAAATAAGATGAAAAGCATGCATGGCCGGGCTCGGTGGCTCAGCCTGTAATCCCGCGCCTTTGGAAAGCTGAGGTGAGTGGATTGCCTGAGCCCGCGGGTTCGAGACCCGCCTGGGCAGTGAGACCTCATCTCTACAATAAATCAAAAAATCAACCGGGTGTGGTAGTGCATGCCTGTAATTCCGGCTACTTGGAAGGCTGAGGCGTAAGGATCGCCGGAGTCCAGCAGGTCGAGGCTGCGGTGGCCAGGAGTGGCCACTGCACTCCAGTCTGGGCAAGAGTGAGACTCCAACTCAAAAAAAAAAAAAAAAAAAGCATGCATGAAATGTTGGTGACTTGGGACAATATATTACAACAGAACTGAAAAATGCGTAGATAAACTCAGGACAGGGCAGAAAAAAAGACGTATATCACCCACCAACAGCATTAGCAATATAACTAGACACAGTGGAAAATGTAACAAAGTGAAACCAACCAGCAGGATTATGTTTTTGAGTCTCCGGTAAACGATGTAAATGTCAAATAAAACCACGTGGTTTCAGTGATATGAATTTCTGTGTTGCTTTTGTGTGTGCACAAATCCTCAAGTTCTTTGGAGAGTATTAGTATTGTCATTATTACTTGCCAGGGAGATATCACACTGTCTGCCCCACAGCAATGTTCTTCCTTGATTGTTTGAAACCCTGATTGTCACATGCCTTCTGCCCCAAGCTGTCACCAAGGCCCAGGCAGGCACCATCACATGTGTCTCTTTGTTAGTACACAGTGAGCAGGGAGCTGCCACCTCTCCAAGCCAGGCTGGGCTCTTTATCCCATACTTCCTGCCTTGCAAACATGCTCAGCACTGAGTAGTTTAGGAAGTTTAACTAGCAGAAAGTGAATAAAGTAGGAGTTCGAGTTGAGCCCAGTCTGTGTGCCCTGCTGGGGTCACATGTGTCTGAACAGTATTGATGAGGGTTTTTTTTTTTTTTGAGTTGGAGTCTCACTCTTGTTGCCCAGGCTGGAGTGCAGTGGCACGGTCACAGCCACCGCTGCCTGGACCTGCTGGGTTTAGGTGATCCTTCTGCCTCAGCCTTCCAAGTAACTGGAACTACAGATGCACGCCACCACGCCCGGCTAGTTTTTATGATTTATTGTAGAGATGAGGTCTCTCCAAGTTGCACAGGCTGGTCTTGAGCCCTTGGGCTCTGTCAGTGCTCTCACCTCAGCCTCCCAAAGTGCTGGGATTACAGGCTGAGCCACTATGCCCAGTTAATGAGGGTTTTTACATGAAGGGTTAGGAGTAGATCTCCTCCTGGAGGAAAGGAAATTCAGGGAATTTGTTTGGTCCCCTTGGGGGAACCTGAGTGCCTGGAAGTCCAAGCAAGGGTCTTGAGGATGCCTAGGTCACAAGCACACCCCTGAACTATGGCAATGAGTCAGAGAGTGGAATGTGCTAATTGGCTTAAGACTGAAGCACGGCTTGGTGTGGCTTTCTCCAAAAAAAGGCAAGATTCATAGGAGACAGCGAACACCTGAACCAAGCTCAGGGTGCTGTTGGGAAAAACGGAAGTTTGGTAGGCAACCACATGTCTATTCGAGGTACAATAAAGAGAGAATAGTCAACACTACCAAATGTTAGGTGCATGACAGATATCGCTCCCCGTGATCCCCTTATAAAATCCACATGGCAGGTATTATTAGGGGAATGAGGCTCAGAGAGCTGAAGCAACTTAAATATTGTAACACAGCTAGTAAGAGGTTCAAAGTTAGGTCTAACAGAGTCCAAAGTGCACATGATGCTCTCATTAAGTATTTGTCCAAAAATTACTTTTCCTTCCCTTCAAGTAAGGAGTGGGAAGGCTACTAGTTTAGGGGCATGGTGTCTTGGTAGCATGCAGCTCAGTGCTGGACTTGGAGTTAGAAGGCCAATGTTTGTCCCAGCTCTATCACTTCCTGTTTGTGTAGCCTCTAGTCTGTCATGTAGAAGTATGACCAAAGTGTCATTCCAGGCCTGGTGTCCTGATGTTTGGAACAATTGCCTGGAGTGTGGCAAGCCAGCATCTCCCTGAGTTTTGTTTCCTAGATAGATGGATTTAGCTAGACTATTGCTTTGTTGTTAGAATAGAGGGATGCAAAAGCCTCAGTTTCCCCTCTATCAACTCAGGACTTTGTATGAGTCAGGGTGGCCTGGGTTAGCCATGCAAAACAATCACCCCAACATCTCAGTGGCTGCAAGCATCCAGATTTATTTCTTTCTCCTGGTATGTATGCACAGCAGGTCTGCTAGAGGCTGTGCCCTGAGACCTAGACTCCCACAGCCCCCTTGAGACATCCCTGGTCTCAGCACTGGAAGAGCTAGGGAGGGTCTCACCCGGACAATTAAATTCTTCAGCCTGGAAGGGACACACATCACTTCCACCTGCCACTCCTTAGCTAGAATCAGTCCATGGCTCCTCCTAGGGAGGTGCCATCTCTCTGTGTGCCTGGAAGACCAAGAGACCAAAATATGGGAATGGTCAGTACTCATGGCCACCACAGAGTTAAAACCAGCTCTGAGGCTTACAAGCCATTTTTGAGAGCAAAGGGAAGCCCAAACTTATTCCTTACTTTATTAAAATTTGTGTGTGTGTGTAAAGATGGGATATTGCTATGTTGCCCAGGCTGGTCTCAAAATTCCCGGCCTCTACCAAGTCTCCCCCTTTGACCGCCCAAGTTGCTGGGATTACAGTCCTGAGCCACTGTGCCTGGCTTATATTTTTTATTTATAAAACACTCAAGTCAGGCTCGGTGGCTCAGCCTGTAATCCCGCGCTTTGGGAGGCTGAGGTGAGTGAATTGCC
>NW_007260388.1:209094-217873 GCF_000164805.1 Carlito syrichta | reverse complement strand
GGCAGACCTCATCTCTACAATAAATCAAAAAATTAGCCGGGCATGGTAGCACGTGCCTGTAGTTCCAGCTACTTGGAAGGTTAAGGCGGAAGGATTGCTGGAGCCCAGCAGGTAGAGGCTGCAGTGGCCGGGAGTGGCCACTGCACTTCAGTCTAGGTGACAGAGTGAGACTCCAACTCAAAAGAAAAAAAAAAAAAACCTCAAACTTTTCTGAATTTTAAAAAATACACATACATACATATTTGTATGTCTGTGTGAGAAAAAAAATTGACTGTTCCTTTCTACCCAACCCTGAGGCCCCTGGCAGCTCTAACATTCTGTGACCCCAGATCCCCACCAGGCCCTGACTAAAACTCGTTCTAAGGCAAAAGTTCTTGTCTCAGCTTCCTGTAGAATCACCCAAAAGCTTGGAAAAAATCCCCAGGGATGCCAGGCCTCACCCCAGATCAGTTGGGTCAGAGCTCTGAGCTTGGTCCAGATGTAATCAATTCTGTAAAGCCCCCAGGTGATGCCTGGGTATGCCCAGGTTGTCTGCTATTCTGGGTAACCCTGAAGTAACTGCCAACTTTAGGACTGCCTTCTTCTCTCCTGGATGAGGAGCCAGGGAAAGTCAGAGATTGGAGTTTGCCTGGGCTGAATAAGGAGCTGAAGAAGGTTGAGGGAAATTAGGTAATTACCCTGACACATGATTCCAACTCCTGCCCAGTGGTGGGAAGTGGGCATGGGAGCAGTGCTCAGGGAAGCACTGTCACTCTGTGCCAGGCCTGAGCTTGCTCAGCTGCTCAAGGAAACAGGAAACGCAACTGGATTGAGTGTGTCCACAGGTCCAGGTACTTATGATCCACACTGACACACATTTGCACAAGCATTTGCACACCCCATAAACAAACACACACTCACACACAAAACATCCCACACACAAACACACATATGTAAACATACCCCCCCCACTCACATATGTACATGTTCTGACACACTTGTACCAATCCTACACACACATACACACACCCTCTCACGTACATACTCATACACTTTTCTGGTTTCCCAAGAAAGAGAAAGATCCAATTTCGTGACGAATGAACCACAGCTCTTGCCTGGTCCAATTCTCTCATTTTCCATGTGGGGAAAGGAGAGAGGAATGTAGTCCTTGGTTCTAAAAAGTACACTTTTTAAAAGATTTTTTTTTCTTCAAAGAATTTTTTTTTTAAAAGAATATATTCTGGTCAGGCAAAGTGGCTCATGCCTATATCCCAGCACTTTGGGAGGCAGAGGTGAGAGGATTGCCTGAGCCTAGGGGTTTGAGGCCAGCCTGGGCAACTTGGCAAGACCTCATCTCTACAATAAATAAAAAAATTAGCCAGGCATGATGGTGCACAACTATAGTTCCAGCTATTTGGAAGACTGAGGTGGAAGAATTGCCTGAGCCCAAGAGGTTGAGGCTGTGGTGGCTGTGAGCATGCCACTGCCTTCCAGCCTCGGTGACAGAGTGGGACTCTGACTAAAAATAATATATATATCTTCGGAGAAAAAAAGGTTACTGAGGCTGAGTGCAGTGGCTACAGTAATTCTTGCACTTTGGGAGACAGAGGTGAGAGGATCGCCTGAGCTCAGGGGTTCGAGACCAGCCTGGGCAATTTGGCAAGACCATGTCTCTACAATTGAAAAAAGAAAACGAAAGAAAAAATTAGCCGGATGGCACATGCCTGTAGTACCAGCTACTTGGAAGGCTTATGTCGAGGTTGCAGTAGCTGTGAGCTTGAGACTCTAACTCAAAAAAGAAAAAGAAAAAGGAAACCCGGGCATGGTGGCTCACTCCTATAATCCCGGCACTTTGGGAGATCAAGGTGAGAGGATTGCCTGAGCCCAGGGGTTCAAGACCAACCTGGGCAACTTGGTGAGACCTCATCTCTACAATAAATAAAAAAATTAGACGGGCATTGTGGCTCGCACCTGTAGTTCCAGCTACTTGGAAGGCTGAGGCAGAAGGATTGCCTGAGCCCAGTAGGTTGAGGCCACAGTAGCAGTGATGTTTCACTACCCTCTAGCCTGGGTGACAGAACGAGACTCCTACACAAAAAAGAAAAAAAAAAAGAGGCTACTGGGGATTTTTCTCTTGGTTGGTGAGGAGAAAAAAAGGGTACGTGGCCCTCCCACTTTTTAAGCAACTTGTCTTACAAATGGGGTGATGATGTTCGTCTCAATTCCATGGGTTGCTAAGAGGATAAGTTAACTACGATGCAGTGAGTAAAAGGGTCAGGGCCACTCCTGGTACTTATCATTTTCAACAGTCGCTGACAGAGCAGGGTCTTTGCGACCTCACGTGACAGACTCACTTCATTGAAAGCATTATCCCAAATGCTAGTTTGGGGAGGTGGGAAAGTCTGACACGTGCTCAAAAACAGAACACACAGATGGTGGCAGCATCATCTCCTGAGTGATGTACAAGGGTTTGTTCTCTGTATGTTTTCCTTCCCGCCCAGGCTTTCGTGGGAGGGTGCCAGGCCTCTGTGGCCTGTTGCCTGGGAGGTGGTTTAAGATGCCAGGCCAATCGCCTGAAAACTGACCCTCTCCCTGCGTATGGTGGGGAGGTTGTGCTACTTGTACCATAGAGGAAAAGAGGAGAGGATGGTGCCCCCAAGAGGAGAAAAGAGGTGGCAGAGCTGTCTACAAGCCTAGGGTTGCCAGAGGCTCTTGGGTTAGGAGACTGAGGGGTCCTGGTTTATTGCCCTTGGTCCCCTGGAGGTGACTGGGCCTCCCAAGGGAGTGGCTTTGGGTAAACCTAGGTGGCCTAGATCCTGGCCTGGAGGTTCTTGGCCCTAGAAAAGCTTCAGTGCCCAGGTGACAGGAACACAAGGGCTTGGATCTGGACACCTGCCCAGGTGACCACAGTAAGGTGCAGGTAAGAGTGACCTCAGTGTCCTGCCTATGCACTTACCTTGAGGGGGTGGGGTAAGAGCCTCAAACATACCCGGGTCCACTGTGGTTTAATTTAAGTAAATAAAAATGATGTGTCCTGCACAGCTGAATTTGTGGAATAAGACTTATACCAGCCACATGTGTACATGCATATATTATTATTATTGTTATTATTATTTTTGAGTGGGAGTCTCACTCTGTCACCCAGGCTGGAGGGCTGTGGCACACTCATGGCCACCACAACCTCAACCTGCTGGGCTCTGGCAATCCTTTTGCCTCAGCCTTCCAAGTAGCTGGAACTACAGGCACATGCCACCACGCCCGGCTAATTTTTTTTTTTTTTTAGAGAGATGCGGTCTCACCAAGTTGCCCAGGGTGGTCTTGAACCCGTGGGCTTAGGCAATCCTCTCACCCTAGCCTCCCAAAGTGCTGGGATTGTAGGTGTGATCCACTGTACCCAAACATGCATCTATTTATAGTGACAACTGCTTTGGGTTTTTTAGTGTTTTTTGTTGTTTTGGGTTTGGAGCTTTTTTAGGGGGAGGTTACAACTAGTTTCTAAATATTCCCTTTTCTTTGATGAAGAGTGTAATTTATGGCAGGTAGAAGACAGCCCAACAGAACTACAGCAACACTTACACATTGAGTTTAGAACTCCCACCCCTGTCCTGTGAGTTAAGACTTTGTGTCTTTGAACTGAACTTGATCTCTCAATTATATGAAATTCATTTAAATGAACTAAACATACTGCAATGTTCCACCTTCAGATTTCAGTTACCTAGGCAGTGGAGACAAGTTAGAAATAAAAATGTTTTTTTAGAAAAAGAGATGGCAGTGTCTCTTAAGGCTGAGGGAGAAGCTCCGATGTAGAAGGCATGTGGAGGGCTGGCAAGGTCCAACCTCCAGTCCTGGGAGGCAGCTGCAAAGATGTTTGCCTTGTCAGTCATGCTAGAGACATGCCTTTGGTGGTGGCTCCATCACCCTCTAATACCTCCAGAGCGGGAGGTGATCCCAAGAAGCAAGGTTCTTGCTTCCAGGCCCTAGACAGCCCTGTCTGGAGCTGGCAGCCAGGGAGGGGAAGCCCTGAGGAGGAGGCTCCAGGCTTGGCATCCAGAAAAGTAGGAGGAAGGAACCCCAGCTTGGGGAGGGGAACCCAAGGTGCTGGCCACTTGGCTTGGCAGATGAGCAGTAAGAGCTGATGTCAGCAATGCAGGGAGGTTGTCTGAGTTTCTCTGACCATCCAGGGTACAACGGTTTTCTTGACTCCAGGCACCCACCTCACACTTACTAGGGCAGGCTGCTTCCAGTTCCTTGTGCAAACATGAGTCCTGCTCAGACTCTGTCTCGGTCTCTCCCTGGGCGGTGAGGATGGGACACAGGAGTCCCTGCAGAGACCTCTCTGTTGGTGACTCTTAGGCTCTGGGACCCCACCCCTAGTCCCTGTGTCCCAGCTTGTTGCCATAGGCTGAGGTATGGTGGGTGCCCCTCTCAGAACCTGCCTGAGTCTGGGCTCTGAGTGAACTTTGGTCAAAAGCTCCCAAGATGCCATGAGTTCCCCTGTGACTGGTTTCCTCCACACCCACAGCTCCTGTGCTGCCCTAAAATGATCCTCAAGGGTGTCTGAATTTGTGTGTTTTTATATCAAATTCCTCTTGTCATTGTTTTCATAATATGCAGCCAGATTTACTCAAAAAGCAAAACAATGAAATGTTCTTTTTGCTTACGAAGTTGGCAAAGATGAAAAATTATTAATATCAGCCAGATACAGTGGCTCATGTGTGTAATCCCAGCACTTTGGGAGGCTGAAGCGAGAGGATTGCCTGAGTCCAGGGGTTCAAGACCAGGCTGGGCAACTTGGCAAGGCCTTATCTTTACAATAAATAAAAAAATGAGCCAGGCGCGGTGGTACACACCTGTGGTTCCAGCTACTTGAAAGGCTGAGGTGGAAGGATCACCTGAGCCCCACAGACCAAGGTTGTGGTGGCTATGAGTGTGTCACTACACTCAAGCCTGGTTGACAGAGTGAGACTCATACTAAAAAAAAATTACTAATATCAAGTGGTGGTAAAGACCTGAGAAATATCAAATTTTTAAAAGGCAATATCTAACGTGTGTGTGGCTTTTGACCCACTCATTCCCCTACCTTCTACATATGTGCATATCTTCACATATACTCCTAAAACTATGAGAAGATAATTATCACAGCATTGCTTGAAATAGCAAAGACCTTGAAACAATCTAAATGTCTTCAAAATAAGGGATTTGTTAAATAGAATGTATCTCAGTCATGTAATGGAATACAACAAAACTATTAAAAAGAACAAAGTTCTGTAGTATGAATGACATGGAAACATGTTCGGGTTATGTTTACAACAGCAAGTTACAGAATGAAATATAGATTACAATTTGTTTTTTGAAACCTAACATCTGCCAGGTGCGGTGGCTCACCCTGCAATTCCAGCACTTTGGTATGCTGAGGTGAGAGGACTGCCCGAACCCAGGAATTCAAGACCAGTCTGGGCAAGTTAGGCAAGACTTCATCTCTACAATAAATTAAAAAATAATCCAGGCATGGTGGTGCATGCCTGTAGTTCCAGCTACTTGGATGGCTTTGGCAGAAGGATCACCTGAGCCCGGCAGTTCAAGGTTACAGTAGCTGTGCCACTGCACTCTAGCCTAGGCAACAGAGTGAGACTCCAACTAAAAAAAAAAAAAAAAAACAAAAACCCCAAACAAACAAACAAAAAACCCAGAAACACCTAACATCAATGGATATATAGCTACACTTGTATAACCAGGCAAAAAAGTGGGTAAATACAGAACAAATTCTAACAGTTCACTCTGATGAACAGAGCAGAAGCAGGAGAGAACAAGTGATTCTGTCTGACTAGAAATTATGTACAACACACATTCGTTGTTTCTATAACTTAAAAGTTAATGAGCATGTTTTCTTAAAAATACCAATTCTGGGCCAGGGACAGTGACCCAGCCTATAATCCCAGCACTTTGGGAGGCTGAGGCGAGAGGACTGCCTGAGCCCAGGGGTTTGAGACCAGCCTGGGCAATTTGGGGAGACCTTGTCTCTACAATAAATCACCAAAAACAAAAACAAAACTAGCCAGGCATGGTGGCGTGAATCTGTGGTTTCAGCTTCTTGGAAGGCTGAAATGGAAGGATCACCTAAGCTCCGCAGGTAGAGGCTGCAATGGCCACGAATGTGCCACTACACTCCAGCCTGGGTGACAAGAGTGAGACTCCTACTCAAAAAAAAAAACAAAACCCAAAACCTACTCTGATAGGGTAACAGCTCCTCTGTTTCCACTACCCACCCCCTGTGCAACCCTCCTGATGACAAAAGATAAATGCAGGCACATTAAAATACTAATGAGTTTATCTGAGCATTCACCAATCCATGAATTGGGGGCTCCACTGAGGGGTGTGAGGGGAATTTTTATAAGGTGGTCTCAGGCGTAAGACAAATAAAATGTAGTTGATGGGTTAAAGCAGAAATTCCTAGTTAGACATTAGTTTGGAGGTTTTGTATTGGTTAATCTTAAGTTTTATCTTACTGTTTACAGTGAGTTGAGCTTTGATTTGCTTACATAGGAATCCAAGCTATGGAACTGTCTCAGTCTAATGACCTCCCAATTAATTTTTTTTTAACACTGGAGATACCTGAAATACCAGGAAGTCTTCTCATCCCCCAGGTTCGTTAGAGGTTTAATGACCAGGTCACTTGGCAAACAGGGAGCCTACAGACAGCAGATAAACACAGAGCGTGCCCGGTGACCTCACTCTCCATGCCCATTGGCCCTCCTCCCTTCCTCTGATTTGAAGTCACCTCTTTGTGTTTCAGTTTATCCCATTCATTCCCTCAACTGAGAACCCTTTGAATTTGCTGGGGGCAGTCCCCTCTGGGACTGCCACCGGCTGCAGAGTCACTGAGGCCTAGGAATGTGTTAGAGAAAAATTATTCAATTACACTTGTTGAAGCATGATAAGGAAGACTTTATTCAAGGGAGAGACTATGGCAGTAGATGTAGGAGCCACTGTAACAGGGTCTTGCAGGGAGGAAGGGAGGTTGCATGGGCAAGTGGGACTTGATAGCCAAGGAGCAGTGTCGGGGTCAGTGATAGAAAATTACTAAGAGGAAACATCAGAGAGAAGGGGACTTTTGGCTAAAGTCACCTAACAGAATTCTTGCTAAAGGCAGACTTGGGTGATCAGACATCCCCTGTGGGATGGTAGAGGATGAGGGGCCTGATCTGATATAAAGGGTGATCATCAGGCATAGAGATAGGGGATTCTTGCTAAACTGACTTAGCAGAGTTCTTGCTAAAACTGGATTTTACAAGGAGGTTTTTCCTCCAGGAAGTCTCCCTTGCCTGCTCTCAGAAGGCTCTCCGTCCCATGGAGCCCATTTCCCACCCACCATAGAGCCCATCTCCTTGTATTGAGACTCTGTTGAATCTTTCCTCACACAAGATGGCACCTTCCCACAGAGGGCAGGGACCTCCAGTCTTTCCAAGATTTATACACATCATGGAACTTGAAGGCACTCAAGATTTGTTGATGAAATAGAGAAAGAAAGAAAAACAGAGGAAGGAAAGAGGGGAGGGAAGGAAGGAACATTTTTCACTTGAGCTATGGGAAAACATTCACTTCATTTCAATGTTTGTCCTCATTCTTGAATTTCTGTTTGTTTGGGGGCTCTGCTTGTTTGTTCTTCCTCTCAGCACTTTTCCCTCTAGAGTCACTGCCCAACCCTTAGGTTCTGTCTTCCCAATTCATCTCCCTCAGTAATAATGGCAGCCATTTACAAAGCTGTGTCAGCAGATTATTTATCCCATTTCATCAGTTCTCACCTCAGATATAGATATTCTTTGGCATAGACTTTTACAAATGGGAACACTGAGGTTAGCTAAAGGTGTAGGAGAAATTCGAACCTGGGTTTATCCAGTGCAAGAGCCTCTGCTCATGACCTCAGTGCTTAGAACACTTCTATTTCCTGGTCTGATATCTGCTTGGACTTTCTGTCCTGACAATTCTCACTCCAACATAGAATCTTCACAAAAAGCAAGATAAGTGTTTGATTCTTCTATTTATTAATGGATAGGATAATGCAATGGTGCCCTCCAAAGTTTGATTTGTTTTGGGTTTTTTGGTACCATTAAGAACTCACAGATTTTCACATATTCATTCTGCTTGAATCTATTGCAGTCATTGCTTGTTTATTGACACTCAAATTCTCTCATCTTTGGCAAATGGGAGCCCCTCTTCATTGACCCTTGGATTGTTTTGACAGAACCTGGTCGTTTATGGTGAAGTCCTTGCTTTCAGAATGGACAAGATGCCTTGAACTCATCTTGGGCACTTCCCTCCTCAGACTTAGAATCAAAGAATTCTTGATTCCTTTAGTAGGAAATGGGGGTTGGAGTTTACATTGCTACTGGGTTGTTTTTACTTCTAGGTCTTTTCAGCAGAGGTAGAAAATACATATTTTTAAAAGAGAAACATATACCATTAATTAATATTAGATCAATATTAGATTCCTTTATATTTGTATTATTTTAGGTTTAAAATCCTGGATGTAGCCAGGCTCGGTGGCTCAGCCTGTAATCCCGCGCCTTGGGAGGCTGAGGTGAGTGGATTGTCTGAGCCCGAGGGTTCGAGACCCGCCTGGGCAACTTGGCGAGACCTCATCTCTATAATAAATCAAAAAATCAGCTGGGCGTGGTAGTGCATGCCTTAGTTCCAGCTACTTGGGAGGCTGAGGCGGAAGGAGCCCAGCAGGTTGAGGCTGCGGTGGCCAGGAGCGCCCACTGCCCTCCAGCCTGGGCAACAGAGTGAGACTCCAACTCAA
>NW_007260388.1:208402-208796 GCF_000164805.1 Carlito syrichta | reverse complement strand
GGCTCAGGTAATCCTCTCACCTCAGCCTCCCAAAGTGCTGGGATTATAGGTATGAACCACCGCTCCTGGCCATCATAAGTAATTTTATTTATCATAAAATGAACATGTGTTTTCAAATAATACCACTATTAATACTAACAATGAAACTACTGAATACAGTTTAAGATTTTGGGTGATTTTCTCTGTCCTTCGCATATATCCTACTATAGAATGTATTATCAAAATACTATGCTATAGGGTCATTTGAAATAAATTCAAATCTGTGTGATTTTGATACTGACCCAATAAGCAGCTAGGTTCATTGGCTTCTGTTTTATTTTATTTTATTTTATTTTTATTTTTATTTTTATTTTTTTTGAGTTGGAGTCTCACTCTGTCACCCAGACTGGAGTGC
>NW_007260388.1:84704-208382 GCF_000164805.1 Carlito syrichta | reverse complement strand
GCAGCAATCCACTCACCTCAGCCTCCCAAAGGTGCGGGATTACAGGCTGAGCCACCGAGCCCAACTTGGTTTCTGTTTTATTTTTATTCTTTAGGATCATTTTGCTTTATTTTTCTTCTTGATGTGCTTTTTTTGTTTTGTTTTGGGGGGTTTGTATAATATAAGGGGTACAAGTGCAGTTTTGTTACATGGATATATTGGGTAGTGGTGAAGTCTGGGCTTTTAGTGTATCCATCCCCTGAGTAGTGTACATTATACCCATTAGGTATTTTCTCACCCCTTACCCCACCCGTCACCCCTCATCCTTCCAATTCGCCAATGTCTATCGTTCCACACTCTGTATCCATGTATATACATGATTTAGCTTCCACTTATAAGTGAAAACATGCAGTATTTGATTTTCTGTTTCTGAATTGTTCCACTTAAGATAATGGCCGCCAGCTCCATCCATGCTGTTGCAAAAGACATGATTGCATTCTTTTTTATGACTGAGTAGTATTTTGCTTTTCTTTTAATGTGAAATGTTGACATTTTCTAAAGTCAAAATTATAAACCAAGATACATTCAGAGAAGTCTAGAGTGGTGTTCCTTTATTTTTCTGATAATTCCATTTGGAAATATAAGTGCATAGCATAAATATTCATATTTATATACACATATAAAAGATAATCTATTATATTCTTTTCTATACTTTGAACAAGTTTCTCATATCCATAACTGAAGATTAGATGAGAGCAGAAAAGACCTGCTATCCTAGAATTGACTTTGTTGCACTTTATAGTGTTTCACACAGCCATTCCAGTCCCTGGGATACCTTGGGGCAGAGGGAGACCAAGCGGGTAGCTGACCAGAACTCTGGTACCACTGTTACTACTTCAATCAGAGAAGTCACATTTCTGTTACACATATTTGGCATCCACATCAAATTTGGTCTGAAAAATAGTTCCCACTACTAAAAGAAAAATCTTAAGAAAGAATGAACACAAGCCAATCATCAGTCCAAATCTGCTGATCCTGACCTCTGGGAGGCTGCTTGGAGACCACATGCTTCATGATTAATTTTATTATGATGGGCTAACCTTATTGCTTGGAGTTGTTCAAAATTGAGTCCCAAGAAATCCTTGTGTCGGAAAAATCTACATCCATCCAATAGTAGAGCAAAGGACCTGATAAAACATTTTGTCCACCTTTTCATTTGAGGGAATCCCTTATCCACATTTATGAAATGTCTTTAACTCTGATTAAAGGATAAGAAAACATGAACAAAAAAAATTGAAGAGACTACTAGAGATTGAAGCAAACTGTCATTTTGCTTGAGTACTTGTATATAAACCTAATTGTGCATTCCAGATTGGGTATAAATTAACTCAAGAATTTGCAACCCCAGTGGAAAATAGGAGTGGAGGCTGACTTCGTTTTGTTATTGGCTATCTCCTCCCTCTGTCCCCTGGAAAAACCACTCTTGATTGTGCAAGTTAGCAGGCAGTGGGCACACACTCCATGCACACGCATGTACACACACCACACAAATACAGCCTCCCTAGAGGTATCATATATTGGTACACAGTAGGTGCTCAGCAACAATTTTTTTTTTTTTGTCTGTTCCTCCACTGGCTGGATGAAGAGAGATTTCTTATTTTGTTTTTTATTTTAAACATGTGGGGTATAATTCAGGGTTAGGTATACAAATGTTCATTATGCAGGTACTCTTGTTGATGAGGTGTGCTCCCCACTCCCCTGGCAGTTTCCCACTACTACCTATCCCACACCTGCCCTCCCCTGGCAGTTTCCCACTACTACCAATCCCACCCCTGCCCTCCCCTGGCAGTTTCTTACTACTGCCAATCCTTTTCTTATGGTATTATAATAGTAGTAACTATTTTTAGAATGAATAAAGAATGTAAATATGTCTCTCTATTTTAATGAACCAAGTGGATAGGCTCAATCACTGTTAAAAGATTGTCAATCTCGGTCCCAGGCCTATTGCAAAAGTGATGTCAAAGTATGGGTAGCATTTGCCCCATAGATAGGTTCCATCTTCATATCATAGGGGCCAACAGGAAGTTTTTCTAGGTATTTCTTCTCTGATGCTTTGAAACCCAAAGTGTATCTATGGGACTTGTGGCATAGCTGTAAGAAAGCCCTTTATGAGGTCATCATCCCCCACTTGCCAGATCTCCCCAGATGAAAATCTACGAGCTTTTAATAAACACTTGAGAAGTCACCATGCCTCACTTTGCAAACTCTCTTTTAAGAAGCATCATAAGCAGAAGTCAGTTTGATAGCATCAAGAGAAAGCAATGTCTCCAATATCTAAAAACCCTGAGAACGCTGCAATATGATGGGTTTAAGACCATCTATCTTGGTGAAACAGAAATCTCAGAAAGTCTTGTAACTGGAGAAGAACTTGGTGGTGGATATTTCATGCAAACTCCAACTTGGTGTATTGTGCATGCTGGGAGTAGTCAAGGATGGGTGCCTTGGAAATACCGGATGTTCCTGAGAGATGAACTCTGTATCAAACATGAAGACAACCTCTTCTTCGAGTTCTGTGATGTGGTAAGGAAGGCCTATGGGAAGTGTGCCATCGTGGTCAAAGAGAGAAGGCAGCAGGAGGAGTTGAGGCCAAAGGAAGACAGAGAGGCTGAGACCCAGCCCTGTGTCCCGATAGTCATGAACTTAACAAGCATCATGTGTTGCCCTGAGGTGGCCAAGGCCTGCGGCCATGAACTACTCTCTCTGCCTTCCCCTTGTAATTACCTGAATCCTTTAGATTCAGCCTGGTCTTCTCTAAAATGGTTTATCATCAATAACAGAAAAGAGTTTTGTTTGCAGTCCATTGATAATGTCTATTCTTACCAGTATATACTTTTCAGTCATTTAATTAGCAAAGGGATTGAAAGGATAAACCCAAGCAAGTGGAAAATACTAACTAACAAGGTACGAAGATGGGAAAACTACTACCTTGGAAAATTTTCTTAAGGATGATTTCACCAATAAGTAGCAAGACTCTGTTATGTGTCTGGTCTTTACTACCAACTCTACTGAGCTCAATCCCAGAACACTGATGTCAAAGATACTTTGATAGTGACCTCACAGGGGCGCTGTGAAGACTGTGAGGTTCCTCGGGGTATTGGTAAAGTGCTTTGAGTGAACTGGACGTTTCATTAAAGTTTGTTGGTAAATTAGGGGTCTTGACTCTCATCTTGTTAAGGAAACTTTCAGGGCTATGACCATGGGAGGATTAGGATTAATCCAGCCCCAAGGAGGATGGTGGTGAGCAGGGGTGAGCAAAGCTAAAGGTTGGATGGTCAACATTTAGATCTGAGAAAAAAAGAAAACCAGGGTACAGTCACACCAAGAAAGTCCAAATTAAGTGGTATGCCAATTAAGTAGTGTTTCAGCCTATCAGAGTAATCTGCAAGGAATCAGCTTGCCATTAGCAAGAGACATTGTCCAGATGGTGGCCAGATGACTCTTTCCTCCATATGGTCTTCCTCATCAGCAAGAGGAAGAGTGGAGAGGCATTTGAGGAGATGAAAATCTCACCTGCACCATTCAGAGAAAGTTGGTAGTCCCAATAATGGACCTGGACACACATGACAGTGGTTGGTTCAAGTGTGACTTGGTGAGAGAATGGGTGGCATGAATGAGAGTCTGTGAAACCAAATTATCCAACTCATCTCCCAAATCAACTCCAAGAATTCCAACAGGAGGTCATTAGATTTTGAAGGAACTCATGGAGTTTCCTCTTGAGACCCTGTAGCTGAGCCAACTGTAGCTGGTACAACAGCCTATTCAAGTTTGGGACAGCTGCAGATGTAGGTTTGTTGAGACTTTCCCCCCAAAGTCCAGGGAAGCTGAGAGACTGAATACAGAGGTGGAAAAATCCAGTTTCTTAGAAATGAACAGTTAATAGGCACTTAGGAACAGAAGTCATGTCTATGTCCAGGGCAGCAGCAAGATAATGGTGGATTCCTGCACCATTTTCCCCCAGACTCAGAGCTTATATGACATAGGAAAAGAGTATTCGTGATTCAAAATGGTTGTGTAGGACAACTGCATAAGTATAACATTAAGGTTGATTGACCTAAGGGCAGGATTTGCAGCAAGTATATGCTCTTACACACACACACACACACACACACACTTACACATACACACACCAGTAGAAAAAATAGAGATCTTAGAGGCCTTCCTGGAACTGGAGTTAATCAGAAGTCAGCATGGTGGATGAGCATCCAGGATGGAGTTGCTTTAGCCTCCACAAGGTTGTAAGAATATATGGTGGTATTTTTCACTTTTACAGAAAAAGGACTGTCCCCTGTTAAGCATCAAATAAAATTTACTCCTGTTTGTATATTCAGACAGTAATTTTATAACAGAATCATCCTGAGGTATGTAAAAAAACAATATATGAAATGTTGATAGTGAGGGAGACTGTCCATACGTGTGTGTGTGTGTGTGATGGGGAGGTCATATGAGAACCCTAAACTTTTTGCTCACTTTTGCTGTGAACTTAAAAAATGGCTCTAAGCCGGGCTTGGTGGCTCAGCCTGTAATTCCGCGCCTTTGGGAGGCTGAGGTGAGTGGATTGCCTGAGCCCGCGGGTTTGAGACCCACCTGGGCAACTTGGTGAGACCTCATCTCTACAATAAATCAAAATCAGCCGGGCATGGTAGCCTGTAGTTCCAGCTACTTGGAAGGCTGAGGCGAAAGGATCACTGGAGCCCAGCAGGTCGAGGCTGTGGTGGCGGGGAGCGGCCACTGCACTCCAGTCTGGGTGACAGAGTGAGACTTCAACGCAAAAAAAAAAAAAAAAAAAGGCTCTAAATAATAAACTCTATTATAAATAACTTATGAAGCTTTTCACTCTTAACAGACTTAACTATAAGATTGCGAAGCCAAGTTCCTGATAGCCAGGTGCAGAAAGTATATCCTTTTTTATCTTCTTCCCTCCTGGAAAGATTTTTGTCAGATGAAAATAGACATTCAATGCTTTTCAGCAACTAAGTGGTAGACTTCTGCCACATTTTGTCATTGTTTAAAAAAAAAGGAATTCTAGTATGCATTTATTTCTGGGGATGAATCATACCCCAAATAGCCAATCACTCAGAACTACAAAGTTTCAGTTGTTACAGATAGCACTTGACAGCCAATAGTGCTGTATTCGTTTCCTGTGGCTACTATAGCAAGTTACCACAAACATGATGGCTTAGAAATTTATTCTCCTCTGTTCTGGAGGTCAAAAGTCAGAAATCAATCAATTTCAGTGAGCCAAAACCAAGGTGCTGACAGGGCAGTGCTCCCTTCAGAGGCCCTAGGAGAGGAGACTTCCCTGCCTCTTTCAGCTTCTAGAGGCTGCCGGCCTTCCTTGGTTTATATCTACATCACTTTCTCCTTTTCTGTGTCAAATCCCCCTCTTATATGGACGCTTGTAATTGTATTTAGAGCCCACCTGGATAATCCAGAATCATTTTCACATCTCCAAATCCTTAATTTGATCACATATGCAAAGACTCTTTTTCTTTTCTTCTTTATTTTATTTTTAAGTCGGGATCTCACTCTGTTGCCCAGGCTGGAGTATGGCATGATCATGGCTCACCACAGCCTCAATTTCTTGGGCTCAGGTGACCCTCCTGCCTCAGCCTCTCGAGTAGCTAAAACTACAGGTGTGCATCACCAAGCCCGGCTAATTTTTAATTTTTTTTTTTTTTTGTAGTGATGAGGTCTTGCTTTGTTGCCTAGGCTAGTCTTGAAATCCTGGGCTCAAGCAATCCTTCCACCTCAGCCTCCCAAAGTACTGGGATAACAGGCATGAACTGCTGAGTCCAGACTCTTTTTCCCGTATGAAGTAACTTTTGCAGGTTCCAGGGATTAGTTCCTTTAGGGGTCTATTATTTATCCAATAACAGGTGCTAAGGAAAGTCTTGCTCTGCCAGTTGAAAGACTGCATTTCTCATTATCAATTAGCCTAGTGAAACGATTCTTGTGTAGTATATTTGTGAGGTCTCTTTCTCTATTTCACATTTGTTTTAGGATTTAAGTTCCTTGGTCATTTTCAGTGTGTTGTCTCTGTGCAGGCGCCCAAGTGCAGGTGGCCTGGGTTTTGTCTCTATATCACATTTTCCCCCATATCCAGTGTCCCAGAGTAAAAAGCACCAACAGCTGCATATGTTGAACTTATTTAATCCTTGCAACGGTCTGTGATGTAGGAACTACTATCCTCTACATTTGATAGATGTGGGAAACTGAGGCACAGAGAAATTCAATCCAGAGTTCACACTTAGAGTCATTATCCACGCTGACTCTCTGATAATGAGTCCTCTTAACAACCCTATTGGGTAGGTACTACCATTTTTTTCACTTTACAGACGAGGAAACTGAGGCAGTGGGAAGTCAGTAGAGCTGACAGATTCTAAAGCCTGTGCTCCTCACCACTGTTCTTAGCATGGCTACTGGGACCCAGTTTTTCCTTTTCACTTCCATAGTTTATATTGTGCAAGATTCACCTCTGACATCAGACCAGACACCAAAGGTACCATTTCCATCAGGCCTACAACAAAAATGTACTTCAACACAAAATTGAGAAAAAGGCCAAATATCTTTTAAAGGCACATTATTTTGCTGTAAGAAAAAAATGGAATGTTTTTAGGTTATCAGATGAACAAGATAAACCAATAGGACTGCACTCCAGCCTGTTTTTGTTTGAAAACCAAAGCAATTTAGTAAAACAGGTTTAGGATGCTATTCCTTTGAGGCCTTGTTTAATCATTAGAAAAGCAAAGAGAGGAAAGAGAACATCAGTATAACCAGAGAGATGAAAGGGTCTACCCTTTAATGTGCAATTTACTTACATAAGATTGTGTTCATAATTAAGAAATGTCACTTTTACTAAGCATGGAAAATTCTAGCAGAAAGTAACTGGGTTTTGGGAATTGGATGGACCTAGTTGGAATCTCAAGTTTCCAGCATATTAGCTTTGAGACTTTGGATAAGATGCCTCACTTCCCTGAAGCTCAATTAACTCATTAGTAAAATAGGTTGGGGGCTTTAGAATGGCATAACTCATGTCTGGCACTTGAAAACGGAAGCTTGTATCATTCTAGTCCATGCTGAGGTCCAAGCAAATGTGTCCACAATTAGACCTAATGTCACTGACCTCATGTCCTTTTTACTCTTTGAGGAAAAATTGTGCTTCCTTTTTATCACTGGGATATAATAAGAACAGACACATCTTAAGATACTTTGATCAAAGGAAACTTTGTTCTCTGCACCAACATTTCTGTTTTCTGGCATTTCTTTTAAGACCATCTGCAGTAGATTAGGGAATTAACAACAATAAGAGGGTTTTTCTGGTGGGAGTGGGACAGGGAGACTGGTGAGGTCAGCCCAGAATCACTTTGGGAACTGCTACGTTAGTGCATGGTATTAAATAAAGAGTGGGTGACAATATGCAGCCACACATCTGTAGGTAAGTCCTCTGGAGGGAGTTTATGATGTTGTGGTGGCGCTATTCTCCTGAGTGGTTGGTTGATGGAACATTCCATCCTTTATAGCCTTTGCAATCACCAACAACCACATACTACTCCCTTCCCAAGGGCTGGGTGATGCCCAAGGAGGTGCTGCATTAGAAAATGGTGCTGGCGCTAGAACAAGCCAAGAGATAGTAAGAAAGCAAAGTCTGTTACCTGTTGGCTCAGTCCAGTTGGGTGGATGGAGCCTGGCATGGCCAATCAGTAACTCCTTCCATCTGTGATTATTTTGCCATATACAAACCAATTTTACATGTTTGACTTCATTCAGTTCAGGCAACCATGCTGTACAGTGAGTGGGGCAGTGATCACTGAACTCATTTTACACATGAAGACAAGGCTGGGGCAGTAACGGGCTCACCTGGGCACATACACAACAGAGGAAACAGGAGGGTGAGGGCTAGAATTCAAGTTTTTCTGTCGGGAAGGCCATGTGTCAGCTAGGATTAGGCGGGACTAGAAATAGTCCATAGATATGTCAACAAAATAGAAGGTACCCAGGCCGGGCATGGTGGCTCATGCCTGTAATCCTAACTTCAGGAGGCCAGGGTGGGAGGACTGCCTGAGCCCAAGGATTCAAGACCAGCCTGGACAACACGGCAAGACTTCATCTCTACAAATCCAAAAATTAGCCAGGTGTGGTGGTGGGCACCTGTAATCCCAGCTACTTGGAAGGCTGAGGTGGAAGGATCACCTGAGCCCCGCAGGTCGAGGCTGCAGTAGCCATGATCATGCCACTGCACTCCAGCCTGGACAACAGAGCAAGACTCTGACTCAGGGGGGATAAAAAGGTACCCACCATCACCAAAAGTAAGGAATGTCAAAGTGTCAGTTCAGGATGATATGCTGGATCCGTGGTCATCAAGAGCCCAGAGTCCTATCTTTTTACTCCATTGTCCTAGACTTGGTTCAGGCCTCAAAGTCACCTCATAGTCCAAAATGGCTGCTGAACAAGCCATTGCATTAGCATTTCAGACAGCAAAAAAAGAGAAATAAAGAAAGATGGGCTCATCCCATCCTCTTTAAGTAGCCTTCCAGGCAGTTCCACACAACACTTCCACTTAAATAAGATTGGCCAGACTTAGTTACAAGAGAAGCTGGAAGATTCAGGCCTTTCTTTTGGGTGGCCACATGGATTCTAATACTAAGGAGAAGAGGAGGAGAAATACTAAGGAGGGCAGCTAGCATTCTCAGCCACACTCCCTGCCCGCTTCCTTTGGTGTTACGAGTCATCCATACACCAAACATTTGAGACTCTTCCATGTGCCTGGCACTGTGTGTCAGGGCTAAGAGTACCAAGGGAAATAAGCCTGGACTCTCAAGGTGGTTTCAGTCTGGTGGGGGGGATATCTCTCAGTCAGGAAGGTATTAGAGGTTTGTGATGCGAAGGCTCAGGGTCCAAGGCCTGGTGAAGGGGAGTTGCAGGCAGAGCTATAGGCAGAGGTGAAACTGGAGTGAAGCACAGAAGGAAGAATAGGGACTTCATCACGGGGAGAAAAGGAGGGAAAAAGGAAGGCCAGCCCAGGCAGACACATGTGCAAGTTGACTGAGCCCGTCCCACCTGGTGTTAAACAAAAATTATGGGAGGCCCTTGTTTTGGACTGAGCCCCTGTGTCAGGCCAGACAAGACCAAACCAAAATGGAGTCACTCATGCTAAGTGCCACATAATCAAACCGAAACTTTTAGGAGGCAGGTAGATCCCCAAACAGACCAATTTTTCCTAAAAGCAGGAGATTCTTGTCTACCTGAGTGGGAAGGAGTTCCCCTCTGCGTTAACCCTGACAATAAAATAACCTGGTATTAGTCAACCGGGCTTTTTTCTGTCATTCTGTTTCCTTGTTCTCACCTTAAAAAGTCCATGGTTCTGTCATTGCCTGCTGGGAGTTCTCACTGCATTTTAATTTTTAAAAAATTAAAAAGAAAGAACAAAAATGGGGGGCCCATGTGTGGTGTCTCACGTCTGTAATCCCAGCACTTTGGGAGGCTGAGACAGGAGGATTTCTTGAGTCCAGGAGTTCAAGACCAGCCTGAGCAACACAGAGAGAACTCGTCTCTAATAAATAAATAAATATAAATAATTAAAAAAAAAAAACTCTAGGTGTGATGTTTCAGACATGGCTGTGGGCATTTACAAGGCTGTACCCAACAGGCCTCACATGCTGCCTCCTAACACCAGTCTGGGCACAACCGGGACACTGCAGTGGAGGAAGCTGGGTCGAAGTCTCAGGCCCTTGGTTGGCCAAGCTGTCACACACATCTGCGTTCCTGGCTCTGGTCTCTCCATGCCCGGCTCTCTCTGCCCAAGGTCTTCTTCAGATGTCTTTGCCAAGGCCTCCTTATGGGAAGGGGAGGGTAGGAAGGGTGGAACCTTGAAGATGGTTTCCCTCGCTCTGAGTACTCAGTACATTTTCATTCTTAGTCCCTCCCCCAGTCCCCACCCTCCTCCCAGGTCCACACAAGCCTTTTTGTTCAGGACCTCCCGACAGTGAGATGGACCCCCTTGCACGGATCCATGGCATTCCATGGGGGAAACAGAAGAGGAACGGGCATCAGTGCTCCCTGCGGCGTTGACTTCATATTACAGCATCACAGTGGGTGGTTGAAGGCCTCACTCTTTCCCTTTTGTCTTGTTGCTACTGTGACTCCAACAGCTCAGCTGAGGTCTGACACCCACACATACCTAGCAGCAGCGAGACCACCATGGAGGCTGCAGGAGCTGGGGAGGAAGGTACCCCCACCAGAGGGGAGAGGCAAGGGCAGAACGCCCACCCTTGTAACTCTGGCCAAGCCCCAGGGAGTCTGCCCACCTCACGCAGCAGATGAAGGTCGCCAGCACAGCTGCCCTCCCCTCTGCGTGTAGCAGGCCCTTCGTTGTCCAGCCTCTCCCACGGTTCCCCTCCTTCCTCCCACCCTCAGCCCTTCTCTGGGGTCTCCTGCAGCTGGTTAGCAGGCTCAAGCTCCCTCCTTCCAGAAGAAACTTCCTCTCAATCCTGCCTTCCCCGAAGGGTGCCAGTGTCTCTCCCTTCCCTTGAGATGTCCAGGGTGCAAAGTTGGGAAACAGAATAACTTATTTCTAAACAATACGGTAGAGACATTTTCAAATCATCAGTTCATTATGGTTTCAGGTGACACACCTCCAAATTTAAAGCAATGGGGAGGACTGGGAATCTGAGAAAAGTACTAAATATGTTAGACTGTCCACAACATCAGGAAATGCAAGGAAAACATTGAGCCAATTATCTGAAACTAACCAGTTATTTGTAACTAACTTATTGTTCAGAAATGTTTGTTTCCTAACTTTGCAGATACCCCCCCAACACACACACAAACATAACACACACTTGAACTCATGCAAACTCAGCGCTGCTTCTCACGTCTTATCAGTTCCTCAGCCACTACATCCTGACCTCTGTGCCCATCGTGTCACTGATGCTGCAGTCTTGAAGACTTTATGACCCAGACTTCGAAGAGCAAAAACTCTTGGTTTACTTGGTTCGGACTCAGCATCACAGCCTTGAAAAGTAGAGCTGGACTGTGAGAGGTGAATCATGCCTGTGTCTCCCACCAGTTGGACAATCTTGGGCAGGGCCTCTCTGCCTCATTTCCTTGTCTGTGAAGAGGGGACAATGATAATGTCACACTCCGGGGAGGCTGCTGTGAGCTCTTGGGGAGTAAGGGCTGAAGGAGGACTTGCTGCCACGCCCACTCTCTCCTGCTCTCACCCTGCCTCCCCAGTGTCTCCTTCCCAGACTCAGTAGCTGGCTCTTCTCCCTCTGCCCAACCTTTAAAGCACAGAACTCAAAAACCGGAGGGGATGCAAAAAAAAAAAAAAAAAGCAGGGAAGGTTCAGGAACAACTTTTGATCAACTGGGGATGTTCAAATGACACCTTCCTGTTCTCTCTTCTGCTGATTCTTGTGTGGTACGTCTAGAATCCAGCCCAGGAGTCTGCATTTTAAACAGCCTTTCATGCTTGAGTTGGAAAACCCATCCTCCCCTTTTCCTTCTAGACTCTCTCCTGGTGAGGGTCCTTTGGCTTCACTCTGACATAGACGAGACCTGCACTGAGGGCGCCCTAACACCTGCATCGTGCTCATGTTGCTGGCAACGGAGCAGGAGCGTCAGACCAGGTACCAGCCACCTGTGCCCTCGGGACCCAGCACAGAGCAGGTGCCAAGCAAAACTCGACGAAAGTTTGCATAAAGTCAGGGTGAGATGCAGCACTATAAAGATCCAGGCATCTGGAAATCCTCAGGCATGAGTCACCTAGACAGCTGTGTTTCCCTAAAGACAAGAATGTGAAGAAAACTTGGGGAGAGGCAGCCCTGTCCCAAGAATCCCAAATTTTTTGTTTAAACTATTTGGTTTCTGAAATTCCGTATGTACATCTGTTACGTATGTACTCATGAAGCAGAGTATATAGAACAGTTTAACCTTTTCTTCATGAACAGGTCATCATGATGAACATCACGTCACCATGTGTAGTGTCCTGTGTGGGGACTGGGGCCACTGCAATATCTGGCACGTGGAGATCGTACAGGCCAGGTCTGCTTCTTAAGGACCATCTCTCTCTTGCCCTAATGTATTTATGCTGCCAACAGACTTTCTTCCTTTCTGTTTCTAATATGTTGTAAGTTTGCATACCAAATAAACATGTGAGGAATGTGATCGGATTAAATAGGATCTGCTGGGAGATCCTGAGTCTCTCCTGTGGGCAGAGAATGTGAATTTTGGTTGTGCCCTTTGCAATATCATTCAGCATGGGCATCTCCTTTGTTCTCAGTCTATTTGTTCTCAATCATGGACAAGAAGGCTGCTGGATGGCAGGGTCCAGCTAGGGTCTGGTAGTGGGATTTACCAAATGATCTATCCACCTACATCAACCCATGCACACATGCATACAACCAATTATTTAAAATCAAACTTCTATTGACACCATCTCTCTATGGAGTGGAAGGCTACCGATAACTTCAAATAGTGATCAATCATCTCCCCCTGGTGGCGGAAGAGTGTATAGGAAACCCAAACCCAAACCCAAAATGCTCTTCAGAAAATCCATGGGTGTGGTCAGTGGTTTAGTCCAATTCTTAGGTCATCTTCTATCAAATTTTCCAAGATGGCCAGATGTTCCACAGATCCTAAAGCTTAGCTTTAAATCCCAAAGCCTAGAATAGCACCTGTGTTTAGAACAAACATGAGTATCTACTGGCCAGGCATACTTGATTCTCCAGGAAAAGCCAACAGTTCCCCTGTCTTGGACTTAAGAGGCACAAGGGTGGGTGAGACGAGGGAGGAAATGGGGCCAAGGTAGTGGGTTTGATGCCAGTCGTGAGAGGAGCAGGCGATTCCCTAGTCCTGCAGAAGGGGAAGTAAGCAGGAGCATGGACCAGGGTGGATGGGGTCAGTTTGGGGCTCCATCTGATTAGGTCATGGAAGTGTGGGGGCCAGTTCACAGAAATCCAACAGGTCATCCATTCATGCTCCAACAAGGCCCCAGGCCACATCAAGGATAGGGAGAATGGGATCTTCAGGGTTCCCAAGGAAAGACTGGAGTGGTCTCCTTCGTGGGGACTGTGGTACAGGTTTACGTGAAAATCCTCTTTGACTATTGTGAAATCTGTGGTTTGTAAGGCCAGGTTATGCTCTGTACTTAGAACTTGTGTGTAAATTCTTTCCTGCTTCCTAAATTGTGATGAAAAGTATCCAGTAACCATAGGAAAAAGTAAAGAAAGATGCAATATCCCCTGACTCCTCACGCTGAAAATGCAAAGTTCCACCAAACTGTGCCATATTGGGGTAGCCATCTGTTAATATACTATATACTCCTGCAAATTTTCTATGCAACCGTCAGCAAAGAGGCCAAACACTCCACCATATTTACAGTTCTTTTTGCTGCTTCCTCATTCCCCATCCACTGCAGTATCTCGAGAGAAATGAGAAACATGAACTTTCAAATAGAGATCTCCATGTGTTTGGTGCTGAGTGAAAAACCGTCCCATTCCCACTGCTGTCAATTTGAAGTCTTCTATGGGTGTCCTGCCCTTCATCTCTTATCATCAGCAAATCCCAGCTAACAAACTGGTAGAAGGCACAACACACCCTGAGGCTCTACTAGTTCTTTCAAGGGAGGACTCCATGAAGTGCATTCTTCCTGGTCTCAGAGCGCATCATGGCGGAGGCTCTCACCCTGTGGCTACTCCCTACAAGGATCCTCATGGAGCCAGGTACAGTGGCTCATGCCTGTAATCCCAGCACTTAGAGGTGGAGGCGGGTAGATTGCCTGAGCCCATAGGTTAAAGACCAGCCTGGGCAACATAACAAGACCTGTCTCTACAATAAATTTTTAAAAATTAGCCAGGTGTGGTGGTGCACATCTGTAGTTCCATCTACTTGGAAGGCAGAGGTGAAAGGATCGTCTGAGCCCAGCAGGACGAGGCTGTGGTGGCTGTGAGTGTGCAGTGCTACTGCACTCCAGCCTGGGTGAGTACACAGCCTTCCTCCACCTTCATGATGAAAACATACCTGCAGGGGGAAAGAGGAGAACAGGAGGGTACAGGAAGGCAGATTATTAGCATCCAGAGGGGTCAGGGAGGGGGAGCTGGTGAGGGCTTCCAGGGCCTGAGATTCCATCCCCACAGCAGATGCTGCTTCTCCTGGGGCCCACTCCTGCAGAAACGCACCAGTCACCTGAAACCCCCAGCTAGAAACACAAGGGAGGTGTGGGCTTGCAAAACTCCCTCCTCTTACAACACGGAGAGAGGGGGGTTAGATAAACACACACTTTGAATTATTCCAAAGACTAAGACACTCTTCTTTTACAAAGGTATTTTATTTGAGTAAACAAAATACTGTATTTTTTAAAAAGCATATAAAAAGTCACATTATTTTAAGTTAAAAGTATAGGTTGGGAGTTTATCCTCTGACATGTCATCCAATAATTAAGTCCTTCTTCCCTTCTCAGCTGCCATCCATTCAAGCTGACATTTACATTGCAAAATCTAGAAAGGAAAACCAAAGGGATAAGCAGGGAATGTTTTACAAGATTGTAGCTAATGTTTTACTTTCTCAGCATTCACACTTACTTTAACCATTTAGATTTAGCAGAAACCAATGAAATTTACTAATGAATATATTTTTAGCATCACAATTTCCCTCCCATCTGAAGCCCCTTTTGTTTGAAGCAAGGTTCCAGTCTTTGCAAGTTCAGCCCTGGAAGCCATCCAGCCCTGATTTAACTGGCAGGTCACTGGTGATGACTGTGGGAGGGAAGAAGCCTTTGTAATCTCAAACCTAATCTTTTCTTCCTCTTCTCAGTTTAACACACAAAAGGACTGTCAGGAACACAAATCTAATAGACAGTATTAATTTAAACTGCCTTCCCCCACCCTCTTTATTTTTTCTTTCCCCCTTCCTACTACCTACTCCTGAGTTTCAGTCAATAAAACATCTTTAAAGAAAAAAAAAAGGAGTTCCCATAACAGCAACTTCTGTGAGGCAAAAGCCTACAGGGCACTGAGGAGCAGCAAGCAGTGGGCAGAAGTTGGAAAGGGAGAGTAACAGGGAAGTGCTCCCACAGGCTCACTTGCCTGCATCGGGGAAGTCAGTGCAGCTCAGGCTGGGCAGCTGAGTGCAGCTGACCCGGGTTCAGCTTCCGGTACTGCTCTTCACCATGTGAGCCGTTCTTTCAGTCTGAACGTACCTCAAAGTTGTCAGAACGTACCTCAAAGTTGTCAGAACTGAGTAATAGTTGTACATGAAATGCTTATCAAAATGCCAAGCACAGAAAGATCACTCAATACGTGTTGCTACTATTCCTCATAAGTAAGCCTGAACCTTGGCAAAAAAGTTCCATAAGGGAATTCCAATTTACAGTAGCATGGAATCTTGGCGTGGGCTGGAGTTTTGGAGGTTACCTAGCCCAGCGGTTTTTATAGTGATCTGCTGCTGAGGCCCACATAATGTGGGAAATATCTGTGTCGATCTAATAACTCAACACAGAAACTCGGAGAGCAGTGAAGATTTAATAGAAATCTTGCAAGACAGGTGTCTGGTAGCAGGAACACCAGAGAGGGTTACAACAGGCATATTTATGTCCTAGTGCACAAGTTTCTCCCCTGGTTCTCCATTGGCTGGGTACCATAGAGGTTACAATCTCTCCAGGACATCGCCTGGGCAATTCTCATTCAAATAAGGCAAAGTACATGTTTCCAGGCTTCTGATTGGATTTCAATATTTACTAAAGGAAGCCCACCATTTTTCAAATACAGCTTGCCAAAGGGAGCCCGCCGTTTCTTAAACAGTCTGCCAAAGGAAGAACCATCAGGAAATGGAGTGGGAATCGCCATTTTGAACAGATAATTGATCTCCATCTACAATTGTGTAACCATTATGTCTTTTACTTTCAACTACTTTAGAAGACCCATGTATGAATAATCTACTTTCCTCATAGAGTGGCTGTTCCCCTAAATCAAGACTGGCTTTGGTTTGGTATTCAATAATATCTAGGCAACTATGATTTGGTTCCTCTTAGTTTTATTTCCAGCACTTAAGAAAGTTGCTGGATTAAGATAGAAATCTATACTTAATATCAGGTCATCTCTTTCTAATAGTGTTGCTTCATATTTTAAGATTCAGGAATCAGTTAACCAGCACCCAGTTCTCTAACTTAAAATTGTTCAGACTTAATGAGGAATGCTGACCATGAGAGTTCCTTTGAAAGTTAACTTCCAACTTTCCTCCACTAGCAGAGCTATGGCTACAATAGCCTGGACACATTCTGGCCAGCCCCTAGGTACAAGGACTAAGAATTTAGATTTGAAGGCCACTGGTTGCTTCTTTTCACCACAGCTTTGGATAAGTGCCCCAAAGGCTGCACTTTGATCTACTGTTACAAACAGATAGAAAGGCTTTTCTAAGGATGGCAGATCAAGGACAGGACCATGATTAAATCCTGTTTTAATTTTTCGAAAACTTGTATTTCATTTTCAGTGCATTGAAGGAAATTCGGTGTTTCCTCCACTAATTTTGAATAGAATTGTTTAGTTGCATATGAATCAATCCATAGTCTACAATAACCTAGTAGGCCTAGGAATTTTCTTAATTTCCATTTTGTTTTTGGTGTGGGATGGTTAATTATTCCAGTTATTCTTTCAGGGCTAATTTTTCATTTACTTTCACTAATTAGATGTCCCAGGTATTTTACTTCTTTTTCTAAAAACTGTAGTTTATTTTTGGAGAGACTTAATCCTTGATGTCCTAAGAAATTAAACAAATTTATGGCAGTTTCAGAAACTTGAGTTTCGTCTTTGCCTGAAATTAAGAGATTATCTACATGTTGTAGGAGTTGAGTATCAGGCAAGAGTAGAAACTTCTCTAATATAGTTTCTAAAATCTGGCTGAATAAGTTGGGAGAGTCAGTAAAGACCTGTGGTAGCAAAGTCCAGTGGTACTGTTGTTTTCTACCATTTATAGGATTTTCCCATTCAAAGGCAAAGAGGTCTCTACTCTCCAGATCTAGGAGGCAGGCCCAAAAAGTATCTTTTAGGTCCACCATGCTAAACCATTTATATTCATAGGGGATTTTACTAAGAAGAGTACAAGGATTTGGAACCACAGGATGTCAGGTCTGCATTATTTGATTTATTGTTCGCAGATCCTGTACTAATTGGTACGTTTCATCAGGTTTCTTTACTGGAAGTATTGGGGTGCTATATGGCGACATACAGAGTTTCAATAGCCCATCTTTGATAAGGCTCTCCATTATTGGTTGGAGACCTCTTTTTCCTTCTATTGGGATAGGATATTGTTTTCTACAGGTAATTTCAGTTGGTTGTTTTAAAGAAATTTTAACTGGGAAACTTTAGCGCCCCTCCCCCTTTTCCTTCTTTGACTCATACTTCAGGATTAATCCTATTTTCTTCTTCTTCTGTGAGATATGCCATTTGGATTTTAATTTGATCCTGTTCTACTCCCATGTTGAGACCCAGCTGAACAATTAAGTCTATACTCAGGATTTATTCCTGCTTCTGGAACAAACAAGAATGAACCTTTTGTAGTTCCAGCTTCAGTCTTAATGGTTGTTGGTTCAAATATGGTAACCTGGAATTCCTTTCCTTTCACTCCTAAAACTAAAATCTTTTCTGGTAAAAATTTAACACTTTTGGGTTGGAAGATTAGAGAAGAGCAGGCTGCCCCTGTATCAACTAAGAAGACTTTATCTTCTTCTTTAGGTCCCACCTTTAACTTTATCAAGGGTTCCTGGTAGGGTCTGACAAAGGGGAACCCCTGACTTTTCTATTCTCCATCTAATGCCATTCCTCCTCTTTCTTCCATAAAGGACAATCCCTTTGAGATGTCCCAGTTTCCCACATTTGTAACATTTCCTTTCTCCTTCTTAGGGCCCTTGCCCCCGAGTTTGCCCTTTCTGGTTTACCATCTTTGTTCAGGGTGAACCTCGGGGTGGAACCACACTTCTTCTTTCAACTACTCTCTCTACTATGGTTACCATAATTTTTGACATTTTTTTTTTTTTTGAGTTGGAGTCTCACTCTGTCACCCAGACTGGAGTGCAGTGGCCACTCTCTTTCCTCCAAAGACTCAGATGTTTTCTCTCTCTCACCTCCTGATCAAAGGGGAAACATAAGAAAGGCTCCAGGAAGCCAACAGAGGGCATAATCCCTCTCTTCTGATAAAACAGAAGGTTTATTATTTACATATAGAACCAAAGTTTGACACAGCCAATCCTCATCACAGTTGAATTACGGCCAGAACACTGAGGGTTGGCAGATTGATTCCTTGGTCTATATAAAACAACAGAATTTAATCATTTTATTTTATTTTATTTTTTCTTTTCTTAGTTCTTAGTCATCCTTCCAATCTCTTAACATTCACTCCAGTGGACTATCTGGGGGAATTTTGGTAGAGTTGCCCTAACTTCCTCCTTCCTAGGCCTAGAATTTTTATTTCCCATTTGCAGTTACCAGGCAAATGATCTGATTCCTGATTCAAGGCTCCTAATGTGCTCAACCCTGCTACTACCCCTGTATTGGAGGTTTCTTGCATACATTAGGACTTGCTTCATTTGTCTCCAGTCATTTCCCTTGAAGGACAATGGAACCACAGATTGGGATTACACATTTACTTTGTATCTAGGATATGTCTCAGTCACACACACTCAACCTCCAAGAATCTCCCAACCCCCAAGGCAGTACTTATAGACCCAATTTTCCTATGTTGACTTGTGCACGAGGTTACCAGGTTTCTGCAGATTGGTGCCTGCCTTTTTGAGCATCTCATTCACTGACTCCTAACTAACAAGTCTCAGGTTTACCTGCCGAGTTGTGGGGACCTGGGACACCCAGATGGAGTAAGCCACCGAAAACCTGGTGGGACGTGTCTCCTACTCCAATAGAGACCTGATCCTGCTGGACCTGATCCTGCAGTTGTAGAAATCCTGGATGAGCCCTAATATTGTGGGAAATACCCATGTCCATCGAATAACTCTACACAGAAATTCAGAAAGCAGCAAAGTGAAGCTTTAATAGAAAACTTGCAAGACCGAGTGTCTGGTAGCAGGCACACCCGAGAGGGTTACAACAGGTATACTTATGTCCTAGTGCACAAGTCCTTCCCCTGGTTCCCCATTGGCTGGGTACCACAGAAATTACAATCTTTCCCGGAATTCACCTAGGTAATTCTTGTTCAAATAAGGCAAAGTACATGTTTCCAAGTTTCTGATTGGATTTCAATATTTACTAAAGGAAGCCTACCATTTTTCAAATACAGCCTGCCAAAGAGAACCTGCCATTTCTTAAATAAAGCCCACCAAAGGAAGTTCAGACTTTCTTAAACAAAGTCCACCAAAGGAAGAAGAATCAAGAAATGGAGTGGGAACTGCCATTTTGAAAATGAATCATCATTTTGTTCTTTATAATAAGAATCACCGAATCAGTTTCCTAAAGAAAAGATGTCTAGACCCAGCCACAGATAGAGTGGAATCTGTCTGAAGCTGGAGCCTGCAAGTCTGCATTTTAACAAGCACCCCAGGCAATTCTGATCATTAGCCAGGTTTGGGAACTACTGATCTAGAATCCCCTGCCACCATATTTGAAGCCTCTTATTTTTAAAGAAACATAGAACTCAACATAACAAATTGGATCAACACACCAAAATCAAGGAAACTCCCAACAGTCATGTGTTAAATCTGTAAAAGAAACTTAATAATAACTTCTTGCCTTGACATATCTGGCCCACAGCAGTCATTAAATTCTCAGAGTCCTGAGGCCCAAATATGTGTTAAGAACCACTGCAAAGCCAGGCCCGGTGGGTCACACCTGTAATCCCAGCACTTTGGGATGCTGAGGAGAAGGACTGTCTAAGTCCAGGGGTTCGAGACCAGCCTGGGCAACTTGGAGAGACCTTGTCTCTACAATAAATTAAAAAATTAGCTGGGCATGGTGGCACGCACCTGTGGTTTCAGTAACTTGGAAAGCTAAGGTGAAAGGATCGCCTGAGTCAAGCAGGTCAAGGCTGCAGTGTCCTTGAGTGCACCACTGCACTCCAGCCTGAGAGACAGAGTGAGACTCCATTGGAAAAAAAAGAACCACTGCAGGTTTGGAGCAGGGTGAACTAATGCTGAGCACCTTGGCTAAGCAGCAGACAGGGCCTAGGATCAGGATCTGCATACCTGGCCCTGAGACAGACCAGTTCTCCCCCAGAAGACCTCTGGGGATACATGCCCTCACACAGTCCGTCAGACTGGAGGGATGTGGAATTCTCAGATCTATCACATCTGATTGGTCTCCCCTAACCTGCTGGATGCTTTCCATTTGCAAAGTCTAATTACCTCTGATTTCCCTTTACTTGTCTTTCTTCTCTGATTGCCTCTTCTTCTCAGCCTCCAGTTCTTGCTGTTTAGCTTCCAGCCTTTTCCTTTGGTATATTTTCACTCCAGCAAATGCTAGGCAAAGAATCAATGTTTTCGCTGCCAAGATATACAGGAGTAGGGGCACGTGTTCGAGAACCTTCAAGAAGAAAGAAGCCATTCTGAATGTCCTATCATTGATGCAGGTGTTTCTTTTATGTTTCTTCACCCAACAAATATTTCCTGAGAAACTGTTCCACAAGGGGTATGAAGCTAGAGACTGGTGCTATACTGGAGACCAAGCGAACAAAGTCCCTGTCCCCACGTGGCAGTGTAGTTATACTCTGCTCTCCATCACTGACTTGGTACTGGCTTCCCAGAGTGGGCCACCCATCAACTGCAGGCTTGGTAACTCTGGTCCCTCACAACTCAGCTGTGCAATCTGCTGACCACACAGGTCCCTGCTTCTGAGGCAGGAATGAGATCTAGTGAAAGGAGCTGGAGTCAGGAGGCCTGGGTCACAGCTATGCTCTGCCACTGACTGACTGTGTGACCTGGATCAGTCACTGGGCCTTTCTGAGCTCCTGCCTCTTCATCTGCAAAGTAAAACTGGACCAGATCTTTTTCTGGACCCTCTAGCTTTAGTACATAATTTCCTCGTTTCCAGCAACTCATTAGCATGGACACGTGAAGTTAAAATAAAATACAATAAAACTGAAAACATCAAAACCGAGCTATTTATTAACTGGCTTCTGTAAACCCGTTGACTAAAATGAAGCCCAGGATAACTATGGATTTGAAATACTCACTCTTTGCAGTAGTAGGTTTTATTATGAAATTCTATGTATCACAAGAGTATCTTAAAGCAAATACTACACTAGTTTCATAGACATGACTAGCATGATCTGAATGAATTATGAGTGTTTTGTGTGATTTAAAAATTCCTTCCCAAATAAAATGAAAAGGTAGCGTTTGTTGAGTAATTGTTATTTTGGAGGACAGGGTAAGATTATCCCAATGAAATCATTAGGTTAAACTTCCAAACATCATTTATTACATGTAATGCCAATAAAATGAGATTTTACTATGGGAAGTACATTTGAACTCTCTCCAACAGTTTAACTAAAGGTGACCGAAACTAGTTAATGAGAACAATATGCTCACAGAACCAGAGGGCTGGAAAGGGCTTTCGAGATGACCTAGTCTACCACCTTGTTTTATAAGCGAGGAGAGCAGAGCCCCTGAAGGGTGAGCGGTCTACCCATGGTCCACAGCTCACTCATGAGGATGTCGGAACTGGAACAGAACATTCGAATCCCCGGGCAGTCCCTTCCACTGATTCCTTATTTTAATGAAATGAAATTAACGAAATTATATCTATGTATACATACATTCCTATCATTTTATTTAAGTCCTTTATGACTCAGACCTAGGTGTGGATCTCACGTTTAGAAGATGTAGCATCAGCTGCCACAGACTGGGAACTTTCTGGCGCTAGATGCCTGACACAGCTCTTTCCCTTCCATCCCCAGCTCCTTCCTCAAGGCAGAGAGACGGCCCTCACTGTACAGTCGAGAAAAGGCAAAACACAGGGAGGTTAGCAGCAAGCAAGGCCAGGTCTGACCCAGGTCCGCCTGCTCCAAGGCCTGATGTTTCAACATCCCACTACCCTGTCATATATATGATGTGCTTCCCACTCCCACCAACTTTGCAATTAAATTATGCAAATCAGCAATGCCTGGCTACCAAATGCACCACAGGCACCTGGACTCATTACCTCTGAAATAATTTAACTGGTCACATTTGGATATTTGTGGAATGTTGTGATAAGACACAAATATAATGGATATCATGGGAGAAGGGGAAATGCAAATATTAAATGGTTTTAATTTAACGAAAATAAGAACACAAGAATACTCGGTAACTAGACAATAGTTTTCAACCACAAAATCATTTTCACAGTAAAGAATAAACATAACATAATACACTTCAGGCACTCTGACACAGTATAAAAGACTAAAAAAGTTATGAAAGTGAAACTTTTAAACTTTTTATCCTGGTAAGTGTAAGCAGCTTAGAATACTGATTTGGTTAAACCTCACCCCTCTGTCTGCCAATAATCCTCAAATTCCTCTGCTTCCTTGAAGGTTCACATTCCAGAGGTGAAAGTCTGACTCCATGTATACAAAGCACCTATGAAAAGGATGTTTAACATTGTTGTATAACCCTCTCTTTATATTATTAGGATTTTCTAGGCTAACCAATAGACTGACTGACTCATGCTAAGAAAAGTTGCTCTTCCAATTTTCTACATCTCCCTGGATCAGCCAATGGAGTTCTATTATGGTCCTCTGTGATCTAAACACAAAGCAGCTTTAGCAGCTGCAGGAATGTACTGTCCCCATCAGAAGTTAAAAACCCACTGAAATGGAAGCACATTGGTCAATGGACACAGGTGCATGGCTTCATTATTTACCTTCCTTTTATTTATTTATTTTTTGAGTTGGAGTCTCACTCCGTTGCCCAGACTGGAGTGCAGTAGCACATTCACGGCCACTGCAGGCTCGACCTGCTGGGCTCAGCAATCCTTCCACCTCAGCCTTCCAAGTAGCTGGAACTACAGGCATGCACCAACACACCCAGCTAATTTTTTGATTTTTTAATTTAATTTAATTTAATTTTATTATAAAGATATGGGGTACAATTCAGGGTTAGGTATACAAACGTTGATTATGCAGGTACCCTTGTTGATGAGGTATGCCCCTCCCTCCTTTAGCAGTTCCCCTCAACTGCCAATCCCACATCCTCCCTCCCCCGACAGTTTCTCACTACTGTCAATCCCTTTCTTATAGTATTAAAATTGGTCAAGGTCTGCTTATGAGTTAGAACATATGGTACTCTGTTCTTTGTTTCTGTGATGGATCACTGAGTATGATCGACTCCAAATCCATCCAAGTTGCTGCTAATTTTTTGATTTATTGTAGAAATGAGGTCTCACCAAGTTGTCCAGTCTGGTCTCTAACCCATGGGCTCAAGCAATCCTCTCACCCCGGCCTCCCAAAATGTTGGGATTATAGGCGTGAGCCATCGTGCCCAGTTTTATTTACCTTCTTTTTAAAGGCAGTGGGGCAGCAGGGGTAAGAGGCCAAAGTTTGGAACTGAAAAGGAGGCAGAGCAAGGGTGGCAGAGGTCAAGGCCACTAAACAGGCTAAAGTGAAGGGCTTCAGGACACCCTTCCTGACCTTCTCTAGGGCACTAAGACTCAGTTATGCTAAATCCCTTCCTCTAGCTAGGTGTGGTGGCTCACGCCTGTAATCCCAGCACTTTGGGAGGCAGGTGGAGGCAAGAGGATCACCTAAGCCCAGGGGTTCGAGACCAGCCTGGGCAACTTGGCGAGACCTTATCACTACAATAAATTTTTAAAATTAGCTGGGCATGGTGGCATGTGCCTGTAGTGCCAGCTACTTAGAAGGCTGAGGTGGAAGGATCACCTGAGCCCAGTAGGTCAAGGCTGGGGTGGCTGAGAATGTGCCACTGCACTCTAACCTGGGTGACAGGATGAGACTCTAACTCAAAAATAATAATTAATAAATAAATAAAATTTTAAATCCCTTCCTTCTGATTTCCGTCTGACAAACCCCACCTATCTCTTGAAACACACAGACCTTCTAGGAAGAAAACTAATGTTGCTGGAGTGGACTAGACCTATAGTAATTATTGCCAATATCTGTGAAATGGTAATAAGTAACTTTTTCAATACTGAGGCCACACTCATTGCTAATCACAGGTAGTGTTGACTGATGCTGCTAGCCATGGCCCACTAAGCCAGAAGGGGAAGGGCACAGGCCACACGGGGGCTACATAATCCCTTCAAACTCCTGCAGTTCTCTGCAATCAGATATAAAGAGGGACCATTCCTTTCTGACACTAAATGGAAGGGCCCATGTTTAAATATAATCTGCTTCCTGGAAGCCATGGTGCTATGGCTGCCTGAAGCTGGGAAGGCATAGGCAGATTTTGTTCCCAATGAAGGAAAGGACTGTCACAAACAGGACTGGCCTGGGTGGTCAAGTGGGTTGACAAACCCCACAATTAAACAGACAAACTTTTCTATGTATAGGTGCTGCAGCATCACTTGGGAATTTGTGAGAAATGCAAATTCTCAGGCTCTACCCCATATCTACTCAGTCAGAAACTGGGACTGGGGCCTGCAATCCTTACCTTCACTAGTCCTCAAGGTGACTGTGATACACTTGCGCTGAGAGAACCACCGCATTGGAGTATAAAATACAACCTTTGAACCTTGTTGACACAGACTTTAGTGCCAGTTACTGCACCTCGCCTCTACCAACTTAGCCACTGAAGTGGTTAAAAGCTCCCCCTAAACTTCACCCCACTGCTTTCTGCTCCTTCCCCCTCCTACCTTCTCATTGCTTCTTTCCTTTCCAGCCTTTTCACTGTGAGCTCTGACCTCACAAGGCATGCTAAACAAACTCTCCTAACGTCTTCAACCCTTTTACAGAACACTCACTCTGCGTCCTTAAACCAGATTTTCCTGGAGAAGAGAGGCTCTCAGCCCTCCTGCAGGGCCCCCTAAGCCCCGTGGGGAGCTACTCTCCTAGCTCCCTAATCCTGCTTCCAGACTTTTCCAGTTCCTCTTTGCAATAGAAAACCACTGAATGTTTTGAAAAAGAAAATGCTTTAATAATTAAAAAAAATAGATACAATAAGATCCTACATTTGAAAATACACACACCACACTTACATATATAGAAGAAATTACACCACAATTGTTCACTCTGGCGAGATGGTGAAAAGATATAGAAATTGTATTTGATTTTATGCTTTTCAAAATGGCTACAATAAACATATATTTCAGTGGCTGCTCTCTTAACCAACCCCCACCTCACCTTACTAGCGTTAGGGATTTTAACAGTAACACTCGCTTTTCTCTCTGTAAACCTGCTGACTGTTGCCCACAGCCCAATGAATGCTTGCAGCTAGCAGGCTACTTTCTGGTTGCCCTTGAACTTCTGCTACCACCAGCTGAAATCTAATGTCTCACAGGGATCAGCTGTGTTTACTCACCAACCAGCTTATTTAAGTTGTACTTGATACTTTATTAGATAAGCTATTTTAACGTTATACTTATGAAATACAGTCGTGTAAAGAAAAAGTTGTTTCCATAAATACTAGGTTGAATGCTTTGAGACTCAACTTTGCATTGTAAAAAATAAAAAAGATGTTGGCAAGACAACTATAAAAGATTAGGGAAGAACATCAAAATCTGGAAAGACTGTATATGCAGACTGCTTCATAAGATCTTAATCCACCATCTTAGTCAATTCAGGCTGCTAGAACAAAGTGCCACAGGCCGGTGACTTAGAAACAACACACCTTTATTTGTCAAGCTGAAAGTCTGAGATTGGGGTACAACATGGTTGGGCTCCAGTCAGGACCCTCTTCCAGGCTGCAACTGTTGACTTCTTATTGTAACCTCACATGGCAAAAAGAGGGTGACAGAGCTCCCTGGAGTCCCCTTTACAAGGGCACTAATCCATTTATGAGGACTCCAGCTTTATGACCTAATGACCTGCCACAGGCTCTATCCACCTCCAAATACCATCATACTGGCATTAGGGTTACAACATATTGAATTTGAAGGGGGACACAAACAGTAAATCCACTGCATCTTCTTTAAAGAAACCAAAATGTGAAATTGTAGGAAAAGCTTTAAAGGTATAGTTTTTGCAAGAAAAATGAGGCAGCTCTGAAATTAGTAGATGCACACTCAAAGAGAAGGCCTGGCCTTCTTCCAGAAATCTGGTGAATAAATATACACTTACATGTTCTAATTTAAAATGAAACATTAAATATTATTATGCTTTCATCTTTTTTTTTAAATCAATCTTCTACAGAACTGTTATTCTGAATTTTTATAATTAAGAGGAATGAAAAAAGCCAAACCACAAATGTTTATAAATATTCTCACCTTCCAGTTCATGGTAGATCAACTGGAATTCACTCCTGATTAGCATAGGCTCCCCCAAGACAAGTACATGAGGAGTTGGAGCTAGAAGGTCAGGTTCAGGAAGCCTGAAGATCTGATCTGGGTGGGAAGAAAAGAAACAGGTTGGTGTGGGGTTTCGAGGCAGACCACCTCAGGAAGACATCTCTTTGATGGATAGAAGACAAGCTCTCAGAGAGGCAGATTGTGTCCTGACAAGGTAACCTAGAGTTGGTGGGAAGCAGATAAGGACTGAGACAGGCCTAATTCTTGTCGGCAGAAAGCTCTTCTTACAGCTCTCTGTAGCCTCCAGTAGAGGTGACAGTGACACCCCTGAGGAAATGTGCTCCCATTCCATTCATCTCTGGACCTAAAAGCCCACATCTAAAACATGTCTCTCTACCTACCACCTGTGCTGAACACAAGTCAGTTTATAGATGAGTATCTCCCTGCTTTTCAGTTTCTCTGAGTGTTAATCTTGTTTTTTAAAGGATTACTTGGGTGCAAGAAAATAAGTGACAGGAAAGAAAAATGTCCTAGGAAAGCAATTCACACATAGAATTCCCTCTAAAGCATGAGGGAGACCTAGCAGAAGGTAAGGCAAGAAATGACAAGGCAGGGACATAGCTGGAGCACAGGATTTTTCCAGGGCCTTGTATGGTACTATTTTTAGAATATGACACATACCCCAAGAGACAGAAAACTTGTGCTCTGGATGAAGAATTTACACACTCTGGTAAGTGATTTCCCTCTTGGGACCTTGGTCCCATCTGTAAGTAAAGAAGCAAGTCAAGCAGATGGTGTCTAGGGTCCTACTTTTTCTGAAACTAGATAATTTATAGCATTATAATCCTAGCTTGGTTGGCCGCAGTGGCTCACACCTGTGGCTTCCAGCACTTTGGCAGGCAGAGGTGAGAAGATCGCCTGAGCCCAGGAGTTCAGGACCAGCCTGGGCAACTTGGCGAGACTTTTTCTCTACAAAAATAAAAAAATTAACCAGGCATAATAGCGCACACCTGTAGTTCCACTACTTGGAAGGCTGAAACAGAAGGATCCTGAGCCCTGCAAGTCAAGACTGCGGTAGCTGTGATTGTGCCACTGCACTCCAGCCTGGGCGACAGAGTACGATTCCAACTCAAATAATAATCATCATCATCATCATCATCCTATCGTAACTTTACTGTACTAGGCCATGCTAAAGTGCTTAGAAGAATTAACTCATTTAGTTCTCATGACTGTCCTACAAGGTAGTTTAGTGTCTCCACTTTATACAGGAAGAATCAAAGCTTAAGTAACACATCCCAGGTCTCACAGGTGGGACTGAGATTCACACCCATCCAGTCTGGCTCCAGAGACTTAAGCTCAGAACCATCATGATGCAGAGAGCTTTGCGTTCAAGATTCTCTTTAAGTGTACTTACAGTTAGAATTAAGAAAAGTGGTTTAAAAAAATCCACAGGCCTTTAGAATGGGGTAAGCCGAACTTCAATGAAGATATTTTAAAATCTTTCAATTACAAAAGCACCTAAATATTTTTATACTTCATACTTCATCTATTCAAGGTTACAGTATCCTGAAAGCAAACCAGAAATTGGCAGATAGTCAAGTTTTCCCCATGACTTTTTCAAAGTCAGATAAGCTAACGACAGGAATTCAAATTGTAGATCTGTTTAAATGTAATGATGGTGACTGACGGTACTCATTACCCTCATGTATCAATGGCCCACTTGTCGGTAAGGAGCAGCAGATTCTGACCTCCATAGAAGAAATATGTTCCTAACATGTTATATAACCTGTTGCTAGAATTTTACCTTGGAATATCTCTAATAATCTTATTAGCCATGTTGTATATTAAAATAAAATATTTAAGTTCTTGTGAATTTTATTTTTATAATTCCTTTTTTAATTGAGTTGTACACAAATATGAGTTTGGCTGTTCCCCACAAATTTTCTGAGTCCAAATTAGAGTCCAATGAATCGATGTACATAGGATATTGGTTGCAAGGTCAAGGATGACAAACAGATCCAAAAATCTTACAGGAGGAAATAAATGAAAAAGAACATCCTGGTCCTCTGGCAAACATGTGCTACGTTTACTAGCAGTGTGACCTTGGTCCAGCTACCTGGCCTCTCTAAGACTCAACTTTATCTCTAAATTCTCCTTCAGATTGAACTGTAACCCCCTAAGCAACATGCTCAGTACGTAGAAAGTACTAAATGAATGCTAACCATTAGTTATCATAAATCTCTCTTTTTCCACCAATGGACATGCCAAGCTGAAGGATAAAGACAAGTGGCATCCAACACAAAATGCAGTTATTCTAAAACAGCAGGACATGGAATAAAAAACATTAACCTGAGGACCAGGAGAACTGGAGATCTGGCACCAATGGCAGGGCATATGAACTGGGGCAAGTCATTAACCCTCTGAACCAAAGTATTCTCATTTTAAAAAATCAGAACCCAATTCTGCAACTCTGAAATCCACAACTCACCATCCTCTGATATTACAGAACCTGACTGTAAACATATACTGGCAGCTGCCTCAACATTATAGCTAGGAATGATAAAAAATCCAAGCTCTTTAGGAAAGAAACATATCTAAAGTCAATTTGCAATAGTAGTGGAAGGGTTGGGGTAAGGGTGGGAAACAAAAGGGCAAACTACTCTGATCAGCCCTGATCATTCCCATGCACTGCCTCTGATTTATAACTTTCCCCCCACCTCCCTTAAATTACATGCCCCAGGTCCACCATTTTAACAGTACCCTGCAGGTTTCTGCAAATGAGAACTAAGAAAACTAAAAATATCACTAAGCTATTTGCTCTGCTGACACATGTACACCTGATGCAATATTAGAAACAAGAGGCACCTGGGATCTGAGGGTTGGACTGTAAAAGCCAACAAGATGGGGACAATTTTAAGAAGCATAAAACCTATGAAGAACAGGTAATTTTAAACACCCCTTGGAACTATCCAGTCTTAGCTTAAAAACTCACAAATAATAAATGACTTAAGAAACAATTCCAAATCCTTCTACTTCCTTTACTACAAAAATATCCTGAGTTTTCCTTTGCCTGGTTTCTCCAGAAACAAAACAGCTATTCACTTACTCTCGTTAGGCCAATTAAAGCACCAAGGACAATGTATTGTCCACAGTCTACGTTTTCTTTTTGGCACACCTAACAAACTCAAGGGTCAGTCTATCTCTTGGTGTCTAACCCCTTCCAGTCACTAAATCTGGCTGTGTCCTCTGCCTGGCCGTTCTGAAGCTGTTCTCATTCCCAGTCTCTACTCTTTTCACCTCAACCCTTCACCCAAGCATTTTAGGTAAGAGTAGGTATGGAGAGAGGGCTGCCAGATGAATCCTGGGCATTACTTGGTCATCCCAGGTCTGCACGGGGCCATGATCTTCAAAAAACCATCCATCCCCCAGCCCCCTCCCCGATCTCAATTGCCCAGACTCCACATCTCTTTGGTGCCTGTGCTTTCTGCGCAACCCTGGGCGAGTCACTGAATCCCTCTGGGCCTAAGGTCCTCCTCGGTAACCCAGGGTCACCCTGGGGTCCCCTCCCCACCCTCGACATTCGGGAAACAACAACTGCCCCACTCTGACCCGAAGATGAGGGCCAAGAGCTGCCATCACTTCCCCTACCCTTCCACAGAACAGCGTGTCCAGAAGGTTCGCGCTTCCCTCCAGAGTCTCCGGCTGGAACTGTCCTGGGCCCCTCCCAGGCCGCGCGCCGGCCTCAACGCGCCAATCCGTGGTCAGGCAGAGGCGTCCTGCGGGCGGGACAGTGGCGCCTTCACCCTCCCAGCCCCACCCCAGTGCGCAGGCGTTTGACCCGGAGAGGAAAAGCAAGCGCAGGGCTGGCCGCCAGATCCCAGAGCCCCTAAAGAGCTTCCGGAGTTCGGGTCATGTTCCCTCTGACCTAGACGTAACACACTTACATCTCCCAGCGGAGGATGTCCCGCGCGCGGTACCCACACAAACCGCGACTCCCAGCGTCCTGCCCGGGAAAACTACGCATCCCGAAATGCACTGCTCCGCGCGCCGGCGCAGTGGACCCGGTAGTCGCCTTGGAACGCGGCTCCATGCGCAGGCGCAGCGGGTAAAGGCTGTGGCCGTGGGGCGTGCCGCTATGTGCGCAAGCGCAGTGTGTCTCACGAGAGCCGCTCTGGGGCTGTGACGAGGGCGATAGGCCCCGCCATCCCGGAGCCGCCGAACTGTGGGGGCTGGCACCTTCGTCCAGGCCTGGGGGCATTTTCTCCCTTTGAACTCCCCTGAGCTGGAGGACGGCAGATGGAGGGCGGATCTTCAAGGGGCCCCTCGCCCTCAGTTGTCCTCACATTCCCTGGATGCCTCCTCCAAGGACACGTGGGTGCTCATAAAGTTTCCAGATTTAGCGTTCGTCCTTTCTGACTAGGGTGCATCCATTTTTCTTTTGGGGTAACGGTATGGTGCCCCAATACTAGGTTTCCAGATTCGTTCATTCAACAAATGCTTTGTAAACCCGTGCAGAGTTTGAGCCCACTCAGTCCTTGCCCCTTGGGAGGGCACAAACCAGTTACCCAAATGCAAGGATAGTAAGAAGGATGTCTCTAGAGTGCTCAGCGCGTACTCTGCCCACCCGTGTATAGATGAGGAAACTGAGATTAGGGGAGATGAAGTGGTGGGCGCTAGAAAACGTGTGAATTGCAGCGGCAGAATGGAGATGTGAACCCAGGCGATCTAATTCCAAAGCCCATTAGGACTCTGTGGTAATGAGGTACAAAATGTTAGAGAGTGCAGGGGGAAGAACAAACTTAGGGATAAGGGGGTTGGTTCTGTTAACAAGGGAAGTTTACCTGGAGAAAGTAACAAAAATGGCTTTGTTATAAGCACTTAGAGGCTATTGTCTAATTTAAGTCTCATAACAAGCCTACAAGGGACATGCCGTAATTATAACCATTTCACAAATGAGGAAAATGGAGACACAAGGATACTAATTTTTCCAGGTCTTTAAAGCCAGCAAGTGCCAGAGCTGAGACTTGACCGTAGGTAATCTGGATCTAGGGTCTATCAGATCATTCACCATGTCCTCCTTTTTAAATAGCTTCTGAGCTGTGCTTTAGAAATAAACGGTACTTAAGTCATGTGGAGCCAGTAGACCAAGCAGAGGAACTCTAAAAGCAAATGAGGAAGAAAAGAAAAGCAGCAAGTTGTTTGAATTGGTGTTTTCAGTTGCCAGGTAAAAAGTGGAAAGCCTGGATTTGGTGGGAATTGACCCTGGAGTGGCAAATTTTGGCAAATGATCTTCCACCACTATACACCCAACGTGCTTGTAAAGAGTCAGCATTTGCCCCCTTTCCCAAAAGTGAAGTTGACTGACAGAACCCTGCATGTCACTTATACTTGCAGTGATAATCATAAAATCATCGCTGAAAACCAGGAACTAAGTAGGAAAACCGAGATTTTTTTTCCCCTCAGGTTGTCTTCGGTTGTCAAAGGTAAACAAAACCAGATACTAGTTAAAGCAGGCAGGATAGACTCAGTAGCTGTTGCAAATCAGAAGAGGGTCCTGCAGGAAGAGCTCAACTTTCATTTGTGCAGACTTGCCTAGACATGGGAGCAGGACTTGAGAGAGTCAGGGAAGTAGAAATGCATAAAAAGCGGAGAGGTTGGGTCAGTGTGATAGTGTGATCTGGGTTTGCTAGTTGTTACTTATATGGAAAAGAAACAAACTTCTATTTAGGCCAGAGGGTAGAGCAAAGCACTCACCCCACAGGGGAGTTTGAACATTTGCATTTCAAAGAGACAAGACATTTTCTGGATACTAGGAGATTTACATCTCAAAGGGGAAAAGCAAATATTGTTAATTGCAAGCTCTCAAAAGTAACTTCCACTGGGGGTGGTGGCTCATGCCTATCATCCTAGCACTTTGGGAGGCTGAAATGAGAGGATTGCTTGAGCCCAGGAGTTCGAGACCAGCCTAGGCAACATAGTGAGACCTAAAAATAAAAAAATTAACCAGGCATGGTGGCACACTCTTGTAGTTCCAGCTATTTGGGAGGCTGAAGTGGAAAGATCTCCTGAGTCCAGGAAGTAGAGGCTGAAGTATGCTGGGCAACAGTGAGACTCTGGCAAATGAATAAGTAAATACAGGTGACAATGACAGAGTGACACCTCAACTCATAAATAAATTAAAAATATAACTGCTCTAAGAGGGGACTCAGGGGCCTATTTGTCACCAGGTTTTGGCTAGAACAAATGGTAAATTATTTTCATGCAGTATTCATTTCTCTCAGGCAGGCACTTTGGCAGGAAGCTGGGATAACCCTAAGGATATGACCTTCACTGTTAGAAACTATACTAATGTTTGTTCAAGTCTCTCAGTGTGCAGAGGTGAATGAAATCATTTTGGCCAAGAGTCTGAAGTTTTCATAGGCCAGGGTTGGGGTCTAGTCAAGAAGAGGACTCAGAGGAGCTTGACTTGTTTGGTTAAGGAGAGAGTCTTTATCACCTGGTGGAAACCTCAGCTCCTGGTCTGGATACATAGTAGGGGCCTGGGATTTATAGACTGCTGCTCTGGGCTCTTTAGGCTTGACGTTTCCATGGGTGGATGGCAATTCTGGGTTTCTGATCTAAGGAAGGAGACCACTCTTCCCACATCTGCTCTTGGAATAGGAATGACTTTCTCTAACACTGTATTGAATGGTGTTATTAGCATACTTGCAAGTCTGTTATTGGAAAATAGACACCTTGTATATAGCTCACTGTAATTTTAAGGAGACAAATCTTGTAGTTGGTACACAGGGTTGTACAGGCATGCTTTGAAGAAGAGTTTCTTTTCTAAAGTTTGTCTTAGTGCCCAGAGGCTTGAGGCCCTGCCCTCCACTACGGTGGCCTGACTGGGAGGAGGGAGAACACAGTAAACTAGAAGCTACGTGATGCTGAGGTCCTGCACATCTCTCTGCTGTCACTGACCTGATAATTTCATCTGCTCTGAGAGAGGAGGCATGTCCTCCTGTCCCTGTGCTGGCTCTGTCCATTTTGTAATGGTGTCTGGCAGGACCCTGTCCCATTCTGTCATCACGATGTTCACTATTTGACTCCCTCTATTGTGTGAGTTCCTCCAGCTCAGGTAGTCTCGTTCATCTCTGTACTCCTGGGTCTAGGCCAGTGATCCAAGTCGATCAATGTTGCCCAGTTGAATTAGTGAATGAAATTACCTAATCTCAGTGAACTGCGATTTCCTCATCTATAAATGAAATGGCCTGCCAACAGTAAGATGATAGCCCTGACATCGTGCACCCCACGGTGCAAAATATTAAGCAGTTACTGTCTAGCTTTTCAACAGACATCAGCAATATAGATATTTTCTGTACCTTTAGTCTTTCAAACATAAGTGAAAATAATTATACATAGAAGAAAATAAAATTAATGAGGAGAATAAGTTGTTTATCAAGCAATTTGTTATAATTTATTATTTTTTTCTTAATAATGAGAACTTTTAAAGGTTAGTTTTCTGCAAGACTTTGAATGTTAGTTTAAAAATATGTTTCTGTGGCACGGGTAGTTCTTAAATATTGGACTTCTCTGGTATGCAGTATTTGCCCTTTGAAATGTTTGTTCCATCTTCAGACATTCAAATAAGTTAAATTCCAGGAAAATAATAAATGTAAAATAACCCTGTGGTTCTGTTCATTCATCATTTCAGATTCTGCACCATGAACCAATAAATAAATGCTCCTATGTCAATCCAGGGAGTAAGTGATAGATTTTGTAACTCAGCTTCTGGATTTATAAATTGAATTTGTCATATACAAATGATGTTTCATGAGAAAGAAGATTCAATGATTTGTAAATCTTTCCCTTATATCCCCACTGCCACTGCCTGGGCACTTTACTTCAATTTTGGCTTTATTTTCACTATGGACATTGATTAAAATGACATTGACATTGCCCAGAAAGTAGAAGCAGTCTTTAGCATAAAATATTGCTCTGATAAGCAAGCATAAGTCACTGAGATTGAAATGTCATCTGTCTTAGTTGGTCAGCCACATAATCTCCATGAAAATTCTCAGTAGAGAACGAGGAACTCATTTTAAGCAATGACACTTTAGATTTGCTTCAAGTCATTGGCATCTCTTTATGTCTGGATGTCAGGTGTTGGCTTGGTGACTTTCTCCCTTTCAGGGAGACATTTTGAACCCTGCTGCCCCAATATTCTCATGGATGGTGGCCTTTGATTCTTCTAGATTCAAAATTTGACTCTTGTACTTCTCCTGCCAGTCCTCCACAATGTATTGGTGGTAGGGGTCATTGGAATGCTCCTGTCTCTTGGATTTCACTGTGCTCACCAGGATGGCTACAATGATGAAGGAGAACATTCCAATCATCACCATGAGGTACAAGATGACATAGTAGAAGTTCTCTGCATCCACTTTGGCTTGGAGTGCCTCTTGTTCAGCTGTTGTGTTCCTGCGCCAGTGGTCCATATATGTAATAAAAACTTTTTTGAAGACATCTTCCAGTGTCTGTGTGAAATTAGATAAAGTAGGCATGTTTCTCTCTCCTGCTGCAATTTAGATAATAAAATAGATGAACAAGGTTAAGAAAACAGATCCTTTCTGCATTTGGCTACCTTAAGTGAAGGAGGGAGAGAGGGAGGGAGGGAAGAAGGGACATGCCAGGGAAGTAATATTATTTCTTCTTAACCTGGCTAATGATTGACTGGGTGCACATTTTGTTAATATTTAAAGTGATCAAATACATTTTATTCATTTTCTGTATACATGATTATGGTATAATAAAAATTTAATGAAGGTCATAAAACTATATATACATTTTGAAATCTATGTATATATGTAAATAAATGTATACCTACAAAAATGGAGAAAAGGCTGGAAGTAAATAGATCAAAATGTTAATGGTGGGATGCATTTAAAGATAAATCTTTTTTCTTTTATGCTTCTCTCATGTTCTAAATCTCCATGAGTAACCTTGCATTGCTTCTGCTTTTAAAAAATCAGTAGCCTCCCAACAGCTAGAAAAATGCTGCATTCATAACAAGCACTCAACAAACACCAGTGGAATGATGCTCTGTTTTTAGAGCATCATGAGGCTTTATGTTAGATATGACATGGAGGCAAAAGGTCGCAAAGGGCATTGACAGATTTTCCTATTTGTTCCATCTCCTACACCCAGGCAGCGCATTGTCCCAAGTATCCTAAAGGGATAAGTATATGCATCCATATTTGAGAGAAGTATTTTAGGTAAGTGATACAAAGAAACAATCTGAGTGACCACTCACATTTTTCAAATCCTTCTCTCCTTCTTCATCCTTACTATCCCTCCCCAGCCAACATCTCTCACTTGGATGATACAATACAAACAATACAGTACCATACAATCCTCCCCCAAACCTTCTAACCGGGGTTATATGTGCCCCTTCTGCCCTGCACAGCGCTGTGCCCTTATTAAAGAGAGAAATGGATCATGCCATCCTTGCTTTTAAAACAATGCAATAGCTTCTCGTTGTTCTTAGGATTATAATTCCTTAACAGGATTTCCCCAGCCTGGCTTGAGCAGGCTTCTGACACCTTCCCTATTACCCCCAGCTCACCATAATTTGGTCACACCTTACTCTTTCCTCCCAGACAGTAAACTCTCTTGCCTTAGGGCATTGGCACCTTCTAGTCCCTCAGCCTAGAACAAGTTGCCTTCCTCTTCCACCTGCTACCTCCTCATTCTTTAGGTTCTAGCCTCCCTGTCATTTCTTCTGAGAAGACTTTCCTAACTCTACTTGAAATCAGTTCCCACCAGCACCACCACTACTTTCTCCAATAGCATCTTATTATTTTTCTTCAAAAGCACCCTTCACTTATGTCGTATTTAGATGTATATAGCATGTGTGTGTGATTATTGGTTAAGAGTCTTAGCTTTTCCACTTGACTGCCATGTGTATCGACTTTGACTAGCTTGATATAGCACATGTCTGGCAGAGAGTCTGACATATAAAAGGCACTTGGTGGATGTTTGATGAATGAATTAAAGTGCCAGGCACTATGCTAAGCTTTGAAAATGGGAACTCTGTCTGTGAGAGTCTCAGTTTTATAGGAGAGAGCAAATAAATGACAATGCAATGTGCAAAGTGTTGTAACAGGTAAGAACAAAGAGATAAGGGAACTCAGAAAATGAAGTTGAACATGATTCATAGATGGGGCAAGTGAATGTAAACAAAATGGGAAGGAACATGGGCAGTAGGTAAACCTGTGACTAGCAGGAACCTGCAGGCCCAATCAGTAAAACCCAAACAACCTTGCCATGGGCTTGCCTGCTACTGTGTTCTTAAAGGAATGCTCCCTCTCTTTAGCATGTGATTTTCTTTTCTTCTTGGAAAAGAAGTTTCACATCTCCCCATCTGGGGAAAAGGCACAAATAAACTTCCATGCATTTCTCCCGCAGAATATGCCTTCCCGACATTTGCCTCATTGAGAATTACTCTAAGATAATACCGTATATCCCTCTCAGTCTGATGTTTGAAGTTCTGTTATTCAGAGAGCCCTGAGATCTGTCTCTCCCTCTCCTCACCACACAGAGCCTAGTGGGTTGGAAGGAAGTTTTATAAGTTGATAAGTTTGCCCCGAGGTATACACCAAGCACATTTTCTAAGCAATGTAACAGATATGTGCCCCCCCACAATTTAAAATACTGCAGTTCACTGTGAAAGAGTGTAACTTAAGCTGACTTTGATTCACTCTAAACTTTACCACTGGCTGTTTTACTCTTGAAGAGAGAAGTTCTACTCATTTGGGGTGAGTGCACACTAATTTTATCTATCAAGAGACAACCCTCCCACCCCCACTCTGTGCTATGTCAAGGTCAATCTTGAAAACTCAATGAGGCAGGATTACTTCACCTGTGAATCTTTTCATCATCTGTTTCTTCTAACCCTTCTCCCCAGCTTCATTCAATATAAAAAACTGTGATTTTTGCCAGCTTATATATTTCCCCCGTGGTGCCCTCTAGAGAAAATTCAGGGTTTTTTGTTTGTTTGCTGTTGTTGTGAGCCAAACTGGAAAAATAAGTAGAGCAGAGGCAACTAAGAAAGAGCCAGAAGAGCTGAGTTTACCAAACAGAGGGCTGAGGGTCCAGAACAATACTAGGAATGGTGTTGTGGGTAGTTCTGTGTGTAAGAGTGTCCTGAGGAACTGAAGGGGAAGAAAACTGAGCCAGGGATGAAGGGGGCCTCGTTTGGATAGAGTCACACACCCTGTAGTGTTCTTTCTGAGGTACTGTCAAGATTGGAATGATTCAAGGCTTTTTTTGGTTGCTGGACAGTGCCTCCATGAAGGAAACTCCACGTGAGCATGGAGTAGGCTCACCTCGTACCTGGGTCCCCCAAAGAGATAGTAGCTTCTCAAGCTCCAGAGTGATTTGCACGCCTCTGCCCGCCCTGCCTCCCATGTAGCTCCTTGGTAGACTGTGTCACTGTGCTTGGAATTCCCTCAGTTATTCCTTTAAGTGGAAGAAGTAAAAAGATCCTAATATTCTATGGCAAGGGTGACAGACCAAGCTATATTCCCTGTCAACATCTTTGGGAGTGTTTTCATCAAAGCAATTCATGAGCTTCTCAATACATGTGAAAAATCCAGGCAAGCACTTGCCTCCTTGAGGGAGTGAGGCATAGGAGAGCAGGGTATGGGAGAGGACCCAGTATTCCAAGAACTGCCCTTAGATTCTGGAGCTGGAATGATCACTTGAAGTATTGGGGAAGAAATGGAGCTGGAAGGGAAGAGGAGAGAACAGTGAAGCAACCTTGGCCTTCTGTGTGAGTTTTCTAGTGTTGTCTATTTGTGTGATTGTCAAAGCCACTCTATAAATTTTTTCTTCCCTGATGCTTAGAGAGATGAATTAATTTGAATCATGATGACTTGAGAGTTTGAACTGCTGGGAGGCAGGGACAGTTTTACCCATCTTTGAATCCCAGGTCCCTACACAACAATGGGTGCAGAGCAGATATTTACTAAAAGTTTGGTGAATGAATGAATGAGTGAACAACTGTTCCTCTCTGTAGAATTCAATGGGAAACTACCATGACAATGATTCTTATTTGTGGAGAGTGGGGTGGGGTGATGTCACAGATACCTTAAAAAATCAAACTATGTGATTTTATTTTTCCCCCAGAAAGTATACATATGCACATACAGGTTCTACATTCTATTTCAGGGGACTCCTGAGCCCTTAAGGCCCATCCAAGAATCTCTGCAACAAGATATCTTTTGAGATGAGGGACCTCAATGCTGAATTCCACTGGAGTCATTTGGGTTTGTTTCCAGGTATAGGCATGGCAGTGAGCACCAGTCCTCTAGAGTGAAGTGGCCAGTACTGCCCATTATGGGTTCAGCTCTTCTAACATGGACAAAGGCCCACTGCTAAGCAGATCAGGCAGTGCTTTTTGATAAGACATAATCAGAGAGATGAAAAGCACCTATGAGGATTAAATACCTATGTGCTGACCCCTGGCCAGGCTGAATACTAATGCATGTGATGTGGCTGAGTAGTCCATGTCTCTTTGTAACCACAGGCAGAAATACAAATCACAGTGTGTGAAAGCAATTCACTGAAGGACATTATGCCAAAACATACTCAAATTATAAGTGGGTCAATTTAAATTTTTGATTCCCAGAATAATTATTTAACTGATAGACATCAACCATACTTGGCATATATACTTATCTTAGGTGTTTACTTTAGTAATGCTAAGACAATTATTAGCTATGTTCTTTTGAATACTATGAAGTTGCCAATTATATAGGTTAAAATGATAAAATATTGTCAATTTCTTGTGTTTCAAGCTAACACAGTCTACATTTCCAGTAATGGTTCTTGCTGAGTCATAGAACAGAGTGGGCCACTAGAGAGTATTTAGGCTGGCCTGCTCCTTGGTAAGTGGGATAATTATACCCTAGAGAGCTTAAATCACCTGTCCAAGATCAAGGGCTCTCAAGTTGGCCACAGTGCATGAACTAGAACCCAAGTCACCCAGACCAGTGCCTAACATTCACTGTCCTAGCAGAGGTCACACATTCCAATAACGTTGTTTCCATTGCCTGTGGCTGGTCAGCTCAATTGGGTGAAAGACCAAGACCATGGTTTGAGCCTACACACATCGTTAGTTGTCCCCTGTCTCCAAGCTACAGAATGATCCCCTAATTCCAGCTGTCTCTGTCACAAGTGTGTGTTAATACACAATAAGGCCAAACTGGACCCTATAAGGAAAGTAACATTCATTTGACCCCCAAGTTCTCTTTTCTTGAAAGATGGTGAATCATTAGCATCACCTGGGCCAACAAAGGGCAGCAAAGTCTTACTTTTTTAATATCAAGAAGAGATAAAGATATAATTACTTATATTTATCATGATTCCCCCACTAAAAAATCTTTCACTGAGAACCAATGGGAGACCTAAACTTCACCTGTACGATTAACACTTATGTACCTAACCCTGAATTGTACCCCACATCTTTAATATATAAAAAAAGAATCTTTCAAAATTTTCATCCAAAGGCAATTACCAAAGAAGTGCATAAGGAAAACACAAGAAAGGAAAGAAGGAAGGAAGGGTGGGAGAGGGAGCCAGGTCAACTACCAGAAAAATAATTCCTTTTCTAGTTTTCTGGAAAAGGAAAATAGGTAACTTTGTTACTTAATTCCTCAAAAATATAAGAAAGTATAATAAAACCTACCTATGTGGTGTGTGGGCAGTATGGAATTCCTCTACAAAGTCAGCCTTCTCTGAACCTTCTTGCTGGTGTTAGTGAACTCTCTTAAATATCGTACATAAATCTCAGCCTGCTAGCCACCATCAGCTTTCCACCAGCTAAGCCCTGGTTAACTGCAGCCCACAATCCTAGGCTTTTATGAACCCAAATGTTTAATCTAATCTTATGTGGAAAGTTAAATACTGACTGGCAGTTGGGAATTAACCTTGGTGCCTGATGGAGTGTGCCGTGTGGAGTCTGACTTTGGGTAGAGTGGTACGAGTTCCCCCTTTGGGCTCTGTGATACCAGCTCCAGCGAGGGGAGGGCCTGGGCACAGTGAGCATCTCTCCCCAGGAAAGTCTTCTCTGTAGGGCTGCCTCAGTGGACAGCACCATTCCTGCTAGAATACATGGGGAAGGACTGGGCCCCGGGGAGAGGAGGTGTCTCTGGGTGGTTGGTGTGGGTTGAAGAGAAGGTCAGTACAATTCCAGGTATGTGCCTCTGTTCTGAAGACCTCCTCATGATCTAAATTTTGTGTAAATACCCCTCTCTGGGACAATTTCCAAATGACTTTATAACAACTTTGTTGTCTTGTAAAACAGTAACTGGCCACAGAGGTACTATATGGAGGAGATGGAAGCAAGTCCAACAAAGTATTTAAGCACCCAGTGTTCTGGCCTAACAAACCAACTGTGCACTCCCTCGGGGTCAGTCAGAGACAAGAGGCCAAGGGCTAGGAGAAATGGGCATTTAATCTAATACCATGGAATCAAGGAGCGAGTCAGTGTAGTCACCCAAAAACCTCGCACCCTGACGGTTCAATTTACTCAGAATTTATAGACTCCATAGTTTCTCACTCACTTGTGGCTAAATTAACAAGGGCATGACTCAGGACTTCTAATCCCTTCACCCATCCCTGAAGTTGAATTGACAAGGCCTACGAGTAGTTTCAGCATGACTCAAGATCTCCTAATCATGTTAATGTTTTAGAGTAGCTTGTGGGGTTTATAACTACAGGGACTTTACATTTTATAGTTCCTTAAAGTAGGGGGTGGAAGTTACAACTGTCAAAGGAACCACTTTGATAATTTTAGATAAATAATTTTGAATTAAACATGAGGTATGTAAGAACCTCCAATCCTAGAGCCTTGGCCTGTAACATTAGCAAGACCTACACAAGTTCTGTCTACCAAAACATCCTTTTCTACCATGAAAATCCTTGGAATTGGGAGTAGTGGGGCTTCATAGTTGCTATCACTTAGGAGTACCTACCGTGTGCTTTTATTATTTTAGCCTCAGGTAATCACTGCCACAACCCAGTGTAGAAGGTACCATGAAGTTGACAGGCCGGGTACAGTGGCTCACACCTATAATCCCAGCACTCTGAGGGGCAGAGGTGAGAGGCTTGCCTGAGCCCACAGGTTTGAAACCAACCTGGGCAACTTGGTGAGTCCTCATCTCTACAATAAATCAAGAAAAATTAGCTGGGTGTGATGGCGCATACCTGTAGTTCCACCTACTTGGAAGGTTAAAGTGGAAGGATCACCTGAACCCAGCAGTTTGAGGCTACAGTAAGCCACCACTGGTGGCCGTAAGCATGCCACTGCACTCCAACCTGGGTGACAGAGTGAGACTCTGACTAAAAAAAAAAAGAAGAAAGAAAGAAAAAAAAATTGACCGCTGAGGAAATTCAGGCACAGAGAGGTCAATAGGTCAGGATGGCATAGAGGTGGAGCCAGGATTTAAATTCAATCTGAGTGGCGGCCCAGAGGTTACCCTCAGTCAAAATCACTTCACGGTCAATACGGCCGGTCAATACTCTAATCCTATTGTAGTTGTGTGAAAGGAAGGCTAGCTTTGTTTTAAAACTGGAGATTCTCGACTGCATGTTCTCACTCATAATCGGGCCCTGACCACTGGTCACAGGAGCACAGGGCGGGGATCAGCAGATGCTGGATGCTGCTAGGAGAGGCAGGGAGAGAAGAGAGAGGGGGCATGTGGCAACACACTGGGTACCAGGTCCACTGTCAGGGGAAGAGAGGGTTAGCTAGAAGCCCAAACTTCACCCGCATGCAACTTACTTATGTAGTAAATCCTTGCTTGTACCCAACTCTAAAATAGAATAATAATGACAATTTAAATAAATAAAATAGGAGTTTCTCACTAAATGGTTCTCTGAACTTTGTGGCTTGAAGCACATTGGGCGGCAGGAGGCAGATGGCTAAGATTTTAAATGACCTACAACACATTATGGCAAAGTGTGCATATTCAGTGAAATACAAGGATCTCTGTAACCCTGCACCAACCTCTGTTCGCATCATTTGTCCTCATGGATTGCCTTCACTGATCAAGGTAAGGCAAACCCAGTCAGAAAGGGGTGGTGTGATACAGTCCGACTCAGCTGACAGGGTCTCCATAGAAATGGAAGCAAAACATTCGAGTGAGAATTCCGCTGGGAGATTGTGCCACCTGCCGATGGAAACGGGAACGGAAGTCAATTTCCTCACTCCTAAAGCAGCCCTCGCTGTTTAACTTCCCCCTTGAGTTCGCCTAGTGCCCAGGGGAAGAGAATCAAAATAGCGTGCTAGTGCACTCTTGGGTGATTAAAGGCAGAACTGGAAGGTGATATATCATGGAGGCTGACAGACTAGTTGAGCAGATGACTTAGCATCCTCGATTTGGGGATTCTTCATCTGTAAGATAGAGGCACTAAGAGTTCCTACCTCATCGGAGTTGTTATGAAAGTTAAATGGGATAATGGATATAGAGCACTTAGTACAGAACTGACACAAGATGAGATAGTAAGTGCCCTGTACATATTAGCTATTGCTATTATTTGTAAGAGAAATAGGTAAGAAGGCATGCCAGTGAAAAAGAGAGTATGAGCAGACCTCACCAAGGGAAAGTATAGAATGTTCTAGCACCAGGTGACGAGTAACTCCTTAACGGTTTGTTTTTAGGTTGCTCTTATCCATGCCCTGCTACACAATTCACAAATTTGAGATTAAGAATTTGGAATGAGATGGAGACCTGAAGAAATGGATGCAGAAGCCCAAGTACCAATTAGTGGCTGGAGAAGAAAATAGAAGAGAAAGAGTTGGCAAATGTTTCTCTCTAACAGGCCTCAGCCTCCTTGATCTCTGCAGCAGGCTCTCAATAGATTCGCTCAATGTCATCCCCAACAAGAAAGTAAGATGGTGTCTGCCCAGAAAACAAGTTGTGTAAAAGCAAATATTTTCTTTGAAAATCAACTGGCAGCACACACCCTTACAGAACTTTTTATATGTCATATATTTTTAAAACACCAAAGAGTTGAGTTTGCTTTTGGATTTAAATTTGGATGTTATTAAATCCCACATCCAGCACCAACAAAAAACAACATTCTTTCAAAAGAGAAGAGCTGTAAGAGACTTTGTCATGGAGTCTGCCTTTCAAGCTACTGTTACTGCTTTGAGGGTCGCAATGTGTATAGAAACCGACAGGCTACCATGACTTTTTTTTTTTTTTTTTTTTTTGAGTTGGTGTCTCACTCTGTTGCCCAGGCTAGAGCACAATGGTATGATCATGCCACCGCAGGCTCGACCTGAGTACCTGGGACTACGGGTGCATACCACCACACCCAGCTAATTTTTTTATTTATTGTAGAGACAAGATCTTGCCAAGTTGCCCAGGCTGGTTTTGAACCCCTGAGTTCAGGCAATCCTCTTGCCTCCGCCTCCCAAAGTGCTGGGATTGCAGCACTTGAACCAACCATGACTTCTTAAATAAAACATGACTGCTAATAACAAATGAATGGGAAATACAGAAAGTTGGATAACTTTATTGGAGAGCTTCAAATCAGTTGGTGCCTCTCTGCCTCAAATCAATCCTCTGAGGAGATACATTGAATACCCTATCTATTGACTTCCTCTTAGGGTAGGTGTGGATGTTAGCCTCTACAACCACACTTGCTTCCACCTCCGCATCCTCCCAGTATAATTATATCACAAGTTAGGGTTAAATCCAACTTTGGAGTTTGCATTGTTATGACGGCATAAACATTGTTTTCTGGCGAGCCAAGTAGTAAACTGTAATTACATCTCTCCTATACAACTTTTTGTTTTTTCTTAGAGTTAATAATTCTTTTTTCCTCTCATTTTTACTTAGCTGTTTTTGAACCTCTTTCTGTAGCCCTCATGTTCTTAGTACAATTTCTACATGGTCAGCCTCATCAGATAATCTATCCATTTCATCCCCCGCCCCGCCCCCCACCCCAAGAAACATCTCTAGAGGCACCATCCTCCTTCACCATCCTTGGCTGTTTGCTCCCAAGGCCTGCCATAGAGCTACCATTTTGGAATTCTTTTTATCCCTCTCCCTGGCTGGGATGCTTCCCTTCCACTTTCTTGAGGAACAGGGCACCTGATGTTTTCACCATGCTGAAAACAGATGTAGGCTTTTAAAAAATGAAGTTCCTCAAAATTGACTGAAAGTGAAAAGTCAAAATGGAGTTTAGAAGAAGTTGTTTCACAAAGCAGTTCCCTGAAGTTTGGCGTAATCCAAAGACTGACAATATTCCAGAGCAGAATTTCCTATCATGTTCAATGGAAGGCTACTAAATGATACCAGAAACGGGTTCTGAGGTCCAGTGAACTGCCACTTCTGCTACGTGAGGACTTTGGATTAACCAAGTTAGAGGTTTCTTTGTGGTAGGCATTCTTAGAGTCTTTAATATGATCTGAGCATTGCAAATCTCCAACAGGGGGGTAAATATGTATGCAGCATTTTCAAAATATATTTGATGGTAGGACCTTTCTTTTCTTTTCTTTTCTTTTTTTTTTTTTGAGTTGGAGTCTCACTCTATCATCCAGGCTGGAGTACAGTGGCATGCTCATGGCCACCATAGCCTCGATCTGCTGGGCTCAAGTGATCCTTCCGCCTCAGCCTTCCAAGTAGATGGAAGTACAGGCATGCGCCACCACGCCTGGCTAATTTTTTGATTTACTGTAGAGATGAGGTCTCACCAAGTTGCCCAGACTTATCTCAAATCCCTGGGCTCAGGCAATCCTCGCACCTCAGTCTTCCAAAGTACTGGGATTATAGGTGTGAGCCACCGTACCCGGCCACTACCCTTTTTTTCTTTACCACAAAGCATCTTTTAGGGCCAGTGGTGCACAGCTCTAGTGTTACCTAGAATACAGATCTGAACCAGTGGTTTTGAACATTCAGAGTTGTGAATTCTGGGAACTTCAAACACATCCCAGCCCAGTTATGTCTCTTCAAACTTCCATCAGCTCTCACCAGGACTGCTGGCTTCCTCAGTGCTTCGAGCCTCCTCTCTTTGTCCCCATTCACACATTTCCAAGAGTGACCGGTGTGATCTTTTGGAAACTAAAGTCAGAACATGCTTTCCCCTGCTTAAAACTCTGTTGGCGTCCTATCGTCTTCAAAATAAAATCCAGACTGTTTGGTGCAGCCCATCAGGCCAGGAGGAGCTGACCCCCAGTACTTTCTAGAATGTTACTTTCTTCTCACACTGTCTGATCCTACTTCCCTGCTCTTTTTGTTTCTGCCTTAGCATCTTTATTAATTTCTCATTACTATTGTAGCAAATTACCACATACTTAGTGACTTAAAACAACATAAATTTATTATCTTAAAGTTCTGGAGGTCAGAAGTCCCAAGTGGATTTTACGGAGCTAAAATCAAGGTGTGAGCAGAGCTGGTTTATTTTGGAGACTCTGTGGGGAGAAACAACTTCCTTGCTTTTTTCAGCTTCTAGAGGCCACAGTGGCCCATGTTCTTTGGCTTTTGGCCCTCTTCCTGGCATCACCTCAACCCCTCTTCCCTCCCTCCCTCCCTTCTTCCTTTTCTTCCTTTCAAGATAGGGCATTGCTTTGTTGCCCAGGCTGGAGTGCAGTGGTATACAACCATACCTTACTGCAGCCTCCGACACTGGGGTTCAAGCGATCCTCTTGCCTTAGCATCCTGAGTAGCTGGGACTACAGGCATGAGCTACCATGACTGATTATTTTTTTTTTTCTCCTGTTTTCTTTTTTTGTAGAGATGAGATCTCACTTTGTTGCCCAGGCTGATCTTGTACTCCTGGCCTCCAGTGATCCTCCCCCCTCAGTCTCCCACAACCTCTGCTTTCATGGTTGCCTCTTCTACCAATTACTCTGACCCTCTGCCTGCTTCTTATAAGAACCCTTGTGATTGTACTTGGCCCCCCTAGATAATCCAGAATCATCTCAAGATCCTTAACTTAATCACACCCTCAAAGTGCATTTTACCCTGTAAAGCAACACATTAATGGGTTCCAGACATTAGGACATGGACCTCTTTGCAAGGCTTTTATTCTGTCTTCCATAGCGTCTTTGCACCTGCTATTCCCACTGCCTGTGTTGTTTTTCCCTCAGATCTTGGCACAGCTTCTTCCTTCTTTGCTTTGAATGACATTTTCCTCAGACAGGCTTTTTTCCTCCCACCCAATCTGCAATACTGACTCCCACTCGGTCACTGGTCACCCTGCTAGCATTTTTTATTATCTGAATTGTACAAGGCTGCCATGAACTGTTGCATAGACAGGACAGTGCACAACCCAGGGGCGAGCATTCACTTAGACTAAAGTGTGAATGGAGTCTGTGCATGGCCTACATAACTATGCATAAGAATCTTTGAATTCTGAAGTTATCCAGTTTTATTGACTGTTTTTTGTTTTTCTGTCTCTAACAGAATTTAAATTCCATGACAACAGGGACCTTGTCCCATTCTGTGTCTGGTTTAACAAAAGAGCTCTCATTGTATCCCAGAATGGTGGTGACAACTCTGGATTCTGGCTATGATGAAATCAACAACCCCCTCCCAATGTACAAGATAAGAACATTCTTCCAGTGAAAAAGGTACTGAAAAAAGAAACTTTGCACCTTTTCAAAAACATTAAAAATACTTGAAATATGGGGCTCAAGAAATAGGAAGCTTTCTCTGGTACTATTAACATGAGCGCAGTGGTTTTGTGGAAAACTGAAAATGACTGCACTGAGAATGTCTGGAAGTCGCATACACACTGAGCTTCTACACTCGCTCTATGCCCAATTCAGAATATTAGAAGAAATGACAGTGATTCTGGAGTGGACAACACCATCTGACTGAGGAACTACTAGAATTTTCTTCTTTAAGCTATAAACAAATGAGACTGTTTCCAACAAATGTGACTTCCCCCAGCATTCTCCAAAAGTGCGGGGTTTCTTTTGTTTAGCAACAAAATAAACAACTTTGCAGAATGTTTTCGAGATGCTACTTCAGTGATCGTGTTAAAGTTTCTTCACTTTAGACAGAGTCTTCACTCACTGTGCTCCCCAGGCTTCACTGGCACCATGCTTCTGGGATTAAGAAACTCATCACTGAGACTCCGCGGGCCTGCTTTGCAAAGCCAAAGGATGCCTCAGCTTCCTCATGTTCTATTTTCCTTGACACTATTCAACTTGAGAGGGGCCCAAAAGAAACAATGACTGATATTATGGACCTGATGGCAGAGAATGGCGTTTAATTTCTGCTATTGGAAAATGAATGTAACACAGAGATGATGAGGACTGTATGTTACCTTGTAGTTTCTAGGAGAATTTCTTCCCCAGTGCATTGATTAATCTTATCGTGATATCAGGGTTGTTTTACAAAGATGATTTTCAAAGAGGAAGAGAATCAAAAACAGGAAAGAATCCCCACAGGTATGCAGGCTACAGGTGTGCAGGGGTTAAAACTGGATGGGAAGATGTTGGGGAGACCTGGAACCCAAGGGGTGACAGCCCTGGGGCTTCCTTTCTCACAGGAACTGTCAGAGGACAATGGGCTCTTGTAGGAGAAAGCAGATCAACCCACACAGGATGGAGGAAGGGCTCTCCTGAACAAACTATCTGCTCTCCTCTTGCCAAGAATCAGGCCTGCCTTTTTGGTTTCTGTTTCAAGCCCAGGGTCCCCTTACGGCATCCAAAAAAACCTTTTCAGATGTGTGGTGCTTTTTGCTTAGTTTTGATTAGGAAGTTTTTTTTGTTTTTTTTGTGGGGTTTTTTTTTGAGTTGGTGTCTTTCTCTGTAGCCCAGGCTGGAATGCAATGGCACTATCATGGCTCACTGCAGCCTCTACCTACTGAACTCAGGCAATCCTTCCACCTCAGTCTCCTGAGCAGCTGGGACTACAAGTGCGTGCTACCATCCCTGGCTAACTTAAAAAAAACTTTTTTGTAGAGACAAGGTCTTACTATGTTGCCCAGGCTGGTCTTAAACTCCTGGGCTCAAGCAACCCTTTTACCTCAGCCTCCCAAAGTGTTGGGATTACAGGTGTGAGCCACCATGCCCTGCCACGTTTTTTGTAAACATTATATACTGAAAATTTTCCAAGAGAGTAGAATTTAGATGCTCTTACCACACACATGCGTGCACACACACACACACACACACACACACACACACACACACCCACACACGACATGGATAATACATTAATGAATAATGGTAAGATGTTAATGGATATGTAAAATAGATGTCTTAATTTGCTTGACTCATGGTAATCACATCACAGTGCATGTATATGAAATAATGTTGTACACTTTAAAATGGACAATAAAAATATTAAAATAAAAGATAAATGTTGAACAATGAAAACATATATTATAAAAATTATTTTAGTTCGGAATGAAGACTAAATTATTTGTAAATAAAAATATTTAATGTTTTAATTCAAATATTCATTATATTCTATCATTGTTAGACAGATGATATCATTTTTAGACAGATGTATATTCTTGATAATGTCTTTCCTTATTCTCAGAGCCCTTTGAGCAGATTTTCAAGTGGATATTCTCTGGAACTTATATTTCTTTTCTTTTTTTAGCCAGAATTATTTTATTTTATTTTAATAGCTTTAGGGGATACCAATAGTTTTTGGTTACATGGATGCATTGTATAGTGGCGAAGAAGTCTGGGTTTTAAGTGTACCTCCCACCTCCACCTGTGCACATTGTACCCGAGAGGTGATATTTCATCCTTCTATCCCTCCCCCACTTCTGAGTCTCCAGTGTCTATTATGGCATTCTATATGCCTTTGCAGATCCTCAGTTGAGCTCCCACTTATAAGTGAGAACGTGCGGTGTTTGGTTTTCTGTTTCTGCATTAGTTCACTTAGGATGATGTTCTCCAATTCCATCCAAGTTGCTACAAATGGCATTATTTCATTCTTTTGCATTGCTGAATAACATTCCACGGTGTGTAGCATATATAACTTTTCATTACCCACTGATCAGTTGATGAGCATTTAGGTTGGTTCCACATCTTTGCAATTGTGAATTGGGCATAAACATCCAAGCGCAGGTGTCTTTTTTTTTTTTTATAACAACTTCTGTTCCTTTGGGTAAATACCTAGTAGTGGGATTGCTGGATTAAACAGTAGATCTACTTTTAGTTCTTTGAGAAATCGCTATACCAATTTCCACAGAGGTTGTGCTAATTTGTACTCCCTTCAACAGTGTAGAAGCGGTCCCTTTTCACCGCATGGAACTTCTATTTCTGATTCAAAGGCGAAAGCTCAGGATGGAGAGTGTTCAGGGCAGGAGAAGCACCCCCTGGGGACACACCCCATCACCACAGATTCCCGCCCCCTCCCACTCTCCTGATGCTCTCAGATTTGGCTTCTGTGGGGACATCTGCCAAATCCAAGCACCTGCTCCCTTAAGAAATCTTTTAAACGAACTCCATTTCCTTCAAAATTTAGAACAAGCTCATGATCCCTTGCCTTGTCTTAGCGAAAACTCAGCTCCAGGCCTCTCTGGGATTCCAAAGTAGGGTAGCTTTAAGAATTTCCTTCCAATTAGCAGCCTCAAGGAGACTGCACAGCTAGACTGAGTCTCCAGGAAGGGAATGGCCTAGGGGAACCTGTCGTTCACATCTGGGGAATTCATGACCACCACATTCTGGTTTATTGTCTTTCAATCCTGACTAGACTGAGTGTTTACAACAGCATCCCTTTTGCTAGGGCTAGAGAAAGAAAATCAGACTCAAAGGCTGTGGTGTTCAAAATGGCCACACTGTGTCCCCACAGTGCTTCAGTGTGCATGACTCATAAAACAGCAAAGTCCAGAGGTTTCCACCTCTGCATAGACCATAAAAACCAGGCTTGATATGCTCTGGGCAGGCGGCACTTCCCCCACTGTCTGCTCCAGCTGCCAACAGAAAGGCTTTGGAGGGTTGTTTTTTCTTTTTCCAATTGTTTAATTTATTTTAAAGAATGAAAGTTGCAATCATTCTATAAATTCCCTTTTTTTAAAAAAAATTAAATGATTATAATCGCATAGGAAATTGCAAAAATATTGAGTTCCGTGTACCCTTTACCCAACTTCCCTCAGTGGTAACATGGGAGGTAAATATAGTATGATATCAAAAGTAGGAAATTGATGTTGCTACAATCCTTTTGGCTAGACCACAGATCGTGTGTGTGTGTGTGTGTGTGTGTGTGTGTGTGTGTGTGTGTGTGTGTATCTAGTTATAATTTTACCAGATGTATAGATTGGGGAACTACCACCACATTCAGGACACAGAACTGCTCCATCATCTTTCAGGGTCTTCCTCACTCCTTAATAGCTCTCCCCTACCCCATCGCCAGCCCCTGGTCACCATTACTTGAGTATCCCTCTCTGTATATCCAGCATCTTGAGAATGTTATAGAAATAACACACAGTGGGTAACCTGTTGAGATCAGTCTTTTCCCACTCAGCATAATGCCCTTGAGATCCATCTGAGTTGTTGTGTAGATCACTAGCAAGTTTCTTTTTATTGCTGGATAGTGTTCTGTTGTATGGGTGTTTAACTATCCACCCACTGAAGAACATTTGAGTTGTTTCCATTTTCTTGCTATTACAAATAGAGCTCTTGTAAACGTTCATGTGTAGGTTTTGATGTGAACATAAATTTTTATTTCTCTGGGCCAAATGCTCCAGCATGCCATCGCTGGGTTAGATGGCAGGTACATGTTTAATTTGACAAGAAACTGCTAATTTAGTGTCCAGTGTTGCTGTACCATTTTTCATTCCTATCAGCAATGAGTGAAAATTCCAGTTGCTCTGAGTCCTCACCAGTAAGGCTGTGCTTTTTCTATCCCTTGGTCATTTCTCCCTTTCAAAAATGTTCTATGATTCTCACTACCTTCCCTGTTTTCCCAGTCTCAGGAAGAGCTGTCTTTTCTTTACAACATCTCTGGAAACTTGTCAAAGGATAGGCAGGACTTATGATCTTGTTCGAGCCTCTGGGAAAGGTCTTGCCCAAGAAATCTGACCTGTGCTTTGCTTCCATTAGAGAGGCCAGGCTTCAGCTGCACTTTCAGATTCTCCCATGGCTCGACTCTAAAGCAACACTGCATTATCTACTCTCAGGAAATTACTAACAGCCCCAAAGTTCAAATACAATCTCAACTCACAGCCCACAGTCAGCTTTTTCAGGTTCACCCAGCTCTCTGCCCATCAGTAATGTCAACAGTCATTGCTACTAGCTCAGCTACTCTCATTTATTGAGTACTTACAGTGTGCCAGGCAATGTGTGAGGAATTTATACCATGGCTCTGGTCTTTAGACTACCCAGCAAGATGGTTATAAATAACCCCGTTGGATAAGTGAGGAAAAAACGGCTACAAAAAGCATAACTCTGACTCAAAATTTTAGAAATAAAGGAACCAGATTGTTCTTTTGCACAATCTCTCACAATTCAAAATGTATATAATATTGGTTTTGGTTATCAAAATGGCTTTTTTGGCTGGGCATGATGACTCAAGCCTGCATTCCCAGCACTTTGGGATGCCGAAGCAAGAGGATTTCCTGATCCCAGGAGTTCGAGACTTGTCTGACAATATGGTGAGATACCATCTCTACAAAAAATTTAAAAATTAGCAGGTCATGGTGGTGCACACCTATAGCCCCAGCTACTCTGAAAGTGGAGGTGTATCACCTGAGCCCAGGAAGTCAAGGTTACGGTAAGCCATGATCATGCCACTGCACTCTGGCCTGGGCAAAAGAATGAGGCCCCAATTAAAAATAAAATAAAATAAAATTAAAAAAAAGACCTTTTCTGTCATTTTGTGAGTTTGAATGTGCAATGTGCTTCTCTCTTCCAGGGTTTTATACTTGAAATTTGGGTAGCTGCTGCCAGGTGGCGCCAAAGCAAAGTTTTATTAATCCAGTGGACCAGCTAGACCTCATAAAAGGCCCCAACAGATTCTGATATCATGGTGCATATTTCCAATCCAACTACAGCATTTCTAGCACATTAAGCTCAATAGTGATTAACATCTCTAATCCGTACATCTGTCTAAAATAATATACTTACAGCAAAAAGTAAAGAAATACAACTGCTAAACTGCTAGGTATAATATAAAACACTTTTTGCCAAATATCAATTGCTTTAAACTGCTGTTTATTCTTAACTTCAACTTTTCTGAATACAGATGCTCCTAAGAAACAGATGTGCTCCAGGTCCTGCAGCATTTTGAGTGATTAAAAGCCATACATCTCTTTGCAGTTCTCTGTGTAGATGAAGTTAAAACATAGCAGTAACTTTGCTTAATATTGAGTTGGTTTGAAAAATGTTTTAAGAGCTTAAGTCCTTTTGTTTTGCTTGTCAATGCCCACTTTCTCACAACCTACCAATTTCCCCCTGTTTCTATCTACATGGATAGATTATTTTCTTTTTCTTCATTCTCCCATAAAAGGAAACAGACAACTGCTTCATATATGCCTCTTATCCCAGTGACCTCTCATGATTGTTTTTCCTAGTTGGGATATTTTCTATACAGAAACTTTCTTTCTCGTTTGCTTTTCTTTGAATTTTAAGAAGGGTGATCAACGTGTGCTAGTTTGCCTTGGAACATTTCCATCTGTGTCCTGGGAACCCCCTTAGTCCCAGGCAAAGCAGGATGGTTTGTTACTCTAGCTTTAAGTTTGATTAAAGGTTAACCTGCATTGAATTTAAGATTAAGATTCAACTTCAACCACAGACCTATTTTTCATTCATTCATTCAGCAAACATATGTTAAGTGTAACTTAACTCTCTCTACCATCCCCAATACATCTAAGTAATTCTTAACATTTCCAACATTCACTGCAGTTTTTTGATGCCAATGATGTGTATGATACATCTTCTTTTTTTTTTTCTTTTTTTGAGTTAGAGTCTTACTCTGTCGCCCAGACTGGAGTGCAGTGGCACACTCCCAGCCACCGCAGCCTCCACCTGCTGGGCTCCGGTGATCCTTCCGCCTCAGCTTTCCACGTAGCTGGAACTACAGGTGCGCGACCACACCCGGCTAATTTTTTGATTTATTGTAGAGATGAGGTCTCACCAAGTTGCCCAGGTGGGTTTCGAACCCGCGGGCTCAGGCAATCCACTCACCTCAGCCTCCCAAAGGCGCGGGATTACAGGCTGAGCCACCGAGCCCGGCTATGATACATCTTCTAAGACTTACAGTACTAAACACGGCATCTAATCTAAATAGATACCTTACTAATGGCTATTAAATGAAAGGAAAACAATGAAGACCTCCTCTTTTCTTTGGGGTCATCACTCTAGAGTCTTACAAGCCTCTGCTGGAAGCTCAAAATAGGTAGCAGAAAAGGGATGCATGGGATATCATGATGTCACATGGTCTTGGTTCAGATAGTAAGAACAGTGTCCAACACTGCTGTAAAATCTGCCTCAAACTTCAGAATTTTTTGTTACACTTCGGGAGCAAAATCGCTCCAAATTTGTTTTCCATGAGGTTAACATTTATATGTATGAGAAGTTAGTATTTAGAAGGGGTTTATAACACAAGAGAAGTCTTAATTTTGCATCAGACCTAAAAATTGAAGAAGAGGAGGTCGTGGTGACTAGGACGGGGGAAGAGGAATTTGCCCAAGAGATTGTCCTTCATTTCCAAATAAGTTCTGTCGCTCTTTCCCAGCCAGACTCTCTATAAAAGGGAAAACTGGACAACAGGCAGTGGGAAAGAGAGCATGTCCGGGCAACTTTCTGTGAAACACGTACACCACGCTGTTTACAAATTCCTGTAGCCAGTCCCGGAATCCAAATGTAGACAACTCTGTTTATGTAACTAAAATAGGCACTTCTACCATGTGATTAAGGTGGCTACTGGGAGTTGGGCCCTTGTGAGGATCATTTGCTGCAGCTGAGGCTGGAGGGGAGTGCAGGGCACAGGATTCTCCTGGGAACCTGGGCAGGTATAAAGTTTTTTAAAGACTAGTTTTCTGGTCCAGAAATCTCCCAGGATAGGCACATCTAAGATGCAGGGGAGAGCTGAGAGAAGTCCCAACCTGGCCCTTTCTTTGCTGTCTGTCACCGAGGATGGAGTTATTCATCCAAGAGATACCAATCCAGAAAGCCGCAACAATGTCCCCTCCCTGCTGGGGGCAGTAAAGTGTCTGAGCCAGCCAGCTCCTTTCTCAGCATGGTGTTTGGAATGCGCCCTCAACCCCCAACACCCGCATCACCATAAGACTTCCAACATATGGTTCCAATCAGCCACCCACTGTCTGGGTCAATAAGGAGGCTTGAATGTCTAGGATCAGGAGACATACAACCCAATAAAACATTCCTTCTGAACCCTGGTCCTGAACTCACCATGCCTTTCACACTTGTGTACCCCTGGTCTTGAGATGACAGGGATGGCCTTCCTCCAAGAAACTCATCTTCAAGGTGCAGCTCAAGTGGCGTTTCCTCTCCAAATATTCTCCAATCCCTCCCCATCCGGAAGATGCCATTGCTCCCTCCTCTGGGTACTGTAGCCACTCACTGCTAGGTCAGTTGCCTTCACTCAGTCACCTCTGACCCTGGAGTCAAGGACTAGGTTTCATCATCTTTACACCAGCCTTGGCCCTGGTATAGTATCCAACATGGGCAATCACGTTGTTAAGTGACTTATCTTTCTGAGTCGTTGGAAGATGACATCCAGGTGCCAGGTATCTGGTCCACAGGCCAAGAGCAGGAGCAGAGGTGCTGTGCCCACAGCTGGCGGTGATTAAATCTTCCCACTAACTCCCTGCATCCTTAAGAAGGAGACCAAACATTCTCATCCTGGCTTCCAAGGCCTGGCGTGACCACCATGTGCCCACCCTAGCTCACGTCATGTTGGACCTCTCATTCTCTGCCTTCCAGACTCCTTGGACTTCTCAGTTGTGGGAATGAGATATGTGCCTTGAGGGTCTCTGCACCCTGTTTCCCCTCCCAAACCTGCTCTCCTGCTACTCCCTCTCTACTCTCTATCTCACGTGCTCGCCAATCAGGTCTCCACTGAAATACCACATCCTTGGAGATTATTTCCTGGACAGTTCCCCCACTCCATGTAGATGAAGTCTCTTTTTTTTTTTTGGAGTTGGAGTCTCACTCTGTCGCCCAGACTGGAGTGCAGTGGCCGCTCCTGGCCACCACAGCCTCGACCCGCTGGGCTCCGGTGATCCTTCCACCTCAGCCTTCCACCTCAGCCTTCCACGTAGCTGGAACTACAGGCGCGCGCTACCTCGCCTGGCTAATTTTTTGATTTATTGTAGAGATGAGGTCTCGCTGCCCAGGCGGGTCTTGAACCCGCGGGCTCAGGCAACCCACTCATCTCAGCCTCCCAAAGGCGTGGGATTACAGGCTGAGCCACCAAGCCAGGCCTGAAGTCTCTTCTTGCATGTCTGCACCACATACCAGGTGCTGCTCTAAGTGACTTGTGTGCACGCCCCCTACCCCCATTGGGGGGCAGGGCTGGGGTCTGAACCTGGGAGTCTGGCCTTGGTTCTCTGTGCTTCCCGCCCAGCACTCAACTGTTGTTTACTTTTCTGCTTTCCAGAGAGCAAGAAATCTCTCTTCCACTGTCTTCCCAGTGCCTAGGCACAAATGAACTAATTAATGAACTTATGAATCAAACAAAGGGGACCTAGAGGAACCCAGGAGAAACAGTTTTGAGCAACCACAATCGAGCAACCAGAATTGAGGCAAGACCAAGCCTGAACTCCATCATGACCCATCACAAAAGAGGCTTCCAGAAAACAAAAGGTGACTGTTCTCTACCCAAATCAGTGAGATCTCGTGAGGTAATGGGGTCAGAAGGGAAAAGTCAACAGAAGAAACCCACAGCTTTAAGCTGAGTGTTTTTTCTTTTTCTTTGGAAAGAACCAAAACAAATGTTTGTTACTGAGTTCTTAGGGGGGATGCGGGAGGCTGTGGCATGCAGCAAGAGGAAGGAAAATCAAGGATGGTCAAAATCTCTGATCTCAGATGCAGACTCAAGGAGCAGGAGGCCCTGCTGAAGTCACACTTGGATGCCAAACTCACGGTGCAAGGGAGGGCACCGTGGCTGCCAGTCCCAGCCCAGCACACACAGACGGCATTCACAGCCCTGCAGCCACAGCCGGCTCCCACCCGCCTGCCCTGCGTGCCCCCAGCAGCAAACAGAACTCTCTGTCTCGGTTCCTAAGTCAAGCCTGCACGGAATTAACTGTAATAATTGGCAGGTGGGCCTCTGGCTTCTGGGTTTCAATTCACCAGGGGCCCATGAAAAAAAAACAACTGAATGTTCTGCAGCAGCCAGTATTTAGCTTAGGCTCCGAGAAACTTCAGCTTTCCATGACAAGAGACGACTGTGTGACTGCAGCTGCCTGGGCCAACCCGTGCTCCAGAACAGCCTTGGAGAAGAGGCCCCTCTGGCCAACCATCAGCTTGCTCCCAGGAGAAACAGGAGGAAGTAGCCCTTTCCTTTGACCTGCTGCCCCTCCTGGGAGCACAAGACAGATAATGGAGAAGAAGGGAGTCTTGCTGGGAGGATTTCTTTCTCTGGGTAGAAGAGAGTGATCACCATCTCCAGGCCACAAATGCCCTTGTAGTCCTTTCCAGGAGCATGTGTGATGGTGGGGTGCTTGTACCAATCCATAACCCAGGAATCATTTTAACAATATCCGCTGCCCACACTACAGGAGTTAGCCACTGCCACCACCACTCCTGTGATGTGGCTGTTGCAGGCATCACTAATCGACAGTTCTTACCTTTTCTGCTGTGTCTTTAGACATGCAGTGAGACTCCTTCTTAACATGGCACCCCAGGAAGCCAGAACAAATTGAGAGGAGTTGGCATGAGAGCAGAAAAAGAGTAGCCACTTCTATTTAGTAACTCAGAAGAGGCCCAAGTTGTTGATTTATCTGTTTATTTAGAGACAGAGTCTCGCTCTGTCGCCCAAGAGCACATAGTTCACTGCAAAGCCTCAAGCTCCTGGGCTCAAGTGAATTCTCTCACCTCATCCTCCCAAGTAGCTGGGACTACAAGCATACCACCATGCCCAGCTAGTTAAAATTTTGTTTTTTTCTTTTTGTAAAGATCGGGGTCTCACTATGTTGCTCAACCTGGTCTCAAACTCCTGGCCTCAAGCAATCCTCCCGCCTAGGCCTCCTAAAGCACTGAAATTATAGGCATGAGCCACCATGCCCAGACCCAAGTTATAATATCATCAGAAAGTTTCAGTGAAGAGAATAATGAAGTGACGCCCTACTTTAGGACTGTGGCTTTGTGCTGGTTATTGCCCAAACAGGGTCATCTTGGGACTCCCCAAAAAATCATCTGAGGCTGATCCTCTCGGAGGTTGGACAGGACTTCACTGGAGACCCAGAGCTGAGACAAACCCTGCCGGGGACACATTCTTTCTGCTCATCTCACCTGCACTTGAAGCTTGTCCCTCAGCTGAAGTTGTTATGGCCAGTCCGCTATAGCCGGCCACAGTACAAAGTCAATTCTGGGAGGCAGCTGTCCCCCCTCAGTGGCTCCCTACCATGTGTCTTCTCACCTCTTTTTCTCAGCAGGCCTGGTGTGGGCTTTTTTTTCTCACTGGAAGTTAATGGAAAGTGCTGGTGTGGGTGGGTGTAGCCTCCAGGACTGGGAAACAGTGCAGGAATATCTTCCTGAGGTCAGGCCCACAGCCCCCATGGAGGAGAAGGCCTGATGTTTATTTATGTAATTATTTTAAAATTTATTTAAAAATTTTAAAAATTTCAATAGCTTTAGGGAGTACAAATAGTTTGGGGTTACATGGCTGCATTGTATAGTGGTGAAAAAGCCTGGACTTTAAATGTACCCTCCACCCTCACCTGTGCACACTGAACTCAATAAGTGATTTTTCATCCCTCCATCCTTCCCCCCCCACCCCTGCGTCTCCAATGTCCATTATGGCATCCTCTATGCTTTTGCAGATCCTTAGTTGAGCTCCCATCTGTAAGTGAGAACATGCCGTGTTTGGTTTTCTGTTACTGAGTTAGTTCACTTAGGATGATGGTCTCCAATTCCATCCAAGTTGCTGCAAAAGACATTATTTCATTCTTTTTGATGACTGAACAGTGTCCATAGTGTATATATGCCACATTTTCATTATCCACGGATCAGCTGGTGGGCATTTATGTTGATTCCACATCTTTGCAATTGTGAATTGTGCTATTAGAAACACGCAGGTGCGGGCATTTTTTTTTTTTTAAACAACGTTTGCCCTACGTTTAGGCTCCAGGTAACACCAAAACTACTCTTTCATAGACCACTGTCCTTGTGACCCTGGACTTCCAACAGGCTTTAGGAAGATGGGTCCTTCCAGATTCCCTTTCCTATCCCTGTTTTTCCATACATTGGAGACAAAAGCTGGAAGTAATTCCAATAGTGCCTCCCACTTCTCAGCTGGATGCCCTGTGTCCTCTCTCCCTCTCACCTAGTTGTACCCTGAGAGGGCTAAGTGCTTGGGTTTCAGACTCCCTGGGATTGGGGCTGCCACTTAAGCTCCCTAAGTCTGTTTCCTCACTTGCAAAACGGGAACGATATCATCTCCTGGGATTGCTGTGAGGACCAAAATAAAACCCACACAAAATACTTAGCATTCAGTGAAACTCCATTGCATACAGGCTATTATTAATAAAAGGTTGATATTTCAACTATAGTGCCTCATAAAATTTACTTTTTTTTTTTTTGTAGAGACAGAGTCTTGCTCTGTTGCCCAGGCTGGAGTGCAATTGTGTGACCATAGCTCACTGTATCCTCACACTCCAGGGCTCAAGTAATCCTCCAGCCTCAGCCTCCTGAGTAGCTGGGACTATAGGCATATACTACCATGTCCCAAATTTACTGTATTGAAGTGTACAATTCAGTAGCATTGAATATCTTCACAATGTAATGCAATCATCTACTGTCTAGTTCCAGAACTTTTTTTATCACCCCAAATAAAAACCCTGTACCCATTAAACAGTCACTCCCCATTCTTCCCCTCCCCTGCCCTAGTGGTCCTGGCAACCACTAATCTGCTTTCTGTGTCTGTGGATTTGTCTACTCTGGACATTTCATATAAAAAGAATCAGATAATATGTGGACTTTTGTGTCTGGTTTCTTTCACTTAGCATAACATTTTCAAGATTCATTCATATTGTAACATATATCAACACTCCCTAATGGTTAAACAATATTTTTGTTGTTGTTGTTGAGTTGGAGTCTCACTCTGTCATGGAGCGGCCACTGCAGCCTCGACCTGCAGGGCTCCGGCGATCCTTCCACCTCAGCCTTCCAAGTAGCTGAAACTACAGGCACACGCTACACACCCAGTTAATTTTTTTGATTTATTGTAGAGATGAGGTCTCGCCAAGTTGCCCAGACGGGTCTCGAACCCATGGGCTCAGGCAATCCACTCACCTCAGCCTCCCAAAGCGCAGGATTAAGGCTGAGCCACTAAGCCCAGCGGTTAAACATTATTTATTGTATGGATAGGACATACCATATTTTGTTTATCTAGTCATCTATTGATGGACATTTGGGTTCTTTACTCATTTTGACTATGGTGAATAGAGTTGCTATAAACATTTGTGTACAAGTTTTTTGTTTGAACACTTGTTCTCAGTTTTGGAGTGTATTTACCTAGGAGTGGAATTGTTGGGTCATATGGCAATTCTGTGTTTAGTGCATTGACAAACCACCAAATTATTTTTCATAAGGGCTCTATCATTTTACATTCCCACCAGCAATGTATATGGGTTCTAATTTTTCCATATCTTTACCAACACTTGATTTTTTTTTTAATTGTGGCCATCCTAGTGGGTGTAAAGTGGTATCTCATTGTGTTTTTGATGTATGTTTCCCTAATGACTAATTACATCAAGCACCTTTTCACATGCTTATTGGCCATTTGTATATCTTTTTTGGAGAAATGTCTAGTCCATTCTTTTGCTCATATTTTAATTGGGTTGTTTATCTTATTGTTGTTTCTCTTATGGATTTTAAGTCATTTGCTAGCCAGTGACCTAAATGGGGTCAGGAAAAAGAGTAAAAAAAGACATGAAAGTGTGTATGAGTCGGGCTCGGTGGCTCAGCCTGTAATCCCACGCCTTTGGGAGGCTGAGGTGAGTGGATTGCCTGAGCCCACGGGTTCGAGACCTGCCTGGGCAGCGAGACCTCATCTCTACAATAAATCAAAAAATCAGCCGGGCGTGGTAGCGCATGCCTGTAATTCCGGCTACTCGGAAGGCTGAGGTAGAAGGATCACCGGAGCCCAGCGGATCGAGGCTGCGGTGGCCAGGAGCAGCCACTGCACTCCAGTCTGGGCGACAGAGTGAGACTCCAACTCAAAACAAAACAAAACAAAAAAACCAACAAAAAAGAAAGTGTGTATGGAAGGTGGACAGGTTGGAAAATTCAAACAGTACAACTCAGATGTGCAGGGACTCAAATAAATTCCCTTTATTTTGTTTAAAACTTGTCTGTCTTTCTTTTGGGTCTTTACTGCTGGTTAGTAGGGAAAATATTAATTTTAGTCCTATCTGCTTTATAACTTAGATTCTAAATTTAAATAGCCCTCGCAGTTATGGTCAGTCTTTCTAAGAAAAACAAAACAAGTCCAAGTTCTAAGTCACTGAGATTTCCCTTACTGAAGGGGAGTCACAGCCTGTGCAAGTATGGGATGCTGGTAGATTTGTAACCTCAAGGCAGAGCGGACCTCTGAGTTTCCTTGGTGCAGTGACTTCTGCCTCCTCTGGCCTCCTGGGCCATGTTCTGTCTTTTAGTTGAGTCTCGCCTTGCTGAAGATGGAAGCCAGAGGCTGTGGCTGTGGGCTCAGCCCTCCCCTCTTGGCTCTGTCAGAAGGCATCTGATCTGGGTGACTTAGCCTCCCCTTGGAGGTCTGGCTGTGACTTCCCCTGGGCCCTCCTCACCAGTATCCCACCCCAAACCCAGCCAGACCCTTGGTTCCCCTGAATCTCACATTCATCACAGGTAAACCATGGGCAGCTCTTGAAAGTAAAGCCTTGGTGCTGAGCCCCTTGCACCACTATTTGCATGGAAGAGCTACCCCACCCACCCACTCCAGGTAACTGTAGAGGCCCAAAGACAGAGCAAGCAGAGTGACAGCATCATGGTGGTTTAGATGAAGGAGTATTCCAGAGGTGGTAACTAAATCAGTCCTTGAAGGATAGGGAAAGCATGTCGGGGTGGGATCTCTGCCTCTGATCCTCCTTGGCTGCCCACAGGACCTGACACGGTGTTAGACAAAGAGAAGCTCACACAATCGATTGCTTAGGCTGACTGTGAGGGATGAAGACCTTGGGATGTTGAAAGCAATACTCTCATGGTTGTTTCCCTTTGAATTAGAAGAAACATTCAAATGACCATCTTGAGCCCATCTTTATCATTGGCCGTGAAATCCCCCAATGAACAAACTGACAAATGCAGAGAGTCTTTTTTATAATCTCTGCCTGCTAGTCCTGCAGGCTCAGAAAGAGCTATACTCCTCTCCCACCTTTGCTCATAATTCCCTCTCCCCCCATCTTCTTCAATACCTTGACCTTGATCCCAAGAAGAACCCAAAGCAGAGAAGATGCCCTGCTCAGAGAAGTGGTTGACCAGTGCTGACTCTGAAAAGTAGAAACTTCTGTTCTCTGTCTGCTGGTGTTGCCACTGCTTGATGAATGTTCACATCTTTATCTGCCTACCAGTGGGCTGCAAAATCGTGAGCATTAAAGGTCTCTGTGATGAGGGGGAGAAAGACCGAGCCTCCGTCATAGGCAGCCCCCATTGGTGTGAAAGAGGAAAACACAAGTGAATAGAATGCTCAAGAAGGCACAATTTGAATCTGAGAAACAGACTTCCTGGAGTTAAAAGAAAACTATTTTTTATTTTAAAAACTCAAAAAATAGACTGAAAAGAGAATGATTATTGTTGAGTAGTGAATTAGAGGTTTAGAAGATCAAGTGAAGGAAATAACTCACAATATAAAAACACAAAGATGGAAACCAGGAGGGAAGAGTAGGAGACTTAAAGGACAAAACGGGAGACATGACATTCAAATAATAAAAGTTCCAGAGGGGGAGAGAGAGAGAAACAGATGAGGAAAAAGTAATATTTAAACAAATAACAGAGGAAAATTTCCATGACCTGACACAAGACTTAGACTGCAGATTGAAAGGCCCAAGCCCCAGACACAATTATTATTTCAGAGACACACACCTAGACATAACTTGGTGAAATCTTAGAATTCTAAGGATAAAGAAAATTGAGGGAGAGAGTGAAGAGTCTGAAGGGAGATACAACTTGTTCTGGTTAAATCTTTGTATTGTTCTGATGAGTACTATGAGAATTTTAAAATAACAAGTATTTTACTTTAAAATTCTTTTATTTATTTTTAAATTTTGATGAAGAAAAATGTGGTAATGGTTTTTCATGATTTTTGGCTGTCTATGGACCCTCTTAGCCCAGTATGTAAAGACACACATGACCCTGGACCTGGCTTGCTCCTTTAGCTCTGCCTCTTACACAGAGCCCTGACCAGCCTGAAACTTTCAGACCAGTCCAGCACTTCTTGTGCCTTGACTTTGAGCTTGGACTGTGCTTGGCATTGAAGTGCCAAGATAAATAAGGCTTGGTTCCTGCCTCGAGAAGGGTATAGTCTCTTGCCCAGTCAAGCCTCTGGGTCTTTGCTCTTTTGCTCTCTGCTGGTTCTCGAGGAAGTGATGAGATGGGGGGAAAATCATGCACATTGTCTCCATCAACCTAACTGTCTCCTATCCCAACAGTGTCAGAGGAAGGTAGCCTGAGGTTATAAACAGTGGTTTCCATGTTTCCATGACGATGACAGGAAGTTCTTCTGAGATATGATGGGTCATTTGGCCACCCTTCACCCAACCTAGGTACCTTTCCTGCTCCTGGCACCCACCTTCCACACATCTGTCCCCCACATCCTCACCAGCCACACTGAAAGTGAGAATTCTCTTATTCTGAGAAACACGTTCTGTATTGGACTCAGGTTCTGTATTTGTAATGAGTCATCTCTTGGGCTTGCTTTCCAAAGACAATGGAGAGCATGCTCCAAAGGCAGGCCACCTTGAAGCAGTGTCACCCAAGTGGAACAAGGGATTGCTTGAGGCTAAAAACCAAGGAAAAAAATTTAAAGTGGGAACTCTCAGAAGGGGAGGGGTTTCCCCTTCTCTGGTGTCTTTCAGGTAAAGGAAGAGAGGTGGAGATGTAGAAAGTTTTAAAAGCCAGCAGGACATACGGCTGGCAGGAAAAGGGAGGTATCCCTGTGGAAATAGCTGTGGAGAGTGCCACATCCGGGACCTCCAGTGCCAGGATCTGCCAGGGGGCAGCTCAGGAGGGTTGTGAGTGATGTTCAGTAGAGGCTGGAATGCCATCATATTGGACAAAGTAGGGTTTTCAAACACCTTGTGAGGCTGAGGGCTAATGAATTTGCATGTCTGAGGGCACCTGACTGACATGATTACGATCTCCCAGGTGCTCAGTGACCCTGAGTGACACCAGGTAACACCTTCAGCACAAGGCAATAAATATACCCTTCTTGCTTGCTTGTTTGCCATCTCTGCTCCTCTCCTCACCACTCCAAAACCATCTCCTAACTCCCCCTCTACCTGCCTGGTCAGGAACTGGCCAAAACCTGGGACTTGGGACTCTTCCTAACTACAGAGCATCTTCCTAATTCCAGAAATGGAGAAACAAGATCATGGGTCATCCCTTCTTCCTGTTCCCTGAGGTACACAGCAAAGTTGGAGCAAAGACCCCAGAGGCCCATATGAGGAAATGTCAAGGCACCCCAGGGAAGCTGAAGGCCATACTGGCCAATGTCCGAGCCAAAGGACATAAAGAAACAGGCTCTCCATGGAGAATATCTTCAAGGATTTGCACTCCTGCCCAGTTGACAAAAGTCCCAAACTGCCGGCTCGGGGAGAGGAGTGCTAGCTTTCTGTTTAGTCTGGCACTGACCAAATGTGCCTGCAAGGACCAAGCAAGCTGTCCAATGGGGATTTCAAGGCCCCTGAGTACCCATGTTTATCTTTAGGCTCTATTCCAGAGCTTGACAATGTGTCCATTTCAAAATAATAATTACAATTACCTGTCTCCAGTAAGATACAGACTTTGGAATCCATGTCAAAGTACAGTAGAACAAAACACCCTAAGAAAAAGCAATTTTGTCTAATGATTCTGGTGCATCAAGAATGAAAATTATCTTAAGAATTCTGAGAATGCACGTGGGCCTTAAACACCTAGGTAAGGATAGGATTTAAAGATGTTACAGTTGAAAGAGATAATTAGGGAAATGGCCGGAGCATAATATTTTGCAAAATTGGGTGTTTTAGCTGGTTCTGGTCATCACACAATGGAAAGACCAGAATTTGAATATTGAATTACCCCCTGACTCTGAGCCAGGCTCCTTCAAAGTCCCCAGTGATCTTGCACTCCGGGGAAGCCAGCCATAGAGACTCTGAGGACTCATGGAATATATTTGGTTCCAGAAATGTCCCAATGAATGCCAAAGAAAAATGGTAGAAAAGGCTTTGAACTGAGGCCAAGCTATTCTCACAGCTGCAGAAACAAAAGACAAATTCCAGAGCACCCCGCACCCCACCCCACCTACCCCCAGCCCCCATATGGCTTTAGGAGATGGCATGAAGCAGAGCTTGACATCAGCCTGGTCGGTGAGCATCCGAGATTCACAATAACCCCAGGAAGAGCCCTTCTGTTGGCCCATCCTATTCCTAAGGTGCACATCTCTGTCTCACTAAGAGTGAGAAGTACCGAAGCAACCGACTACTGGCACTGGGCACCCAGGCCCCTATGCCCCCAGTCACCTAAATATCTGCTTCTCTGCTTCCTTATGAAAAAACACCAACCTCCCAGTCACACACTGACATTCCTGGCAGAAACAGCCTTACTATTCCACCTGAACCAACAAGAAACAAAGCCAGTCAAGAAATCTGCCTATTGGGATTGCGAAGATTTGAATGCCATCAGTCATGTGGAAAACGAGTCTGGCAGAGGCCCCCAAGACCTTCAAGCAAACAACAAAAGGCTGCTGGGTGCTTTCGAGGTCACATGGAGGAGGAAACGTTCATCACAAAGCGAGGCACCGAGTTCCTCTGATGGCCCTAATGAGGACCAGGTGACCATGGATGAATGTGACCATGCTGTGTTAGTCATGTCTGAGATTGCTGTGGAGTCTGGAATGAATGAGTCTACAAACAAGCACATCTATCTGTCCGGGAGCTTGAGCGAATAGGATGTAGAGAAGACCGGGTGGGGGCAGGGGGTGTCATCAGTTACTTGTGGTTCTTTCAGAGAGCCAAGGAATATGTTTGGAAGGACAACTTCAGAGCGTCTGAAGAAGTCTTTGGTCAGCATCCTCCATCTTCTGGATAATATCAGAGTCATTCAAACCATCCAAGCCAGGCCAGATGGAGGTAATATTGTGTCATGTGCAAACTTGTCTTTGGCTCCTCTCTGCCCTTCTCCTAATTCTTGCCCATCTTCCTCCTGGTTGGACACACACACACACACACACACACACACACACACACACACACACACACACACGTACACACACATGTACACACGCACACACACACACACACATGCATATACCAATAAGAACAGTTTAGGGTCTTCCCTTCTCCCCTGCCAAAACCTGTGCTAGGAAAAGATCTGATGTCACAGCCTATGCACTGATCACAGGTCAAGAATTATAATAAGAGTAAACGCCACTGGATTAAACGTTGCAATGTTCACTGTCCAGTGCATCCAACAATGCCTTGGAGAGGGAGGCTCACCTAGCTCTGCCCCTAACTTCATGTGGGGCCTTGGGCATTGGCCACCTTGTCTTGGCCTCAGTTTCCTCATTTATATACAGAGGGATATAACTTAGGTGACTTCAGTGTTTCTCTAGTCTTGACCAGTCCGTAGGCAGTGAAAGCCTCTCATGAGTTCCTCAGAACTAACCGGGCATGTTCATGGAGATACAGATATTCCATAGCTAGGCTTCTTCAAGGTCCCCAGTGACCTTGCACTCTGGGGAGGCCGGCCATAGAGACAGGATGGGGCCTGGGGGACAGGCTGCTGCTTACAAGCTGTTGCTCTCATGAGGCTCTTGGGGAGCATTTGCCATCATATTGGTGGTTTGGTAATACACATGCTGGGGATTCTCCTCTGTCCCTAGTGGGGGCACTGGGAAAATAGACTCCCCTGCCTAAGCTCCTCAAGTCCCTATTCAAGTCCTAATGACTACACAAGGCACCCAACCCAGGCCCCACTTCTTGTTCTAGGGCTTTTTTCTGTGCCCAGCCCAGGTTTACCTCAGATTTACTCCTTGCAGGGGCACCAATTGCACTTCAACCTGGATAAATAACAAGGGTGAAGGATACCCCTAGAATCTGCAAGGCTGTGACCTTGTCTTCTTCTAGTTTTCCCTAATCAATAGTGCATGTATTGCAGGATTCCTCAGTCCACTGCAGACATTTGCAGTTTGCTAATCATCATTTCTCCTGTCCCCAACATCCTGTAAGCGCCATCTTTTTTTTTTTTTTTTTTGAGTTGAAGTCTCACTCTGTCACCCAGACTGGAGTGCAGTGGCTGCTCCCGGCCATCACAGCCTCGACCTGCTGGGTTCCAGTGATGCTTCCGCCTCAGCCTTCCAAGTAGCTGGAACTACAGGTGCACGCTACCACGCCCGGCTCATTTTTGATTTATTGTAGAGATGAGGTCTCACCAAGTGGCCCAGGCGGGTCTTGAACCCATGGGCTCAGGCAATCCACTCACCTCAGCCTCCCAAAGGCATGGGATTACAGGCTGAGCCACCACACCCAGCTTTAAGCACCATCTTTTAAGAAGCCTTAGCTCCCTTGCCTTCAGTGTCTGTCTCTAAGCCTCACACAGGACTCGACACCCCGTTGACTTAACCAGACTCAAAGTCTAGGCCACAAATGACCATTCCTTGTTATTCATAAGTTTTGTGGGCTTTTTTTTTTTCCATAGAAGAGGTATTTGGGTATCTGGGAAAGAGTTTTTAAAATAACTTTTTATAGCTAATGAAGAATTTTTAAATATCGCTTAGAACAAAAGTCCTCTTTGAAGCCCTGTCCCCAGAACACAGCCACAATGAACATACTGTTTACTTGCTACAATTGTTTACTTTGCTGCAAATTGAATTCAGAGAGAGGGCTTTGGGGGCCTACGGTTGCACAGATCTCAGCCTGGAAAAGAATTCAAGTAACCTCAACCCCATTCCACATGCTGCACCTCAACTATGTGCTATGGAATGGTGTTGTGTTTGGAGCGGCTTCTCATCAGCTCCAAGTTGGCCCTGGTGTGAGGCGGGTGGCAGGCAGTGGACGGGTCTCTCATTATGACTCTGAATTTTAGATCCTAGGGGACAGGGATTAATAGAACAACTCCCTATTTTTGACTTGTGGAACAGACTTATGAGTTAATTAGGGATAGAAGGTGGGGGTGTGTGGGAAGGAAGGAGAGAGAGATACTCTGTCCTTGTAGCATAAGCTTCGTCCTTTCTCTTCCACTTCCCTCCTCCCCAGGCCTGGCATTATGAAAATGCACCTTCCCTGGTTCTGAGAGGACGTCTAACAGGACTCGATGACCTCCTTAGTCCTATCTTTCCCCTTAATTTACCCTACTTGCTATCTGTTATGGGTTGAATTGTTATCTCCCTCCTTGATTTATAGGTTGAAGTCCTGGCCCCCGTAACTCAGACCCACTAACTCAGAATGTGACAGTATTTGGAGACAGACCAAATACTGATTATGCTAAAATGCAGTCTTTAGGACAGGCTGTAATCCAATCTGACTGGTGTCCTTACAAGAAAAAATTTGGACACATAGGAAAACACCAGGGATACACACGTAGAGGAAAACCCATGTGAGGACACAGTGAGAAGACGGCCACCTGCCAGCCAAGGAGAGAGGCCTCAGAAGAAACCAAGCCTTTCCACACCATGATCTTGGACTTATAGATTCCAGGACTATTTGACAACAAGCATCTGTTGTGGAAGCCACCCCTTCTGTGGTACTTTGTTTTGGCAGCCTGAGTAGACTTGGACACTGTCATAAGATCAGCCATCCTGGAGCTCTCTCCAAGCTCCAGTTTCCTGGTCTATAAAGTAGCAATATTATCTCTAACTTGCAAGGCTCTCATAAGGGTTAGCATTACCCATGACACCTGGCACAGGGTCTGTGCACAGAGTAGGCACTCGCTAAATGATTGTGATTGTCAGAATTGCCATTATTGCTATTAAGGAACAACTCAATGTTTCTGTGTTACTTACAGATCCCATCAAATCTCTATCCACTGATTTGATGAATAAGTACCAAAGAATTTCATGATTTTGGTAATCCTGGAGATTTTTATTCTCCCTGGGCCACTGTGTTGCACAACTCTGGAGGTGTTGACCCTAAATCAATTCCCTCTTTATGATTTTACAACCCCACCAATTTCACAGAAAGTCAGCATTTTGTAGTGACCATTGGTAAGACAAAGCTTTGTCGAAAGTCCATATAAATGATATCCACAAGGGCTACTCACCTGCATGCCAAGTTCTGATAAATTAGTCAGGTATGATTTCACCCTTGTATAATGTTTTCTCTCCCCAAAAGAAATCATTTCTATTCATTTAATTTTAAAGATGTGTGGTACAATTTAGTGTTAGGTATATAAATGTTCATTATGCAGGTACCCTTGTTGATGAGGTGTGCCCCCAACTCCCCTGGCAGTTTCCCTTTGCTGCCAATTCCACCATCCCCTCTCCTGGCAGTTTCCCACTAAGAAATCATTTTTATTTAGGAATTGGTAACTGTCCTCTCTTGTATGCATACCAAGAGACATAATAGAGAAGAGAGGTTTACACACTGAGCCTTCTCTTAAGAAGAGGGTTTCCGGGGACACTGTGGCTACTCGTTGATGATGGCTACACCCTTTGCCAACAATCTAGGCCATTAATCTACATTTAGTTTGTTTGTCATAGAAAATACTGGATGTTGACCCTCTGTGAATTTGAACCTCTAATCTGATAAATTAGAACCTTCCGAAAAGGTCTCCCAACCCACAATGATTTGAATCTTAGCCAAATACCACTTCCAGACCTCACTGTCCCTCAGTGAAGGGAGCACTGATAAGCCTCGATTTTTGACAGCCACTGAGACTCTGCCCAAGTCTCTCTTTTTGGACAAAATTTTCTGTAAACACTCTGTAGGCCCTGCAAAGTTGTTTTTACCACAGTAGTTATTTCAGATTTCTCATCTCTGTTTAATTGATTTGGGGTACAAACAAACATGCAGTCAACAGTAACACACCAGAGATGAATGTCTGGTATTATGTTTAGTTACTGTTTTTCAGTTTTTAATATATTCTCTCCTTCCTGGCTGATCACTTCACCTGTAGGATTGTAAAGAAGGCCGTGGTCATGAAAAAAGGATTGCCTTCATTGACACTAACTTTCGTCATCAGTCTTTGGTGACAACTTCCCTCTGAGGCTGGCGTCTCTTTCTTCTACTTGGCCTCAGGAAGCAGCAACCCACTGGGCTGTCTCTGTACCTGAACTCTTGTCCAGTGTCCACCCTCACCTCAAAGGACCTTCCTCTCCCTTCCCACACACAGGCTCCCTCCTCACATTACAAAGCCATCTTCTTGCCAGCCGCTGCTCTTCCCCAGTGGGCCATTTCTCGCCGTCACGATTCCTGACCATGGGGTCTTCACCCAGCACTGCATCTTCGCCCGGAACACTCAAACGGTTCACTTCTGCACATCTGCAGTCTGACTCCCATCCCACTGCCCCATCAAACAAAGCTCCACCCCGAGGCCAAAGACTGAGCCCCTGAGCAAATCCTCACCCCAGGGAGAGAGACAGAAGCACAACAGTTTGAGCAGGGGATTGGAAACCAGGCCTGGTGGAGATACTCCACCTCATTCCAGAATCACGCACAGCAAACTTCCGGACAGTCAAAATGGCACCTGGGCATCCATCACCGGCCTGCTGGAGGTATCATCTCCTTTCCTTCCCTGCCCTACGTCTGCCATCCCATATTGCCTCACTCCAAGTGTGCTGACCTGCCCCATTCATCTTCTTTCTCCTCCAAGATGTTTTCCCTAGGTCAGGTGTGGTGGCTCATACCTGTAATCCTGGCACTTCGGGAGACCATGACAGGAGGATTGCTTGAGGCCATGAGTTTGCGATCAGCCTGGGCAGCATAACAAGAACTCATCTCTACTAAAAGAAATTTAATAAGAAAATAAAAGAAGAATTCTTCCCCATGCTTCCCCTAGTCTAAGCAAGCCCCACCTTTCTGCATTCATGAGAGACCCGCATAACTCATTCTGCACTGCACTTCAGTTCTGCACTGCAGGTGAGCACCACTGTATACTTAAGGCAAGTCAGGTTGTCACTCAGCTCTTCTGTCCTATAGCAACCCTACAGAATAGGTATAATACTATTGACATCCTTGTTCACATTTCATAGGTGAGGAAACTGAGTCCTAGAGCAGATAACAGTATATTTGCCCAGGTTCTCTCTTTTTAAGAAAGTAACAGAAGCCAGATGCGGTGGCTCATGCTTGTAATTCCAGCACTTTGGGAGGTAGAGACAAGAGGATTGTCTGAGCTTAGAGGTTTGAGACCAGCCTGGGAAAATTGACAAGACCTCATCTCTACAATAAATTGAAAAGTTAGCCTGACGTGATGGTATATGCCTGTAGTTCCAGCTACCTGGAAGCCTGAAGCAGCAGGAGTGACTGAGCCTGGCAGGTGGAGGCTATGGTAGCCATGAGCATGTCACTGTGCTTCAGCCTGGGTGACAGAGTGAAACCTCGACTCAAAAAAACATTTTTTTTAATTAAAAAAAAAAAATAACAGAGCCAGAATTAGATTGCAAGTTCAGCTCCAACAAGTATGTTCTGCCTCATATCTGTATCTGTTTGGCACATGTCCTTGAGCAAGGGGAGCTGCCCAAGTCATCCTGGACCAGGGGGCATGTCCTCTTCTAGAGAGCTCTGAGCAGTTCTGAAGAAGACCTGACATTTATGGCTGAGACTGCTTGACCCCTTCCTCTCCCTTCTAGATTCTTCTCCCTCCCCACTTCCTTTCCCTCCCCAAAGACAACTGTGTTGCCTCCCACATCTCCTGCTGAGTTGTCACCATTTGAGAGGGACCCAACTTTTCTTCTAAGGAGCAGAAGAAAGGAACAGTTACATCATGGATTCTATCCTGGGCCCTTCACTTATTCACTGTGTAGTTTGGAGCAAGTTACTGAAGCTCTTGGTGCCTCAGACTCCACAGCTGCAAAATGGAATGATAATAGTACTTTCCTCTTGCAGAGGCTGTGAGGATGAAGTGCTCTCATAAGCACCAAACAAGCTTTATGATCATTATTTGCATTCATGTGGCCCTAAGGAAATATCCTTCTCTTGGAGATAATATTTAAATACGAGGCTCTTGAAAGTGGAAAACACTACTTGAATAGCCAAAGAAATACATCTCTAACAGTAGAATCGCAGTCACCATGGAAGGCCAAAAGTCCTTCCTTGCACCCTCAAAATCTTATTCCCAAGGTGGCTGCCCACATTTGCTGGCCATACTCTGAGCCCCAGGGACAGCCTCACGAACTGGTTTGCACAAAGTGGCCAGTCACCTCTCGGCAACACTGAACTCGAGGTTTTAATTCATCAGATGCGTGCAGTGGAGATTCATATGCTATTTAAATTAGCTCAGTGGAAGATTTACCTCTGCCGTGGGGGGACCATCATCCCAGAAATGCAGCAAATGACAAGCAGACCCCTGACCCCAGACCGGCAGGCCAGAGGGGAACTGTGTAGTGGGAGAACAAACAGCCCTGGGGGTTTTGCCGTGCACAGTTGGAGCTGTTACCAGTCCAGATCGCGACGCCTTGTTTATTGATTTCACAGGCTCACAGACCAGAACATGATGAATATCACTTTTCCACTGGGGCGAAAGTCACACGGCCAAAGAAGCGAGGCAATCATCCAGAAAACAAAATTGTTTTTGTCGGAATGTGCCATTGGAGACACTCTGAAAAACAGGCTCTTCAGGTAATTACAGAACTTAAGCAAAGCAAGGCACTTGTGTGAATTATCTGCATAACTGCCTTCGTTCTCCAGTTTGTCCACGAAGACGTGACCTCGGTGAATGGCCAGCTCACCTAAGCGAGCACATTCAGCGTCAGGCAATGATCATAGTGATGATGCCAATTTAATAAAGGGAGAACTAGGCTCTACTGAGCAGCAGGCTATGGCGACTGCTGGTGTTTAAGGACTTGTGTTTAAGGACAATTCCTTTGGCGATGGGTTTGATGAATATTTTTTATCGCTAGTTGTCTACAATAATCCTGGAAGTTGTCATTCTCACCTTGAGAATCGTCTATATTCCTGACCTTATCTTGTCATCTTGGATGTCTTTCCCTGATCTCTGTCCCCTCACTTCTGGAGGTGTCCTCAGCATGCAGGTTCCTCCAGGGAAGCCATCTTGACTGTATTGGCCAAACTGGACACCACCTTGCAAAATCAGCACATTTGCCTGGAGACGCCCTTCGCTGGCTAGGCAGAGTTAATCCCTTTGGGGATCTGAATACCAGAGCACATCTCTGCCTTTCTCAAAGCCCTCACACAGTCAGGATCCCAATAGGAGATTTGTATGGTAAAAGGGATCATTCAAGGAGGGAATAATTAATTACAAACGAGTGTAGTGGAACTGTGGTGATGGTACAGGACCCTGGGTCTAGTAGTGTTGGTGTTGTAATGGACCCTCCACCCTCCTGATGGGACAAAGGATGCTAAGACCCCAGAACATGGTGCAGAGGGTCATATGGAGCAGGCCATCTTGAGAGGAGCAGTGAGGGACACAACCAGCCAAGAATCACTTTGCAGAGAGGAGCCAGGGGAGTAGTCCACAGTGCCTCCACCTGCCTCTGAACTCAGGCTGGGTATCCTGCTAGCTGAACCCGATGAGGAGGTAGTGTCCCCACGATCCCATCTGTAAGCCAATCCAGGGCAGAGAGCAGAGGGGGAGAGGTGCAGAGTGGTTGTAAGAGAGTGAAGACAAGATCTGCAGCAAACAGAGCAATCAAAATCCAACTATAAAAAGAAACCTGGCCAGGCATGGTGGCTCATGCCTGTAATCCCAGTGATTTGGGAGGCCAAGACTGGACGATCGCTTGAGCTTAGGATTTCAAGACCAACCTGGGCAACATAGTGAGATCTCGTCTCTATAAAAATCTAACCAGGCATGGTGGCATGCACTTATAGCCCCAGCTGCATCGAAGGAGGAGGAGGAGGAGGAGGAGGAGGAGGAGGAGGAGAAGAAGAAGAAGAAGAAGAAGAAGAAGAAGAAGAAGAAAAGGAAAAAGGAAGCCAGCTGAGAAGTTCAGAATTGAATTTCCTCAGATGGTGTAACCAGTACACCCTGCATCGCACAAGAATGAACAGAATCTAGAACTTGCTGCCTTGAACTAGGTTAAGATGATACTTTTACTTTGGGTCTATTAAATTACTAGACCCTAAGAAATTTGTATTGTACATAAAATTTTAAGAATGAAATTTCAAGAATGGATAGCAATAAAAATAAGTAAGAATAAAGAAAAAATCTATTATACTAGTACTTTTGTAATTGTTTTAAGTGTAATTACTATAAAATTTGATTACCATTGTGATAATATTTACATGGTTTGAAGTGTGAAAAAGAATTTAATATACTAGACTTGTGAATTTAATTGGAATGATTAGAAAATTTGATTAAAGAAGCTTACAATCAATGGTTAAATATCCGGGAATTTTTAAATTTGTAAATGTATAAGTTTTATTGCATAAGTGGTGTTTGATTTTAAGAGAACAATATTTAATAGGCTTCTGAGATGAATAAGTTGGGTATTAAATTAACTACACATAACACTAAGTATTGCTTAAAGCCCTTGGACATTCACAAGGGTGTGTTGATGCTATTAGGGACCCAGTGACTTAAGCCCCAACCTAAGTCCCATCCTGTCCATGAAGTCTTTATTGATCCTTCTAGGGATGTCTCATCTCTCATTTCTTCAGTCACTAGGATCATTTTGGGGGGGTGTCTCTGCTGAATAACCTAGTTCTTGTCCCCTTGTTATTTGGGGTATGAATGCCTTAACTTCCCACTAGGCTGTAAAGTCTTTAAGAGACAAAAACTTAAACAGTCTCCATTTATTTTCCATTTCTCCAAGCCTAGCACTAGACACATACTAAGTACTCAATATATGCTTGTTATTTGATAGGTTGGATTTAGACATGTATAGAATAACAATGTTATACTACAGATATCCAAGTAAATTAAATCTAAGTTTTTGTCAAGGAAGGAGTTAATACAGAGGTACCTGGTTTGGTCCAACTGAATATTTGGGAATGGGAATGATTTATCAAGGGCTTCCATACTTCATTTCTAGGAAGACTCCTCTATTCTTTTCTCACCTCACCATCACCATCAAGCACAAGTAGACTTTTCATCACCACGAACTTTATTTATTTATTTTTTTGGTAAGAGTAAAAATTTTTTAAATTTTAAATATGTGGGGTACAATTCAGGTTTAGGTATGCAAATGTTCATTATGCAGGTACCCTTGTTATTACCACAAACTTTGTAGACTCTGAGTTCTCCAAAGGTATAAGACATGACCTAGTCATTTGAGGAACCTCGAAACTCATTCACAGAATTCATCAATTTAAAAAATGTCTAATAAGAAGCTACTGTGTGCCCAGCACTGTAATAGGTCCTAAGAAAACAGCAGTGAAAGAAGCCATGTCCTGCTCTTAGCAGGTCATGATCTAGTCAATATCTCACAGAACAGCAATACTGAGCAGTACATGCTGAGTGATATGAATGAGTGACAAGAAGTACTGTAGGACTTGTGAAGGAAGAAATGACAGAGCAACAATGTGGTAGGGTGACAAGGTAGACCTTAGGGGTGGAGGTGGGGGATCTATTCATATTCCAGACAGGTGAACCACATAATAAGAGAGGTAGACATTGATTTCTGTTCTGGCTATATTATGTGTGAGGCACCATTATATTAGGGGGTCAATGCTGAGATAGAACCATATAGAGGAGATTTGGGTAAGCCAGAGCTGAGTAAGGACAGTCTCAGGAATAATTTCTGCACGTCCCAGGTTGAGGATAGATCCATACATTGCACATTAATAGCATAATGTATTAAAAGTAGTGTTTTTAGTTCTAGACATTCCTTTCTGCTTACCAGCTATGTCTCCTGTTCTATAAACTGGGGTATTCCAAAGTTAGGACATTTAAATTGATACAGCCAAGGTGGGGGTGACCTGAAGATATGCAGTGGGGGATGGGGCAGGAGCAGGAATAGGAATTAAAGAAATGTCGGCACGGGAAATCCATGAGTGAGATACTATTTTCCATCAGAAAGAATTACTTCTCTTGAGGATTCCTGAAAGGGGGCAAGCCTAGGAGGGTGCCTCCATGCTGGGCATGAATCCTGGAGAAGCAAAAGCTGGGTGCTTGCACAATGAACATTTGTATACCTAACCCTGAATTGTACCCCACAATTCTAAAATAGAAATTAAAAAAAAAAATGAAGTTGAGATGGACAATAATAGAAAACGGAAAACAACCCAAATGTCAAACAATAGGTGATAATTACAAAAATTATGACACATTCATACAATAGAATATCATTTTTTAAATTATACTGTAGATGAATATTTAATGATTTGGGAAAATACGTACAATATAATGATGCAGGGCAGTAGGTTACAATGAGAGCTGGTCTTTGGAACATCATTTGTTTCATTTATAAAAGAGAAAGATGTGGTCTTAACATTAACAATGCGGTTCTTTAGGTATTAAGGTGAGAGGTCATTTTCATTTCTTCTTTGTGCTTCTCTATGTTTCACGCAACAAATTTGAACTATGACTGTAATCAAGATTTTTTAAAATGTTTTTATAGAGGATATTTTGCATACAGTCTCTCTTTATAATCTTTGTGTGTGTGTGTGTGTGTGTGTGTGTGTGTCAGAGTCTCACTATGTTGCCCAGGCTGAAGCGCAGAGGCACACTCATGCTACTGCAGCCTCAACCTGCTGGGCTCAGGTGATCCTTCCACCTCAGCCTTCCAAGTAGCTGGAACCACAGGTGCGCATTGCCACGCCCAGTTAATATTGATTTTTTGTAGAGATGAGGTCTCGTCAAGTCAACCAGGCTGGTCTCAAACCCCTAGACTCAAGCAATCCTCTTGCCTCCACCTCCCAAAGTGGTGGTATCACAGGCATGAGTCACCAAACCCAGACTGCTTTATATTCTGATGTCAATTAATCTCTCAGAAATATGTCAGTAAACACTCCGTCAATAAAGAGTATTTTGTTTGTCCCTGGCTCTGAATCTTTTGAAGTGTGTTTTAGTGGATGTTGGGGAACTTTTAGTGGGTTTTGCCCAGAAGGTTGGGATGTTTTTGGTAGGGAACAGTGAGAGCAGCTGCAGTTGATGGAAGGACAGAGTGAAAAGGTTTGGTGGTAGATAGTTCATTCTCTTCTTCTCTCCTGTAATGCAAACATCCTCTGGTCTAGTTCAATATAATAACTTCAAGCTACAAACAGAGGCCAGAGTGGGTATCTGTCCGTGAGGATTATGTAGCTGGTGATGTCTTTGTAAACAGAATTAAGAAACATTATTCTTATATGCCAGCCATGGAAATAGTTCTCCTCTCTAGTGGATTGTCAGCTTTTTGCATCCCAGGATGTTAAAATGTAATTGCTCTAGAAGAAGGAAAAATAAAAGAGGTGAACACTGTGAGTGCCTTCCACCCTCTAAGATGCAATTAATTAAAAATAATGATTAATCACTCTGCCAGTGACCTTGTACTAAACATTCTGGAGAATATAAAGACATGATGTTCCAGTAATCTTTTGCTATGCAACAAAACCCATCAAAACTTAGTAGCCTACAATAGCAATGGTTTTATTATGCTCTGAATTCTGTGTATTAAAAATTCAAACAGGACTCAGAAGGGGTGGTTTGTCTCTTATCTCTGATGGCCTTGAGCTTCAGGGTTTAATTCATGATGATTTGAGGACTGGAATCACCTGAAGGTTTTTCACAGTTGGACTGTGTTGACTCAAGGCCTGAGCTCAACTGGGACTGCTGGCCAGAGTGCCTATGCTTGGCCTCTCTATATGGTTTAGGCTTCCTCACAACATGGTGGTTGGGATCCAAGAAGGAATATCTGAGAGGGAGTGTCCAGAAAATGAGCCCTCCAAGAGAACCAGCAGAAGTTTCATTGCTTGCCTTTCCTAGTTTCAGAAGTCACATAGTATCTCTTTTTCAGCATTCTATGGGTCACAAGAAAATCACCAAGTCCAGTTCAGATTCAAGGGGAGAGCAATTAGATCTTGTCTCCTGATGGCAGAGTGGCAAGATCGCATTGCAGAAGATTATGCAGAATGTGAGATATGTTGCCTATATCTTTGACTCAAGACCTTCTTGATGAGAACAGCTGCTTCTGAAGTCCTCATGGCTGTTGAGATGTGATTATCTTGGCCCGGTATTACCAGAACTTCTAATTTTTTGGGAGAAGCCTGCAAAAATCTTGATTTTAATCTGAAAAATCTTTTTTTTAAAATGTTGATAACTAACTCCAAACATTTTAAGAATGTTTCCAAGTCACTGTCCAATGTCGCTTTTTCCATAAAGTTTCCTCTTATTTCCCTATGACAGTACCTGTCCCTTCTTTAAGTGGTGACCATTTTCTTTACTCTGATAAAACAAGTTTTCAACTTTTATATAGAGGAAAGGTGAGAAATAGAATGTCACTTAGAGAGTGACAATGTTGAGGGCAAGAGGAAGATGACATTGATGGTTATGGGAAAGAAACTAGGTAAGGACCTGGGTTGTAGAAGACAGAAGCATGACAGAGCAGGAGAGGAACTGTGTCTTCTTTTCTTAAGAGAAAGGAGGGAGGAGAAGAGAATACAAAAAGTTTTGTCCAACGTGAAACAGCACTTTGCTGAGAGCAAATTATATGCCAGGTATTGTTCTGGGCACTCTTCTAGGCACTGGGGACATCAGTAAGCCCAATCATGATCTTTGTGGTGCTTCTTACCTTCTAGTGGGTTGTCCTATCTTCTAGTGGGCCCAGGTATCTGCTGAGAATGAGATGCTGAGAGTGGTGAGGATTCATAGGAGGGGAAGAGTAACCGTCATGTGTAGTGAGCTGGGAGCTCTCTGGAGTCGATCCTTAGTCCCGCAGAAATTCTAGAAGGTGACCTTGCAAATGGGAACCCATGAACAGAATCCTTCGGAAGCTTGGGAGGAGGGACATTAATACATAAAATGACCCTGAGTTGAGGATTAGGACAGGGGAGGCCAATGGAGTGAGGTGTATGTGGCCTTTAAATGGTGGGGCTCCAGTAAGGCACAATGGCTCATGCCTGTGATCCTAGCACTTTGGAAGGCTGAGGTGGGAGGATTGCTTGAGCCCAGAAGTTTGAGACCAGTGTAGGCAACATAGTGAGACTTTGTCTCTATAAAAAAACAATTAACCAAGCATGGTGGCACATGCCTGTAGTCCCAGCTACTCAGGAGGTTGGGGTGGAAGGATTGCCTGAGCCCAGGAGGCTGAGGCTGCGATGAACTGTTATCGTGCCACTGTACTCCAGCCTGGGCTACAGAGTGAGACCCCCAAAATGGGAGGAGAGGCTCCAGGAAAGGCCCAGTGGAACCCAAGGTGGGAATAGACACAGACTCTTTGGGCACAGGCTCCTCACAGGAGGTCTGGGGAAACATCTGGGACTGAGCCCAGAGGCCATGCGAATCTGCCAATCCTGCCAAGGGCCAGCATTGTGACTGCACCCTGACTGGTTGATGGATAGATCCACCTAGTCATGAGATAATGTGGTCCTGTCCCTCTGAGAAAAATGATGGTCCCACAAGTAGTCAAATCATTTTAAGAATGTGGTAGAAGGCTGATCATTCATTTAAAACAAGAAAAACACTCATGCGACTTTTGTATTTGATCCAATTATAAAGGACTGGAAGGAAAATTAACAGCTGCAACTTAGCTGAACTGAACGTGTGCTGTAATATTCTGTAGCTATATTAGCAATGTTTTTCCTCAAGGACTTTATTGAAAATATTTCATTTTTTTTTTTAAGAGATGAACAGTTACAACCAGACTGTAACAGAACTTGTAGAGATTCACAAGGAAGAATATTAGAATGCGTCAGTAAATGAATAAAAGCGAAAAATGGGGGCTAAACATATACTAAACTAAAAACCAAGAGAAAGTTTTCCCTATGTCTACAGATACTGGATAATCAAATCAGATCCATCTCTGTTGGATGCTTTCTGTAAGAGTATTCAGAAAGTTGTTTAGTTTCTGTGAAATGAGGCATACCTTCCCAAATTTTATTTCCAAACTTAAATTTGAACCTGGAATCAAATTCAATTCCTCCCTCACCATGCTATGCATCTGTTGAAAGGAAATTTGAGACAAATTTTCTATTGTACAGCAAAATCAATGCCAATTCATCCTGATGTTTCTAATCAACATGTCTCATTTTCTTCTCTGTTCCCATAACTTTTAATCATTTGTGGTACTCTCCAAACAAACTCTTCTGTTCTTCTCCTTAGTGTCTCCTCCTGGCTTACGATTTATATATGTGGAAATCATTTGAGACTGGATGTCACTGATCAATGACAAAGCAATTCTTTGGGTCTTCAAGACTCCCTGCCATTTTAAAATACAGAGCTCTGTCTCATGGACTCCAGGAGATCCGGTAGAATCTTTTAAAGAAAAGGTGAAGTTCCTAATTAGAAGAGAGGCACGAAGCCACACAGTTTCTTAACTTGGAATTTGAGAAAACAAATCATGGTCTTAGTGCCACGATCCCTGCTAAAATAATTTTCACAAATGCTGGAGGCCTAAAATATTTGATTCTTTCTCAGAAATCCCATCCAATAATTTGACACTGGCACATTCCCACCTGGGCTTTCAGTTCTAGGCTGCCTCTCGTCCAGCCCTGCCATTTCCCATTCTTGATTGATCTCTTTGGGATTGTTTAAAATATATGGGCATATTTTCAGCTTCAAAATATTGAGAACACTTCCAATAAGTTTTACAATGATTGAGGCTGTTTTGGAGAACAAGCTTTTCAAGTAGACCTCAGGCCAGAGAAGTTCTAGAGAAACCAGGCCTCACGCACCTGAAATGCTGGGGGCAGAGTTGGGGCTGACACTGTAACCCCAGTCTGAAAACTTCCTGCTTGCCTTGATCTCCCTCTTAATTAGAGCCATGCACGTTCTAGGAATAGAACTATGGAGCCGGGCGAAAGCCACTGCTTAATTTAGGCAGTTTTGTGGTTGAAATCAAGACAGCAGGACAAAACACTCACAGTGAGTTAATCCACGACATATGAGCAACTGAGTTGAAATCTCCTTTGCTCTCTGCCTACAGTGAATCCAGGTGATATAACTGGGTAATGTATTTTCCCACTGCAATTTTTCACAGGGCTGAGTAGATAAATGAAATTTTGTGGTCTCTCGAACCATTCCACACTACCGATTTTTGGCAAACAGAGAAATTCTTCCCTGCAGCACTCGTGTCTATATCCCACTGGACTGAGTTTTCACAACTAAGCGGAAAAGCCCCACAAACACGTGCAATGCAGCAGGCCCCTAGGCTTCATTCTGTCTTCAGTCTTTCTCCATCAGATATCCAAAAATGTCAAGGAGGATTGCGAAATCCTCCCAACAAAACTGATTTTAATTCACTCTAGTCAAAAACAAATAAACATACAGCACTTAATGGGGGAGGGCAGTGAGAGAAAGGTTGTGAAAGAATTGTTTTTTATTGTAGGTGACCAGACATCCCCAAATTTAGGGATGCTCTCTGGGAACTATCATCTGAAGATGTATTTACCCACTTGGGAGATGTCGGTAGTAGGAAATAGACTCATGACTGAAGGAGGAACAGGTGGAGCCTGGTAAGGCAGTGAGGAAGGGTGCGTGGTGCAGTTGTGTTAGAAATGGCTTTAGGGTAAGATGGCAACATGTGGAGAACATTCTCCAAAGATGGGCCCATTGGGTGGGGTAGCTATGGGAGAGAGTTGGAGGATACTTACATCCTCTCTTGACTTAGAATACTCAAGAAACTTGAAAAGGAGCAAACTTGATCAGTCACCCCAAAACTTGATCAGTCACCCCAAAATGTAGGAATAGAAAGACATTACTTCACACATTCTTTCTCCTTTACTTTCTTCTGCATTCGGAGTCTGAAGTGATCACCAACAAGTTTGAAAAAAGAAATGGTTTAATGCATAGAATATAATTTCAGAGAGATGTAATGGGAAACAAAGCCATTTTATCAAGGAAAACAAAGATAATACAATTAGCTTTACTTGAGAAATACTCCCTCAGATTCAGCTTTATATATGATTTTAAAAAACTGAGACAGAGTCTTGCTGCCACCCAGCTGGAGTGCAGTGGTGCAATGATAGCTCACTGCAGCCTCGAACTCCCGGGCTTAATTGATCCTTCTACCTCAGCCTCCCAAGTAGCTAGGACGACAGGCACATGCCACCACAACTGGCTACTTTTTAAATTTTAATTTTTATAGAGATGACGTCTTGCTATGTTTCCTAGGCTGGTCGTGAGCTCCTGGCCTCAAGCATTCCTCCTGCCTCCACCTCCCAAAATGCTGGGATTACAGGCCTGAGCCACCACATCCAGTCCTTGTTTCACCTTTAAAAGAATCTCTCAGAGATTGGTTGGTTATGACTGTGGGCGAGATGGGTATCCCACCAAGCAGCTGGAGTCCATTTTGACCTGTTGATACCGGTCATTAAATATTTTTAGTATTGCTATCGATGGCTATACACTGAGGTCAAAAACAAAGGAAAGAACTGAGTCCAGGAAGCTGAATTTGAATCCCAGTTTCACAACTCCCAGGGGGAACTTGACCTTCAGTTTCCTCCTTCCCCTTTCCTTTAAGCCACAATGATACATCACATCTCAGGTAACTCAAACAACAACATCAACCAATAACTGCTCTAGAACTGAGTGCTACCAGCCTTTCTCCTCCATCAGTCATTTCGCAAGCAGATGAAAAGGAAAACAGCAGGTAAACATCAACCCGTGGGGACTGTATCTCCAGAGACTACCTTTAAGTCAAACTTTGTTAACCCTTCACCTTAGTGTTGAAATTGGCAAGGCTTTGCTACTTCCTCATAAAATATGCAGTGTCATTAATAAGGAGATAATATGGATCCTCTTATGTCTGTCGAGGTATCAGTTTTTAACCAGGCATCCGGTTCCCCTTTGTATCTTTGCCTTTTCAAATCTGAGAAGGTTTGCTCATCAATTATGTACTTCTGCCTCCCAGGGAAGACTCCTTCACCTCCAAGTCCAGAGGAAAAAAAAAATCCATCACCTGAGATGAGCCCATCTCTCTGTGTTCTCAGGTTAGTTTCTTCTTCCATATTATCAAAGAGAATTGTAAAAATTGAATTTCACCATCATTTTGGTATTCGATGGTGATTTCCCCATGAAATGTCCACATTTGCATTTTTATAAAACTTCCTCTGTATTTTCAGATCTAAAAACTTATAAATGCAGGATAACTGTCTATACATTTTGAAGAACATTCCCATGGAAGGAGCACTTAGTTTAATCTACATTGTTTCAGAAAGAAGAATTAGAACCTAAGGGGTGTGATATACAGGAATGGATTTCTTCTTAAAAATAAGGAAAATTTTTTCCTTAATAGTTTGAGCTGCCCAAAAAATGGAACCTCTTGCTTCAGGACAGTGGGGCCAGTTACTGGCACTGAAAAATGACACCCCTAATAGTATTTCAAGATACTATCCACCAGGGATGTAGAAAGAGGGGTTCAACACTGAATAACCAATATGGTTCTTTCCAATCCAAAAGCTCTCAATATTGAGGAGTGTGTTGGCCCACTTGCTGGAAGACAGAGTACTCAAAATAATCTTTTTCTTCATTTAAGTCTTCCTTTAATAGAGTTTTATAGTTTATGGCTTTATTTTTGTAAATACTAGAGTTTTTGCTTGGCTTGGTTTCTGCTTTCTGAAATTTAAAAGTTACAGCAAAATAAAAGGAGTAACTTAAACTTCCGTATTCCCACAATTTAGAATTAACAAGTGTTAACATTTTATCATATCTGCTTCTTGTCAATTTTTAGGAAGAAAAAGAGAAAGAAGGGAGGCTAGGAGAGAATGAGGAAGGGGAGGGGAAGGGAAGGAAGGGAAGACAATAGGTGAAGCAAGGAGAGATATTAGCTATGGTCCCTTAAACCATCAAACTCCACTCCCATTTCTCTCCACATTTCTCCAGAAACTAAAATGATTGTGTATAACTCCATTCCTTAAAGTGTACGTGTGTGTGTTTGTGCGTGTGTGCGTATGTGTGTGTGTATGGGGGGGACCCCCAAAATACCCGATATTTATTTATAGAAAATTGTGTACTTATTCTTATATGTTTAAACTTCAGTCACCTTCAAGGTATTCTCTGTTTGATGCAATACACCTATCGAGACACTTTTTCCAATGCTCAAACCTGTTTTTGAATTCATCAATTTTGATGCCTTTTAGTACATCTGCCATTTTTTGTTTCACTTCTTTCACAATGGCAAAACATTTCCCTTTAAGGACTATTTTTCTTCCAGGGAAACCAAAAAAGTCTCGAGGGGCGAGACTGGATGAATATGAGGGTGGGGCACTGGGGTCATGCTGTTTTTGGTCAATAACTGCTGGATACTCAGTGCAGTGTGGGCAGGTGTGCTTGTAAATCACGCATCATGAAATGGGCAAATGCACTGAAAGAATCTCCCAAAAAAATTCACTAAAGCTGAATGCAGTCTCTCAACAACATCCTTGGCTGGTACATGGATGCCAAGGGGTTCCTAGTCAGGGAAACCTGTGCTACAAGGGACCCACCCTCCAAAAAATAATTCCATATATATTTTTTAGATTTATATGCATTCATTAAAATACACAGTATGAGCCAGGCTCGGTGGCTCAGCCTGTAATCCTATGCTTTTGTGAGGCTGAGGTGAGTGGATTGCCTGAGCCCGCAGGTTCGAGACCCGCCTGGGTAGGTGAGACCTCATCTCTACAATAAATCAAAAATTAGCCGGGCATGGTAGCGCGCACCTGTAACTCCAGCTACTCGTAAGGCTGAGGCGGAAGGATCGCCGGAGCCCAGCAGGTCAAGGCTGCGGTGGCCGGGAGCGGCCACTGCACTCCAGTCTGAGCAACAGAGTGAGACTCCAACTTTAAAAAAAAAAAAAAAAAAAAAAGTATGATTTTGGTTTTTAAAATATACAAGTACATTATCTGTATAAATTCCAACAAAATCAAATTTGCATCTTACTTTTTATACTTTACCTTTATGTTTTTTAAATCTTTATGGAAGATGGCTGTGACATTTTAAACATGAAGGGTCTGGTCACAGTTATACCCAGAGGAGACTCAGACCCGGGCCTGGCCTTGGTGGAGCGACTGGTAAGGCAGGGGGCTGCTGCTGTGCTTCTGGACCAGCCCAACTCAGGTAGGGAGGCCCAGGCCAAGAAGTTTGGAAAGAGCTGCATCTGCCCTAGCTGACGTGACCTCTGAGAAAGATGTGCAAGCAGCTCTGACTCTAACAAAAGAAAAATTTGGCTGTGCAGATGTGCCTGTCAACTGTGCAGACATTGCAGTGGCCATCAAGACATACAACTTAAAGAAGAGCCAGGCTCATACCTTGGAGAACTTCTAGCGCGTTCTCAATGTGAATCTCATAGGCGCCTTTACTATGATCCACCTGGTAGCTGGTGAGATGGACCAGAAAGAACCAGACCAGGGAGGCCAACATGGGGTCATCCTCAACACTGCCAGTGTAGCTGCCTTTGAGAGCCAGGTTAGACAAGTTGCATACTCTATTTCCAAGAGAGGCATAGTAGGCACGACATAGTAGGCATGACATGCCCATTGCTCAGGATCTGGCTCCCATAGATATCCGGGTGATGACCATTGCTCCAGGTCTCTTCCAGAGAAGGTGCACAGCTTCTTGGCTGTGCACCTGTGTCCTTCCCCAGCCAACTGGGTGACCCTGCTGAGTACGTTCACCTGGTACAGGCCATCATCAAGAGCCCATTCCCCAATGGGGAGGTCATTCGACTGAATGGAGTCATCCGCATGCGACCCTGAAAGAAGAAAGCAGAAAAAACACACACTCCCTCTGCCCTTCTTTCCCTGGGATACTACTCTCCAGCTTGGGAGGATGCCCAGTACCATTTTGTAACTGCCCACCAGTCACCCTCTGTGCCTAATAAAGTCTCTATTTCTCACAATAAAATAAATACATCCATTCATGCTGGTATAAACCGTGTGTGTGTGTGTGTGTGTGTGTGTGTGTGTGTGTGTGTGTGTGTGTGTTTTTAAGTGTTGAAGGGTATTTGATCATAGGAAAATATTACCTTTTATTTATTCATTCCTATATCTAGATATGTTTCCATCATTTTCCTTTTTTCCATGATTACAAAAAATGCTGGAACAGACACCGCTATGTATAAGACCCTCATGTAAACATACAGAAGGTTGTCTACTGTGTATACCAAAGCATAATTCCTAGGAGATAGAGTAGGTACATTTTCCATTTTCTTTTTTTTGAGTTGAGATCTCACTCCATCACCCAGGCTGGAATGCAGTGGCATGCTAGGCTCTGGTGATCCTTCCACCTCAGTCTTCCAAGTAGCTAGAACTACATGTGTGCACTACCACACTCAACTAATTTTTTATTTATTGGAGAGACAAGGGCTCGTCAAGTTGCCCAGGCTGGTCTCGAACCTGTGGGCTCAGGCAATCCACTCGCCTCAGCCTCCCACAGTGCTGGGATTACAGGCAGAGCCACCGAGCCCGGCCTCCATTTTCTTAGATGTCGCCAAATTTCTCTCCAAAATGCCCTTATCAATTGACATTTATGAGAGTACCATTTCCCCTACAACCTTGCCAACAATTAAGATAGCTTGTCAGATCGCTCAGTATTATAGATTCTAAATCCATCCAAGTTGCTGCGAAGTTCATAATTTTGTCCTTTATGGCTACGTAATATTCCATCGTTTATATGTACCACATTTTTTTTTTCTATCACAGAAACAAAGAACTGAGTATCACATGTTCTCACTCATAAGCTGACCTAGAACAACTTTCATAGTATTATAAGAAAGGGATTAGCAGCAGTGGGAAACTGTTGGGGGGGTCACACCTCATCAACAAGGGTACCTGCATAATGAACATTTGTATAACTAAACCTGAATTGTACCCAACATATTTTTTTTTTTAAAAGATAGCTTGTCTATTTAATTTTGCCAATGCCATGGCTGGGAAGTGGTCTCTCTCTGTTTTTTTTTTTCTTCTTTGTTTTCGCTGAGCTTGAGCAACTTTTTATTTATTGACCATTCATATTTCCTCTTCTGGGAATAAATTAATTTTTAAATTCTTATTTATCTTATCATGTGTTGTGTGTACTAATTCCTGGACTATTTAATGTGTCTCCCAGTCTGCTTTTAATCTTTTGCCAACAGAAGTTTTTATGTTTTCTGTATGCATTTCAAAAGTTGAAGTAGTTTAACTTGTTTCTTTTTCTTTATCATTTGAGCCTTATAAGCTCTTTTTTGAAAAAAAGGTTTTCTATACTCTAAGATTATACAGATATTGTCCTTTATTTTCTTTAATCATTTAAAAAATACTTTTTACATTTCGCTCTACTGGTGTATATGTAAGGTGTGTAGCATGAAGTAAGGATCTAATTGCATTTATACTGCCCCTTTTCCTGCACTGCCCAACCTCAACACTGTAAGTTTTCTTTCTCTTTTTAAGTTTTGGAGTCTCAAAACTCACACACTCACGGCCACCACAGCCTTGACCTGTTGGGTTCAGGTGATCCTTTCGCTTCAGCCTTCCAAGTAGCTGGAACTACAGGCATGCACTATCACACCTAGCTACTGTAAGATTTTTAGGATATAGTTTCTGCCACCCCAGAGCTGGCCTGTCCTCATCTTAGTTTAGTGGTTTTTCGTATACATTTCCTTTGGGCCAGAAGGTGACCAAGTGATATGATTTCAATTGATTAGTGCGTATCACAATACACACTAGTATAAACATGGAGTGACAGAGAATAGTCCTGAAATTCCATTTAAATAGTATGGTCCTATCTGCTTGACTGGTACAGACTGTCTCCCACATGTATTCAATGTAGGTGTTTTGGGAATTTTAATGTGTCCTCCAAAATTTATAGATTAAAACACACATCCCCAGTATCTTAGAATGTGACTAGAGATCTGATCTTTAAAAAGATAATTAAGTTAAAATGAAGTCATTAGGGCAGTCCCTAATCCAATCTGACTGATATCATCATAAGAGGAGAAAATTGGGTTACACAGACAGACACTAGGAATTTGTGTGCACAGAGGTGAGACCATATGAAGACATAAAGAGAAGGTGGCCATCTGTCAGCAAAAGAGAGAGTCCCCAGAAGAAATCAACCCAGCAGACATCTTGATCTTGGACTTCCAGCTTCCAGACTGTGAGAGAATAAATGTCTATTGTTGAAGCTGCCCAATCTGTGGCCTTTTGTTGTGACATCCCTAGCAGGTTAATACAGTAGGATAATTCCCAACAAAGATGGACAAAGATGCTTGTAATTACATGCAGTTAGACTTAAATCACTCAACATGAATTTTTCACTATGGATAGTGAAAAATTTATGAGTAATTCATACTACAAACTCACCTGGTCAAAGGAAGGCAGCCAAAGAAACTGTATGAAGGTCCATTAGAATCGTTTATTTCTCAATAAGTTGGGTTGTTGTTTTTTTTTTCAAGTTAGCAGGCAGGAGGTGACCAATCACAATAAGCTGTATTAATTTCCTACTTGCCACTATAAAAAAAAATCACCACAAATGCCATGGCTTAAAATAACACAATTGCATTATCTTATAGTTCTGGAGATCAGAAACCCTGAAACAAGGCATAGACTTGACAGGGCTGCCTTCCTTCTAGGTTCCAGAAGAGAATCCATTTCCTTGCCTTTTCCAGCTTCTAGAAGATGACTAGTTTCTTTGGCTTGTGGTCCCTTCCTCTGCTTCAGTATCACCCTGACCCCTGCTTCTAGGGTCTCCTCCCTTTCTCTGGGTCTCTCTCTACCATATTTTAAGGACCTTTGTGACTACAGTGGGTTTACCTAGCTATTCCTGGATCATCTCACATCTCAAGGTCTTAGTTGCAATCACATCTACTAAATCCCTTTGACCATGCAAGGTAACATATTCACAGGTTCTGGGGACTAGGATATGGACTTCTTTGGGGGCCATTATTCTGTCTATTACAGTTGTAAAACAGTTCAGTGAAACAATTTTAAAAGAAAATAATCCCATTATGTTCAAAAGTAGAGAATTTGAAAAGAATGAAAGCATTGAAAACCTTCTCGCTTTTTAACTCAACAGAAGAGCTTTCAAATTAATTTTTAAAAAGCTGTCTATTAGTACCAGAAGTTTTCAAACTAGTTTCTAAGTCCTTGTTAAACTTAAAAGGTGTTGTTTTGGTTAATGTTCTGTTTAGTTTGAGCCCTCTGCAGGGCTTTTTTCCACATTCAGCTGGATTCCATCTGCCAATGTGCAAACGGGCCTGTTTTCACTTAGGCCATCCTCGCCTTGTGCAGCCCCAAGGCAGAAGTGTCCCAAACTACTGAAAATGCCTCCCTATCCCCAGCTTCTTCCACATCTTATGCAACACTGGGAGACGAGCTTCAAGTCAGAAGGGCAGCTCTGTTGGAGACATGGGGAGACAGTCACTGCTATGGCCCAGCATGATTCAGTTCCTTCGCTGCTTCTGCTATGGACCCTCTCAGGCAGTGTGAACTGTGAGTTCTTGCCACCAAAGACCTCCAGTGGGGGTACTCAGTGTCATGAACTGACGGCACTAAATTACAGCCCGCCTCAGGCATTGAAGACACACTGTACGGAAGCCGCCTGCAGGCAGACTGGGATGAACACGCCTGTACATTTGCCAGAAACCATACTGGGAGCTTCAGATACAGAGAGAGCTCCACCAAGTGCAGCTGAGTGATAGAGGTGGCAGAGCTGATTGTTCCAGAAGGCTGTTACATTCCCAAAGGGCACATGTTAGAACAACTCACTCCCCAGGCTATCGAGAAAGCATGTTTACCAGCAGCGCCTGCTTATGCTGTACTTCAGAGATGGCAAGATGCCTTCATCATCTGCGAGTGTATCTATAACAGATATAACTCTGAACATGCACACACGTAATCATGCACATGCATGCTGGGTGTGTGTGCATCCATGCATGCCTGTCTATCTGTCCACACCTGTGCATTCGTTCATTTATGTGTGAGTGTGTGTATATGAGCATGTCCTGCTTTTACAAAGATTCAAGAGGTACCAGAAGTGGGATCTTCCAACTGCCCTTCCAGCCTCTCTCACCTCTCCTTGATGATTCTCAGAGATGCGGGTTTCTGCCCGACACCAGCCTACCCAGCAAGCCACCCCTTCAAAGTTTGGGGAGGCAGGAAATGTCAGAGGCATGAATTCATTGCTCCCTCCAACAGTGAGGATTCTCCCAGCTTTTGGGAGAAGGTCCTCCATCCATTCCACACTCCCTAAACCCAGAGAAGCCATTGCTCCTGTCTCCATCCTAGAGCCCAAGATCTCTCCCCCAGCCAGGCAACAGTGCACAGAGTGGTTAGGCCCTGCATGTGACTCGAAGTCGGTTGTTTTTCTCAGTAGGTAACAGCTACTCCAAAGAAGCAGCTGAGATACAATCTCATTACATTCTGCAAACTCTTTTTTTAGTAATAGACTATTTTTTAGAGCAGTTCTAGGTTCATAGCAAAATTGAATGGAAAGTATGAGGGGAGGACCCCAAAAAACCCACGGAGTTATCTTTTGGAGGGCCGGCCCCTTGTAGTACTGGCTTCCCCGACTAGGTAAGTGTTCTAGGAGCCCATTGGCATCAGTGCACCAGCTAGCATTGTTCTGAGAGGCTGCGTTGCAGAGGAAATGTCCCGAGTTGTGGCAAACAGGTTCAGCAGTTTTTGACCCCAAATGGCATGACCTCCGTGTCCCACACTCTCTATTCACCTCATCTTGACCCAAGTGACTTTTTCTTGTTTCACAGATGAAAAAAGTCCTCAGAGGGAAACATGTTGCCCATGTGGAAAAGATGAAACAAAAAATGACAGAAGCACTAAACAGTATTAAGATAGACTAGTTCAAACACTGTTTTGAGCAGTGGAAAAAGCATCTTGATAGGTGTATTGCATCAAATAGAGATAACTTTGAAGGTGACTGAAGCTTAAACATGTAAGAATAAATACATAATTTTTTATAAACAAATTCTGGGATCTTTTGGGTCTCCCCATATAAAGAATGCCCATACAACCCTGCTCCTACACACATACAGCCTCCCCCACTACCAACATCCTCCACTCGAGTAGTACATTTGTTACAATCGAGGAACCTGCATGGATGCATTATTGTCACCCAGAGTCTGTAGTTTACATCAGGATTCACTCTTGGTGTTGTACATTCTATGGGTTTGGACACATATATAATGACATGCATCCACCATGATACCATCCTATGGAATAGTTTCACTGCCCTAAAAAATCTTTTGTGCTCTGTCTAGTCATCCCTTCCTCCCTCCAATACTTGATCTTTTTTAGTCTCCATGGTTTTGCTGTTTCCAGAGTGTCATATAGTTGGAATCATATGGTTTGCAGCCTTAACAGATTGGCTTCTTTCATTTGGTAACATATATAAGATTCTACCATGACTTTGCATGGCTTGAGAGCTCTTTTTTTTTTCTTTCATTTTTTTAAAGCACCAAATGATAATTCATTTTCTGGACGTATCACAGTTTATTTATCCATTCACCTACTGAAGGACATCCTGGTTGCTTCCAAGTTTTGGCAATTATGAATACCACTGCTATAAACATCTGTGTGCAGGTTTCTATGTGGACATGTTTTCAACTCCTTTTGGTAAATACCAAGGAGCACAATTGCTGGATTGTACGGTAAGAGTATATTTAGATTTGTAAGAAACTGCCAAACTGTGCTGACTCTGTAAAAATTTAGCATTTCTGCCTGACTTTATTTTTCATGAAGCTATTTATTAGTATGCCGTAATAGTAGTAATAGTAGGCGCTTGAAATCCTCATGGGATGGCACTCTTGATTCTTCCAGAATTCCCCAACTGAAGAATGTGGAAAATTTGTACAGGCTCCTGGCGTCTTCCTGACTCACATGTCTACTGGGAGTTAAGTGTTTCTTGTACATCTCACACACCCTTCAACTTTCACAAAACATCTAGATTTTACTTGATAACTTTTCACACACACATGAAAATTATTTGTTTTATAGCTTCCAAAGAGTTTAAGGGTCAAGGAGAGGAGATCAACACACTGTCCTGGAATGAGGATGCTGGGTGGTGGGCTAGGCACATTCAGAAAGCTAAACAATTTGTTCTCTATGGAAGATTCGTGGCATAGATGTTTCAGTGCCCCAGCAAAACGAGGGCCTTCTGAATCACATGGAGAAATTCAAAAATTCAAGTGATAGGTCCACAAATTCTATACAGCACCTTTTAAAAAAAGATCCTGTGAAAGAGATTGATTCACATTATTAACCTGATCTAATCTAAGGAGCATGTCATTAGCCTACTCTTCAATTGCACAGTAGCATAATGACAATATAACAACAAGAATATTGAGAATTTTTTTAAAATCGCTGATCCATTCATTTTTTTAAAAATCGTTCTGTTGGTTTCTCTATTCAGAGATAAAGAAGTAGAAACAAGAACTGGTTACCTACTGGTGTCCCTAGCAATACAGTGACATCACTCCCAAATAGACCACTAAAAATGCTAGAGTTTTTCATAAAAATATATTTTTAAGCACAGCTTAACTGGTATCAGAACAATGGATGCCTTGAAAGTCAGAAACTTTGAGGAAGCATTAATCTAGAGAGGAGAGCTAATGCTGGAAACATTGGTCACCTACAGTGGGCCATGTCTTGGTGGACTAGCCCAGGCTTTAATAGGTCATGCAATCACCAGGGGCAGGCAGGGTGAGGAGATGACTGGGAGAAACCTCACATAAGGTCAAGATCACTGAAGAACTGAACTGGAGAAAAAGAACCTGCCCCTCGGAGGGATCCAGGAGGAGACTTGCTTATCTCCATCTCTGCTCTGGGAGGAGCAAGAAAGAATTGTGCCACCTGAGAATTTCTAATAGCAAACCAAAATTCACACTACTTGGGAAGCTCTAAAGCCAACAATTTATATAAAGTGACACCAGGTTGGGAGTGTTCCCAGGAATCAAAAAAAAAAAAAAAGTAACACTTTATTTGACTCTAGGCCTCAAAGAATTATCACAGATCAAGTTCTAAGGAATACAATTTTAAAATTCCCTAAATTTGTGAAGAAACAAGCCACCATAAATGAAAATCAAGAGAAATCATAACCTACAGAATCAGACATACAAAGATCACAGATATTGGAAAAATCAACACAGAATATGAAATAAGTTTGCATGACAATTTTTCAAGAAATAAACGAAGTGATTGAATAGATGACAAAGAGATTATCAAAATATATCAGGCAAATTTGATAGAAAACCAAAAAGTATACCAGAAATGAAAAACAGAGGTGAATGCAGCACTGAAAGAGAGAGAGGTAGAAAATATAAAAGCAATTAAGAGACTTGGAGGATAAAGTGAGACAGTCTAACATATGACCAGATCTGAGTTTCATGGATAATAGAAACAATGTAGAAAGGCAATATAACCATGAATCTTACCAAATTGATGAAAAATATCAATCCCCAGATTCAGAAAGTCCAAAGGACAGCAAATTAGGTAATTAAAAAGAAGTTCTCACTTTACTTCAGCAGGGGTCAACAAATTACAGCCCATGGGCCAAATCCTGCCTGCCACCTAGATAACATTTTTGGGAACAGCATCGCACTGTTTGTTTATGAATTATTAATGGCTACTTTTGTGCTACAATGGCAGAGTTGAGTAGTTGCAACAGGGATCTGTATGGCCTGCACAGCTAAAAATATTTATTATATAACTTTTTACTGAAAATGTTTGCCTAACAATTGTAGAACATCAAAGCAAAGATAATATAATGAATGTGTACATTTTATGTTGACTTTATAGCAAAATTAGGATTTTATCTCATAACTCTTAACATTTGAGAACTCTAATGGTTCTCAAAGTTGGTCCCAAAATAAGAACCAGTAGCATCAGCATCACCTGGGAACTTGTTAAAAATGCAACTTCTTGGACTCCATATGCCTTCAGGAAGACTCTAATGCCAGCAAAAGTTTGAGAACTACTACTCTTGACTAATTTACTAGACCAGAGGTTCTTAATCTTCCAATCATTCTAATGTTCTCCATTAGAATCACCTGGGGAGCTTTTAAAAAAATGTCAATGCCTGGCCTCACTTCCAAAGATTCCCACTTGATAAGTTTGGAATGGGATGTGGGAATTGGTATATTTTAAAACCTTCCTAAGTCTGGGTTCAATCTTTATCTGGGTGAGAACCACTGTACTACAGGTCGCTGTCTTTCTTATTTTATTGCTGGTGAAACAAACATGGAGAAAATCAGACAAATTTCCAAAACTTTCTCTGTGTTGCATAAGATATTCTTGATTGTGCAGACTAAATAAAAACAAGGGGCATTTGGGAGTGAGGAGGACTATTTTGTTGATATATTTGAACCACCTAACTAAGCCAGAGTTAAGTCTTACCCTTCCCCATCTTCCTCTTGGAAAAGAAACTGTTAAGCAATGAAACAGCCAAATATCAAGCCATTTGAATGGATAGAGAAAATGCTTTATACACAATCAACTTTGTTAAAAACAATTTGAGGATAATGTAAGGTTTTTGTGAGACCCAACTATACCAACAAAGAATGAAATTTGATGAGTTAATAAACCTTAGCCCAGGGAGTCTTCTGCAGCGTAGGCATACAAGACGGGGACAGATGGGGGACAGAGTGTTTGTACTAAAGTTCTCACAGATGTGGGGGCTAGAAGAGGAAGGCATAAGAAGGCCTGCCCTGTAACCGTCTACTGTCATAATAGTGTCACTGCTTCCCAAGAACCAGGACATCAAGTCATCACTTAGGTTAAAGGGACTATAGGACCAAGTGCTTCCTTGACAGAGTCATAAAACTCAGGGGAAGAGGATTATGGGGCCAGGAAAGGGCTGAACACACTGCTTCCCAAACTGCAAATATGCCCATGAGTCAACACAGGGTCTTGTTTATCTGTTGATTCTCAATTGGGAGATCTAAGTGGAGCCTAAGATCCTGCATTTCTAACAAGTTCCCTGGTGAAGCTGATGCTACTGGTCCTCAGACTACACTTTGAGTAGCAAGAATGCTTCTGGGTCCAGGACCCTCCAACAAGTTCTCTCCATACTCTTCCTACAGTCCCTACCTACTGGCAACAAAAGCATGCAAGAGTGGACAAGATGTACTCAAGATTGGTTCTCTGTAATTTCTTCAAGTGTACCGATCCATTACCCTTTCCAAACTTGGCAAAATTCCACTGGCATAAAAAGGAATACTGGGAGTTCATAAAATTTTTCACCTAAAATTTCTTTCTTTTTTTTTTTTTTTTTTTTTTGAGTTGGAGTCTCACTCTGTCACCCAGACTGGAGTGCAGTGGCTGCTCCCGGCCACCTCAACCTCGACCCGATGGGCTCCGGCGATCCTTCCGCCTCAGCCTTCCGAGTAGCCAGAATTACAGGTGTGCGCTACCACACCCGGCTGATTTTTGATTTATTGTAGAGATAAGGTCTCGCCAAGTTGCCCAGGCAGGTCTCGAACCTGCAGGCTCAGGCAATTCACTCACCTCGGCCTCCCAAAGTGCAGGATTATAGGCTCACCTAAAATTTCAAACTAGCATAATGTTGAACCATCATGAAGATAAGTGGTTTTCATAATAGGAAAGCCCACAAAATGGCCACAGTAATTTGCATCTTCATGGTTTATAGGCCAGAAGTTTCAACTTGAGCTGAGGGAGAAGTAAAATAAACAGCTGGGGTTCTTTTACCACTTACCAGGCTACTTACACACTTAAAAGACTGATGCTGGAAACCACATTCCCATCCACTCTGAGTTTTCACCCATTCCCTTGGAGCTATAGCTGGTGGACATTATTGTAATATTACTATGAGTATTTGTTTAAAGCTCACCACACACTTATGGGGATCAGATTTGATTCCCCATGGAAACCTTGGACAAAGCAATTGAGAAAAATGATTGTCATGAGCAAAGCTTGAACAGAAGGGGGAATGAGAGGGCTGGAAAACACTGGAACCAGAAGAAGCCATGGGTCTCTGCTTGTGGACTCCACACCAGAAGGTCAGAGCCCAGAAATTAGATCTAAAACAGTCTTTTAGTCTAGGGTAGAGTTGAGGACAGTTGTCTAGGTGTAGAGGTCATGTAGGGTAACCACTCACTGAGTCAGGGTTGGAAAATGGCCAGCACGGAGAGCAGAGAAAGGAGAGAGGGCTGGTCAGGCAGTAGCTGAGTCTGGATCACTAATGTTGGCAAGTAGGGGGCAGCTGCTAAGTGACCTGTGACCTGTCCCTGGCAACTTCACCAGGAGTTCCTTTTCTCTGGGGCTTAACAAAGCACAGACCATCATGTCATGGACCTGGCATCTTTCCAGCATTGCTCCATCTTCAAGACATCTGATTATCTTTCCAGCATTGCTCCATCTTCAAGACATCTGATTAAGACGTTATAGGGAAGAAGACAGGTGCAGACTGGAGGGTTCTATCTCAGTTGAGTAGACCAGGCAACAGGACATCATGGATATGTGGCCACTGGGGACTGCGAATTCATTTCTAGAAGTTCATTTCCTGAGAGGTGGGATACAAACTGACAAGGTTCAGTGTTGTTACCCTGGCTGGGCACTAGAATAATTCAAGGGAGTGCTTTAAAAATTGCAATTCCCTGATTCTGTGCCCAGGGATTCTGATTTAATTGGTGTAGGGAGGGACTTTACAGGATTCCAAGGCCTAGATAAGGTTGGGTTAGAGGAATACAGGGTGATGAAACAGGTAACCATTTCTACACTAGTCATCTCTCTCTTCCTGTTTTTGAAAGGCTATCCCATGACTATCTCATGTTTTATAGTCTTTGAGTTTTATTTATATCATCTATTTAATTAATAATAGCCCTTGGGTTTATGTATTGCTTTTTTTTTCAGGAAATACTTCTGAACACTAATTTTAAATATATATATATCTTTTACTTATTTAACAATGACTAATCACTTACTATATACAAAGCTCTGTTCTCCAAGGGAGACGCACAAAATGACAGGAAATGACAAGAGTGGGGAGAAGGAATGTTGAGACCCCACACAGGGTACTAGTCGCACCCTCATCCATGATATCACTCCTCTGTTGAAGGTAGACGTCCCCCTGGGCACTGAGCTGTTTGGTAAAGCCGTGGGACATTACGTAATGTATGTATGTATAATGCTCAGCCCCACACCTGGAACAAAATAAATGCTTTTAAATCATAATTGTTTATTACCACAGTCCTTTATGTCAATCTATCCAGACAGAGGAAGATAAGAGGAAACTGTCGGCAGCTTTGAGATGAGGTTTTTAAAAGAAGTTGTGAGAAAAATGACAAAAGTGTCAGGAAATACAAATTTCTAGATTATAAGAAAACAGACGAACTGTTAGGAGAAAATTAATTAGATGAAAGTGTCATGATTCTGGAATGACACTTTCTGGTTCCTGTCAGGAACACCAGAAGCGCAATGACAGGAATTTGGAGGAGAAATGGATTTAAGTCATTTTCTGAAAGAACTTTAACAACTGAGGAACATGTGGAAAAAAGAAGAGGTAATGTTTTTAGTTAGCATTCTGGTATGACTTTGTCATGTTTAGCCAACATATTCTTTGAGGACAGGGACATTGTTTTAGATTTCTTTGTACATACAGTGTCTGCCACATGGTAAAGAGCCAGTAAGTGTTGAATGAGCGAAGGAGACATTACTGGGTATTTCTTCTTAACCTTATCTATCAAATCAGGCATTATTCACATTTTAATTTAGCATGGGTAAGTCAGTGATGGCTTTTAAAAATTAATACTATTCTTAATTGAAAAACTATAACAATTGTTATAATTGCAAAATTGTTATAATTAACATTTCTATCACCTCGCTTATCAATTTTTGTGGTGAGACATTTGAAATTTACTCTTAGCTATTTTGACATATACAATGCATTAATGTTGACTATATTAGCCCTGATATACAATCAAACTCAAAAACGTATTCCTTCTAACTGAAACTTTGTACCCTTTGACCAACATCTCCCCATTCCCTCTTCCCACCCCCTCACCCTCTGTTAACTACCATTCCACTCTCTACTTCTATGAGTTTGGCTTTTTTAGATTCCACATGAGTGAGATTATGCAGTGTTTAATCTTTCTACACCTGTCTTATTTCACGTAGCATAATGTCCCCTAGGTTCATCCACGTTGTTGCAAATAATAGGATTTCCTTTTTCTTAAATGTTGAATAATATTCTATTGTGTATGTATATCACACTTTCATTATCCATTCAAATGTAGATTGACAGATAGATTCCATATCTTGGCTACTGTGAATAGTGCTGCAATGAACATAGTGCAGACATCTCTTTGACAAACTGATTCAATTCCTTTGGATATATACTCAGAAGTGGGATTGCTGTATCATATGGTAATTCTCTGTTTACTATTTTGAGGAATCGCTATACAGTGTTTTTCAGAACAGCTGTGCTAATGGACATTTCCACCAACAGTGTACAAGGTTTCCCTCTTCACATCTTCACCAACACTTGTTATCTTTATCATTTTGATAAAGACAATCTAATAAGCATGAGGTGATACTTCATTGTGGTTTAATTTGCATTTCCCTAATGATAAGTGATGTTAAGTATTTTTTGACCATCTGTATATATATTTGGAGAAATGGCTGTTCAGGTCTTTTGCCCATTTTTGAAAGGGTTTATTTGTTTTTCTTGCTGTTGAGTTGTTTGAGTTCTTTATTTATGGAGGATATTAACCCTCTTATCAGATGTGTGGTTTGCCAATATTTTCTCCCACTCTCTGGGTTGCTCTTCACTCTGTTTCCTTTGATAGGTTTTTTAGGATGACAACTTTTCATCCCTATTTTGAATCCCAACTATCAACTTCCTCAAGTGCTCAGTAACTTTATGATTTCTCATGATTATGCAGTCACCTGGTGTGGAGATGCCAAGAATGCATGTGGTCACGTGCTCGGAAGAGTTTTATAAACTAAATTAAGCATCATCACTCATCTCCCATAGTGTATGCACTGATAATTAAAAGAGACTAAAAAAATATTTGGCCAGGCATGGTGGCTCAGTTTGTAATCTCAGCACTTTGGGAGGCTGAGGTGAGAGGATTGCCTGAGCCTGGGGATTTGAGATCAGCGTAGGCAAGTTGGTGAGACTTTGTCTCTACAATAAATAAAAAAATAAGCCAGGTGTGGTAGCACACACCTGTGGTTCAGCTACTTGGGAGGCTGAGGTGATAACACTCATTATTCAATCATTTTTACCAACAACAATAAAGCGTTTCTTGAAATTGGACTAGTCAGTTTTTTTTCCCTGATTCAATACAATTTTCTTACAATCTTGTCAGAGAACAGTGAGTTTTTAATATTTTTAACAAATAGATTAAAAATTATCTGAAATGCTTCCTCTGGAAGCTTTTTGAACAGGTTAAAAATTGTTTTCAATCTTTAAAAATGTGCAGATTGTGGATATTTATAGGTAACAAATCATTTTCAACAACACAACAAAGTAGTAGAAATGTTTCCAAACATTTGTTTTCCAAATGCTTTCTTGAAAATCAGTAACTTTTTTACTTGAAGTTAAAATATCGCCTTTACCTTTGCATTACATTTATCACTTCAAAAATATCTGCCAGTATCAAATCACTGACAGCCATATGTCCCAGAAAGTGTCTGTGAATATGCAATAGTAGTCTCACGTTTCTGTAAGTGGGACAACCTTTATAAGTAGACAACAGCAGACAACCAGCAAATCACTTTGTGATACAAAATATCTTAATCACCATACCCCTTCTATTACAGAACACTCTAAAAATTCTTGTATATGTCAAGGTTTTTTGTGGCTGTTTTATTGCTTCATTTTGTTTTGAAAGTTAGACTCACCACTGTCATCCTCTAAAACTTCATACCTTCCCGCGGCAACTTCCTTGTAGCTTGCCTGTAAAAGGAGTAGTAAATGAAAGTCACCAATGAATCTATCTCTTTAGGGTTATTCTGGGATTCCTTTTATATTCTGGTAAAATCAGTTGCCCCATGAAGGGTTACACTAATATCGCTTTCTCATAAAACATTGTTCTTGTTATAGAATTCACTTAGTGTTAAAACTATCTTCTCCAGTCCATCTTTCTTTGAGAGGTTCAAAAGGAAAGTAGTCCTGTATGTATTCCATTTCTGAGCAGAATTAGCAAATTCCATAAGTTGAGACAAGTTAGAAACATTTGTACTTCAATCCAACTATGGAGTAAACTTCCTACACTGTCTAATTTCTCCTAGTATTTATTTCTTCAACTCTTCAGTGATGTTTTTAGGACATCTACCAACCGTATTTGGTGACCAAAAAAAATGCATGTTAGTTTACTTTCCAATTTATGTTCTATATATTCGTTTCTGGCTATAGCTACCACAACAGAAATGACAAGTGTTTCTTCCACAGTATATAGCTTTTTCCCTTTTACTGCTAAACAAGAAAATTCTATAGTTATTTCCAAACAGTTATCATCAACTTTATTGTGATTTTTGAAAAGCACTAAATTGAGAATGATTAGTGAAGGGCTCTAAACATTCAAAGAATTGTAGAAATTTACCCTCATATTTTGGATAATGAATTTTTAAATGTTCTGCAACTAGTGTCAACTTCATACCCACTTTTATGGATAGCACGATGTGCACTACACATTTAGTTTCAATTTAATTGCTAATGGTAGAGATTGTAATTTCATATTTCAGGCAAGTTTTTCTTTTCAGTCATTTTAATTTGTGTGTGCGTGTGTTATTTCCAGAGCAGATTAGATTAACATTGCTTTGCCTCATCATGTGACCAACAAAGAGCTTGCATCAGAAGAGCGGTCAGCCCTGATATTTTTCTTTTTCTTTCTTTCTTTTTTTTTTTTTGAGTTGGAGTTTCACTCTGTCACCCAGGCTGGAGTGCAGTAGCACACTCACAACCACCCCAATGTCAACCTGCTGGGCTCCAGTGATCCTTCTGCTTCAGCCTTCTGAGCAGCCGGAACTACAGGTACGCCCCACCATGCCCGGCTAATTGTTTATTTATTGTAGAGATGAGGTCTCGACAAGTTGCCTGGGCTGGTCTCAAACCCTTGGGCTCTGGCAATCCACTCACCTTAGCCTCCCAAAGTGCTGGGATTACGGGCTGAGCCACCGAGCCCAGCCAGCTTTGATATTTTCCTAATCATTCGCCACTGTTTTCATTATTAGTATTAATTTACTAGTAGTATTATTAGTATTACCAGCAATTTCTCTACAGTTTGGTTTTGTTAAAACAAGATAACCCATGAACACACTTACCTAAACTCACATAATTGGTGATTTGTCCTCAATCAATTTGTGAAGGCTCTCAGTGTGAATGAATGATTTCAAGAGCTGCTGTCAACCATAGCAGAGGGGAGGGTGGGAGGATGCACTCCCCACAAAGTAACTCAACATAAAACCAGCAACACAAAGACCAAATGTAGACATTAGTGTTGTTCCATATACTGAATGTCAGCAACACTGAAGGTCTTTCTTATTCTTTTAGATTTTTTTTTTTTATTGCGCACACAAGAGAGAGAAAGGGCCCTGCTCTGTTGCCCAGGCCAGAGTGCAGTGGTGCTATTCTAGCTCACTGTAACCTCCAACTCCTGGGCTCAAGTCATCCTCCTATCTGAGCCTCCCAAGTATCTGGGATGACAGGTGCTTGCCACCATGCCCAGCTAATTAAGTCTTCCTTCCTTCCTTCTTATCTTTTTGAGACAGGGGTGTCCCTGTGTTGCCCAAGATGGTCTCAAACTTCTGGCCTCAAGCAATCCTCCCACTTCAGTCTTCTGGGTTGCTGGGATTATAGGTGCTAGGTACCATATCTAGCAAAAAGGCATTTTAATACACTTTTCCTCATACCAATGGATCATGATGTGCACCCTGAAGGGTGTACTCTGCTTTGGAGACTATTGTTCCTAATTTGTCCCTGATAAATAAATAAAAATGTATTAATTATTCGTTCCATAAATATAGACTTTCCAGCTATTCTCCAAACCTATTTGTTCTCCTTCATAACACACAGTAACTACATTTCTTAGTCTTCCTTATGGCTTCTATGGCCATGAGAATTCTAGCCAATGGAACGTGCCCCTTCCAGACCCAGGCTACGTATGTAACATCTTATGCAATATTCCTCCTCCTCTTCTCTATTGGATGATTATGTGGAACATAGTACCACTCTCACCACTTCATTAGTGATTGAACTTTAGTGAGAATCAAACTTGCATTGTGTTAAGACACTAATATTTTGGGAGTCTATCTGTTACAGTAGCTAGTGTTACCTTAATTAATACACTTCTCAAATATAAGACATTTTATAGATGTCATGAGGGCTGCAAAAATAGACATATTCCTGACCTCAAGTATATAACACATGTGCACAAATAGTTATATTATGAGTCAATTTAGAGCACAAGCACCATGAGAATGGCCCAAATTAAGCACAATGGCAGTTTAAGCAAAGAGAACAATTGTTCTAATTAGTGTGACAGACAATGTTCCATGGAGGAGATAATATTTGCAATGGCCTTTGGAGAGAGATTTCAATAGATAGAGTTAAGAAGGGGTCTTCTCAGAGAAGAGAGGTGTGGGCCTTCTGTTTGTACTGAAACCTTGAATGCCTAGCTATGGTGTTTGGAATTGATCCTGCAGGCAATGAATAGGCAATGAGAAACTTTGAGTGAGTGAAGATGCAGTCCCAATGGGAGTTTACAGAGAGGGAAAAAGGTAGACTAGGGGGAGCCCAGAAGACCTGTGTGTTTGTGAGATTAATTTGGAAGCAATCACAAAGGTCAGACTAGTGCTGTAGTTAAAAACTCAATTTGTGGGTCAACTAACCTGCTTGGGAACAATGGGTCTTCCATTTATCAACTGTGCAAACCTTGGATAAGTTACTTGACTAAGCCTCAGTTTCCCCATGTGCAGAAAGTGAATAACAATAGAAGGCATTTCATAGGAACACTGTGCACAGTGATATAATGCACATTAAGCCTCAGCGCAGTGCCTGGTGAAGGGTAAACACTTAATAAACTCTTGTTATTATCATTTGTACCCCAAATGTGAGATAATAAGAACCTAAACTGGGTTTGTCACAGTAATAATGAAAAAGAGGAATGAGTGTCAGAGACATGCAGGGAAGACAGATGAATAAAAAGAACTCCAAAATTTGGTCTCAGTTGCATGGAAGAATGTTCTCCCACTGGGAAAATGGACTGGCTTTCTGAGGCAAAACATAACTGCATTTTTAGGCAAGCCAAATTTGAAAGGAAAGCCAGAGACATTTGCAGAAGAAATGGAAGAAGATAGTAGACAGAGATAATTTTTAGAAGGAATACATTTTTGGAGAAAGATTCCAAAAGAGAAAGAAGATGCAACCAAGAGATAGGTTAGGGTCTGAGCTGTAAAGTGATGAAGACACACATCCCTCTCTTTTCCTCTGAGATAAAAGAAAATGAGAAGAAAAAGGGAAGGAAGAATCTATAAAAACAATGATATGTAGAACAAAATTTGAGGTTGCTTAGTGGTACCTAGCCCTGACTTTTTCTGAAAAGATGGTGTGCTTGGGGTAGAGATGGGGACAGAGATCTTAGCACAAAAAGAAACCACCACTGAACACATGCCATCTCCCAATCCCATTCACTGAAGACCCACACATGAAAGACCCTGGGCTCAGTGCTCTGCAGAGAAAATTTTTAAAGGACATTATTTTTTTTTTTGAGTTGGAGTCTCGCTTTGTCGCCCAGACTGGAGTGCTCCCGGCCTTGACCTGCTGGGTTCCAGCAATCCTTCCGCCTCGGTCTTCCAAGTAGCCGGAATTACAGGCATGCGCTACCACGCCCGGCTGATTTTTTGATTTATTGTAGAGATGAGGTCTCGCTGCCCAGGCAGGTCTTGAACCTGCGGGCTCAGGCAATCCACTCACCTCAGCCTCCCAAAGGCGCGGGATTACAGGTTGAGCCACCAAGCCCGGCAAAGGACATTATTTTTAAAAAGATTGTTGAATTACCAACTTGAATGACCAAGACTGTCAAATGGCCCTGCTGGTGGTTTACAGGGATAGTAAACATTCACTGTCCTAGAGAGACTGGATTTAAGTTAAAGGTCCAAATTGGTGGTGGCTCACACCTGTAATCCCATTACTTTGGGAGGTAGAGGCAAGAAGATTGCCTGAGCCCAGGAGTTGAAGACCAGCCTGGACAACTACAATTAAAAAAAAAAAAAAATTAGCAGGGCGTGGTGGCATGCACCTGGAGTTCCAGCTTCTTGGAAGACTGAGGCAGAAGGATTGTCTTAGCCCAGAAAGTCAAGGCTGTGGTAGCTATGAGCACGCCACTGCACGCCAGTCTGGGTGACAGAATGAAATTCCGACCTAAAAAAAAAGTCCAAATTGGCTTTCTTTGCTCTGATATTATTGATAGACAGAATCAACCCTGTGGGTATGACCCATTGGGGTGTTTGCCAAGTGGGCCATGCTGTAATTTGACCTCAGTGATCCCAGACAAGCTCTGAAGCTATTTATTTAGCACAATTGGTATTAAAAGAAAGATGGCAGATTGGTGGGCTCATCACAGGTTAAGCTCCTGTCTTCTTGCACCAACTTGCCTGTGCCAACAACAGCAGGGCCTTCATTGACTTCTCAACCTCCAGCCTGCTCAGACACTCCTTCACCTGATTTCATCTTTGAACAACGTGACTGAGGAGAGAGGAAGATGCACATGGGAGAGATACCCCTAGAGATGATCCTGCCTGACTACTGGAGCAAGGTTTCAGCTACAGTTGAGTTTGAGCAACTCAACTTGGAAGCTCGTAAGGTTGAAGACCTCCAGCCAGGAGGGACAGGCACCCCACCAGAAGGTACCGGTCACATGAGAACCTTCCTAATGAAGTGAAGCCTTGTTTATTTTTTTCCTGGTAGAGGTAATTGCATGTGACATTTCTCTGAATCATTTATTTATATATTTTCTCCTTTTTCAGAATAAGAAATTAAACAGATGGAAAAATCATACTTAAAGGGTTTTCTTATTAGTTCTGGCAGTCTTTGGCTCCAGACAACTGCTCAGCCTCTTTCCCTGGCTAGAAATAATGCCTGGAAGTGTTTATGCTGCCTTCAGCTTCACAGAGGGTAAGCATGGACCACATTTTCTCCATTTGTTCCCTTCATCAAAGTCTTCTTCCAAGTCCTAGTACAAAGATGTTTTATTGAGGTCCTGGATCCCACTCAGAAGCTTTTTTGTTTAATTTGATTCTTCTTGTTGACGTTAGGAGTGCATTTGAGCATGTCTCTGTCCCCATCTTCTAGCCAGAATTCAGAGCTCCTTGGTAGATGGTTGGACATGGATGAAAATGTCCCTGATGGTGAACACAGCTGGGAACATGTGCAACTGAGGAGAGGACAGACAGGAGGCGTGGGTGGACCAAGAGAGGGGTTGTTTCTTTTCTTTCCTTGGAGGAGATGCCAGATGGTAGAGCACGTTGTACCAGCATCTTTATGGGTACAGGCCCTGGGAAGATGGGCCCAGGAGGCTATCTAGGGAGTCAGTAGCCTACTGTGACTCCCAAGACAACCAGCTTCTCCAAGGCTTAAGCCAGATTGAACCCTCAGGATCTGCAACCCTATATTATTCCTTCTCCACTGCTCAGGGAAGAGTTTACATTCAGAAGACAGAGTTAAGAAGAGTGACAAAAAAGAAAGAAGAATGAGATATGACTTAATCAAGGAGACTTTGGGTGCTCCAGACATTGACTGAAGTTTGGAAAAGACTAGGATTGAGAATGTTGCACAAGTGAACACCCCACCTCCCTATCCCACACCTGCTTCCTATCTGTGAAACTGGAGATCCTTTCCCATGTCCCCATCATCTTCTGTCTCTACCAAGAAGGAAAGCAGTATCACAGCAGTATATTGCTCCCAGGAGACACCCCTTCATCACCCCCTGATATCTGATCAAAATTCTTGCATACCAGCTGGGTGAAATACCATTCTTTTCATGCTCCCAAAGTACTCAGCACTTAACTCGCATTGTGTTGTAAGGCAGTGATCCTCAACTTTTTGGCATCAGGGACCAGTTTCATGGAAAACAATTTTTCAACAGACAGGGGGTAAGGGTGGGGGTGATGGTTTCAGGATGATTCAAGCGCATAACATTTATTGTGCATTTTATTTCTATTATTACATTGCAATATACAAAATGAAGTTGTAATTATACAACCCACCATTTTTAAAAAAGAGGCTCAGATGAAAGTGGTAAATAAAATAATGGGTGGGCCACACACAGACTAAAATAAGTGTCAGACTCTGACCTGCCATCAGATGCAGCTGTACAAGAGAAGTACCTCTACTCACTTGCCACTCAACTGACAGGGTTTTCATATGAGTCTTCAAGCAATTGATTTATTATGGTCTCTATGCAGTCAAACCTCACTGCTAATGTTCATCTATATTTGCAGCTCCTCCCTAGCACTAGCATCACTGCCTCAGGTCCACTTCAGATCATCATAAAACCTAATCATCAGACATTAGATTTTCATAAGGAGCACACAACCCAGATCCCACAATAATGCAGTTTATAATAGGGTTCGCACTTGTATGAGAATCTAATGCCACCTCTGATCTGACAGAAAATGGAGCTCAGGTGGTAGTGTGAGTGATAAGGAGTGGCTGTAAATACAGATGAAGCTTCACTCACATGCCAGCCACTCAGCTCCTCCTGCTGTGCATCCTGGTTCCCAACAGGACATGGACTCATACCAGTCTGTGGCCTAGTAGTTGGAAATCCTTGTTGTAACGTACCTGTTATGTATCTCTCTTTATCACTAAACTGTAGTCTTTGAAATCAGGGGTTGTCTCTTGGTGGTGGATTTTCCAGGGTTTAACAAAATGTCTGACTCATAGTTCAATAATTCTTTGTCAACCAGATGGATATATGAATAAACACACAAATGAACCTTCTCACCTCCACTCATCCATCCCCAGTTTGTGGTTGATGATTAACAATACCCGAGAAACATTTGTTGCATGCCTGCTATGCACCAAGCATTATGGTGAGCCTGGGAAACACCACTATAAGAAAGGAGAGTTGAGACCTCCAAGTTCCATTCAGGCATACAACATGGCAGACAGGAGAGCCCTGGTTGCTGTGTTCTCTGCTGTCTTTCTTGACCCAGGAGGGCCAGGTATCTTGTTGGAAGGCAGACATGGTGCCTTCAGCATGGTGCACTCCACTGGCTCTCACCCCAATCTCCTCTTAGCAGTTGTTCCCTTGGGTTATTTGAAGCCCTCTCTCCTCTCATGATTCTCAGTGAGTCAGAACCATTTTAACCACTTGTGTACTTATTTGTATCACAATGACAAGGGGTGTCCTACTGATATTTATTTGGTGGGGGCAAAGAATGCTCAATATCCTCAAATGCCTATGATAAACCCCCACAGAAAAAAGTCATTCACATTCTGCTTGATTTTCAAATATTCCATCCAAGGCTCATGTAGGTAAAAACTCTGCTCTGTCAGACATACCAACTCGAGCATTTCTTGGAAGGTTTTAAAATATACTGACTTTTCCAAGATAACAACTACCATGTAAATTGACGGAGGATTGTATTTTATTTACCAAGAGTCATCCAGCATTTGGGACTCCAAGTCACTAACAATAGTGCTCCTTGCATGATGTTTGAGTTGCCACCACAGCTAACTGGTGCAGGCTGTATTCCTGTCTTTCACAGAGAGGCAGTATAGTGGTCCAAGTCTCCAACTTGGGTGTTATATTTTCTACTATAGCCTTGCCTGAACATTTATCGCAAGAAACATATAATATTTTATTTTATTTTATTTTTTTAATTGGAGTCTCACTCTTTCTCCCAGGTTGGAGTGTAGTGGCATATTCATGGCCACCCCAGCGTTGACCTGCTGGGCTCCAGCGATCCTTTCACTTCAGCCTTCCAAGTAGCTGGAACTACAGGTACATGTTACCACGCCTGGCTAATTTTTGATTGATTGTAGAGATGAGGTCTCGCCAAGTTGCCCGGACTGATCTTGAACCCACGGACTCAAGCAATCCACTCACTTCGGTCTCCCAAAGTGCTGGGACTACAGACTGAACCACCAAGCCTGGCCCATAATATTTTATTATAAATTGCTTTCCATTTATTTTTAAGCCAGAACTTTATGCTGACCTTTAAGAAATAATGTATGTAGGGAGATTACAGCATTACTTTCTGTTGCGCTAAATTGTGCCCTCCAAAAAAGATATGTTGAAGTTCTAACCCCTGGTACATCAGAACACATTTATTTGGATATTAGACTTTACAGAGATAACTAAGTTTAAACAGGTCATTAGGGTGGGCCCTAATGCAGGGTAACTGGTGTCCTTATTATTTGGACACAGAGACACACATAAAGGGAAAATAATATAAAAAGATAGAGAGAGAAGATGGCCATCTACAAGCCAAGGAGAGAGTCCTGGAACAGACTCCCCTAACAGTCCTCAAAAGAACCAGTCCTGCTGACAACTTGATCTCAGACTTCCAGCCTCCAGAACTGTGAGACAATAAATTTCTCTTGTTTAAGCCACCCAGTCTATGGTACTTTGTGATGGCAACCCTAGCAAACTAATATTATTTCATTCCAGAAAAGTAAGGAGGTGTGAAATATGTTCTAAAAAAGATGACACTGGGTATGATGTGGTTGAGAACAATTGCTCTATTCAGACTCTCAAACAGAGCTGCTGAAAATGGCTCCAAACAGCAATAGTAATAAAAAAATCAGTCTTGGTTTGGCAAAGGGCAACACCATAATGGATAATTTCAGTGTCAGAAATAATCAAAGTATTAAATATCTAGCAAAAGAAAAGAAAAGTAAACCTCTAACTATGGAAACTTCCTGAACTTGAGAGGGTTTGACCACAAGGCAATTAAAGTCAAAAAAAGAAAGAAAAAAGAAACCCATTTCATACTTGGAGAAAGCTCTTAAAACTCTTCTTGCTATAGACAAATAGGCCCACTTATATTTGTAACGCTTTTTACTGTTTTTGAAGCACTTTGTGTACTTTATTTCATTTAGCTCCTACAACAGTCCCAAGAGGTACACAGGGCAGATAAAATTATCCTCATTTTATAAATGAGAAACTGTGGCTGTTACAGCAATTTGCCCAAAGGCAAATAAACATTAAATTTTTTCTTATTAACTAAAATTATTTTGGTTGCAAGAAACAGCTACCAATGAGAGTAACTTAGACATAAAATAATTTGATAGTGCAGATTCCCCAGTCAAGGAAACCATTGGCCTTGGAAAGCCCAGCAACTGGCCTTGGCAAGACCAGAGCTACCATTCTTCCAAGGCTTTCCTTTGCTGGGAATTGAGTGTCTTCATCCCTGAGACATCAGTGAAGATGACTTCACAGCCAAACTCCAAGATCTGACTCCCTGATCAAATTTCAAATTCCCAGATGAGAGAATCTGATTGGTCAAGTCAGCTATCTAAACCTGTGCCAACCAATTGTATCCAGGGTAGGGAGGCCATGTAGTATCAGCAAGGCATGTGGAGTCTTGATCATATGGATTGGAGGCAGTTTCTAGAGAGGAGGAAATCATGCCGTTGAACAAGTCCCCAGAAAATCCACCCTTTGCCCTCTCAACATACTCTGACCCTCCTATACATCCAGATATGCCCCTGGGTAACACAGTGGAGGGACACACAGGCACAAGCACACTCACCCACTCACTCCCCAGTAGAAACAACTAAAAGCATGTCCAGCTGATAGTCAGGAGATGGAGTAGTAGTATATCAAACTTGATTGTTTTTCTTCCTAGGCTAACAGGTAATTTCTATTTCCCAGCCTCCCTTGAAATTAGATGAGGCATGTGACCAAGTTCTAGCAAGTGACATGTGAGCAAGAGTGTTGGGCATCACTTCCAGGTCTCACTCCCTTGTTTTCCCACTTCACAGACTTGATGCAGATGACTACAGTGAACTTAGCACCTTTTGTATACTAAATATGGAAAAACCACTACATGGAAGGAGGCTGAATCCCTGAATCATTTCTTGGAGGAGAGGTACCAGTAGATAAGGAACACATTTGAGATTTTAGGAAAACAAGAAATGAACTTCTGTAGTGTTTCATGAGCCAATGGAACAGAACAGAGAATGCAGAAATAAGCCCAAATACCTACAAGCAACTGATCTTTGACAAAGTAGACAAAAATATACACTGGGGAAAGGACATCCTATTCAACAAATGATGCTGGGAAAATTGGATAGCTACATGCAGAAAAATGAAATTTGATCCCTATCTCTCCCCATACACAAAAATTAACTCAAAATAGATTAAAGAATTAAATGTCAGACATAAAACCATAAAGATCCTAGAAGAAAACCTAGGAAAAACTCTTCTGGACATCAACCTAAGCAAATAATTTATGGCTAAAACCCCAAAAGCAAATGCAACAAAAACAAAAAATGCAAGTGGGACTTAGTTAAAGTAAAAAGCTTCTACACAGCAAAAGAAATAATCAATAGAGCAAAGAGCAAATAGGCAACCTACAGAATGGGAAAAATATTTGTAAACCATATATCTGACAAAGGACTCATACCAGAATCTACAAAGAACTCAAACAAATCAGCAAGAAAAAGCAAATAACCCCACTTTTCAAATGGGTTATGAACAGACATCTCTCAAAAATGACACGGACAGGGCACCCCCCTCAGGTCCCTGCCCACTGTGGGAGAGATTTGCTGTCCTCTTAATAAATCCTGCTTTCTTAAAAAAAAAAATAGACATGACCAGACATCTTTCATGAACAGACATCTCTCAAAAGAAGATATACAAGTGGCCAACAAACATATGAAAAATGTTCAACATCACTTATAATCAAGAAAATGCAAATTAAAACCACAATGAGATACCACCTACACCTTGTCAGAATGGTCATTAAAAAAAAAATAGATGTTGGCACGGATGCAACAGAAAGGGAACATTTCTACACTGTTGGTGAAAGTGCAAGTTAGGACAACCTCCACGGAAAGTAGTATGCAGATTTCTCAAAGAACTGCTAGGTATCTACCGTAAGGAACAGAGGTCATCATAAAACTAAACATCTACACCTGTATGTTCATCACAGCACAATTCACAATTGCAAAGATGTGGAATCAACCTAAATGCTCATCAGCTGATCAGCGGATAATGAAAATGTGGTATGTATACACTGTGGAATACTATTCAGCCATCAAAAAGAATGCAACAATATCTTTTGCAGCAACTTGGATGGAATTGGAAAATACCATCCTAAGTAAACTAACTCAGGAATAGAAAACCAAACACCACATGTTGTGGAAACTACACTAAGGATATGCAAAGACACAGAGAATGATATAATGAACACAGAGATCCAGAAGGGGAAGGAGGTAGGATGGAGGGACAAAAAAAAATCACCTATTGAGTACAGTGTGCACAGGTGGGAGTAGTGGGTACACTCAAAGCCCAGACCAAAAACTATGTATCTTGCAAAACTATTGAAATAAAAAATAACAATTCTAGTAAGAAAAAGAAAAAAAAAAATTCTGTAGTGTCAAATCCTGATATATTCTTGGATTTATTTATTTATGATTTGTTAATTAAATTATTTTTTGAGTTGGAGTCTCACTCTGTCACCCAAGCAGGAGTGCCATGGCACGCTCACAGCCACCCCAGCTTTGACCTGCTGGCCTCAGGCAATCCTTCCGCCCCAGCCTTCCAAGTAGCTGAAACTACAGGCGCATGCTACCATGCCTGGTTAATTTTTTTTTATTTATTGTAGAGATGAGGTCTTGTCAAGTTGCTCAGGCTGGTCTCAAACCTTCAGGCAACTCACTCTCCTTGGCCTCTCAAAGTGCTGGGATTACAGGTTGAGCCACTGAGTCCAGTCTTGGATTTAATTTTACAACAGTTAGTGATATCTTAATCAATACAGAGGGTGACACTAAGTGCATCCTTTTCAGAATGTTTCTAGACTCCAAATGGTGTTTGTTCCTCTCCTTTCCATCAGTCATTTCTCTCTAATTGACACCAATAGGCTCTACCACCTCCATTATACATTATATTAAAGAGTAAGGAAAGAAAAGAAGAAACAATTTTAGATATGAATGAAGAGACTGAGTTGGTAAGTCTACAACTTTTGCTCATAGGGATTCCCTTTTCTCCGGGAACCATAGGAATGGGCTACTGGTAGCCATGTTTATACTGCATGAAGTTGCCTCCTGAGGGCTGACTGGTGTAGAGGAAAATTCCTTCCCTACATAGGCCAATCAACTTCTCTGTTCTGGGAATTTGAAATGTGAATGACAGCAACAGAGACCAGGAGGTAAAAACTAACCACACTGATAGAAAAGTTCCAAGGAAAGTTCTATTAACTTCTGAGGTTGGCATTCTAATGCCACTTCACTTCTTGAAGTGACTTGTTTAACTCTTCCTGAATTACATGATTTGCTACATAACCTTCTAATAAACTCCTACTTATGCTTAAACTTTTACAGTCTTTTTTTATTGCAGTGAGCAGAACTCTCTAATGAAGAAAGCAGCTCAAGAAGAGATTTGCTGACCTTCTCAGTACCCAAAGCAGGGGGCTTTTCAACAATTCATTCATTCATTCATTTAAAGAATATTTATTGATCTTACTATGTATCAGGCATACTGTGCTAAATATTGAAGATTCAGTGATAAATCTCTGCCCTCCTGATACTTACAACCTAGTGAGGAGAGGGGCATTAATTAGGTCATCTTTCTCACGAGCATGTAATTAGAAACTGAGATAAAGGCTTGAAGGTAAGATTCAGGTCTATGAAAGAGCATAGAAAAAAGATGGAATTTAGACCTGGGGACTTGAAGAAATGACACTTGCACTGACTCCTGAATACTGAGCAGACATTACATCATGGGAGAAAACAGTGTTTATCCAAATATTTACAGAATTCTGTGATGGAGGCTTAAATAGAAGTATACAAGGAGTACCACGCAAGCTCAACAAAAGTATTTTAATTTATCTAAAGGGAATGGAAAAGGCGTCTCATCGCAGGTGAGATTTCAGTCGAGTCCTGAAGGGTTTTTAAAAAGTTTGCAAAGAATAAGAAAGAATATTCCAAGCGGTTTGGGTGGGGGGGTGGGGGTGGGGGGGGGAGGGAAGCATGTGCAGAAGCATAAAGATATCAAAAGTTCAGAACGGTTATGTGGCCATAGCATTCAGGGGAAGGATATTTGTGAGTGAAAAGGATAATGAGGAAGCCCAAGGTCCAACTCATTAAGGGACTCACATAGGTCATGCTAAAGACATAGGACTCAGTCCTGTGGGCAGTGGGAAGCTAATGGAGGACAAATACAAGGAGGTATTACAGTAAGATTTGTACTTTAGAACTTTCATTCTAGGTTTTATGAAGACTAGATTCAACCTAAGAGAGAATGGAAGCTGAGAAGATAAGTAGGAGCCCTGAGCTGCCTCTGCATTAATAGTTATTAGCTACTAAATGAGCCACTATAGGCCTAAGGTCTACCATCTGAGCATTCATTGTAGAAGGAGTAGTTTCAAGAGTCTTCCTCTCCTACCTCACTCATTGCCACCATCTTGGGTGGCCCAAGCTGTCTTAAATGTAGCTTGCGTGGCTCCTAACTGGTCTCTTTTGCTGCACTTTTAATCTGTCTTCCACTTTGTCAGTTGGTGATGCTCCCTGAGACTCATGACTGATCTTATTACCCCAGCTCAGCAAGCTATACATTGCCTACAGGATCAAACCATAGCCCTCTCTTCCCCATCAAGTACTCACTCTCTTTACTCATTAACACTGACTTTTCACAACATTATCTTTAATTCTCACCAAAACCTTAAGGTAAACATTATTGTCTTTATTTTACAGACTCAGAGAGGCCAGGTTACAGATCAAAAATTAGGTCACAGGTCACAGGCCAAAAATCACAGGCTAGTAAATTGTGGAATCACATTTTGAATTTAGATTCGTCTGACTCCAAGACCCATATCCTTTTCATAGCACGTTAATTCTAATGTATTGGGGTTCTCTAGAGATACAAAACCAGTAGGAGATAGATATATAGATATAGATATAGATGATATAGATGTAGATGTAGGTGTAGGTATAAGTATACTTATATCTAAAATGAGAAATTGGCTTACATAATTATGGAGGTTATAGTCCTAGAATCTGCTGTCTGCAAGCTGGAGACTCAGGAAAGCCTATGGAATAATTTAGTTTGGGTTCAAAGGCCTGAGAACCAGGGGGAACTAATGGTGTAAGTTCCATTCCAGGGCTGGAGAAAATGAGATGAACCATCCCAGCTCACGCAAGTAGGCAGGAAACAAAAAGGGACAAATTCCTCCTTACTCTGACTATTTTCTGTTCAGGTCCTCAGAAGACTGGATGATGCCCACCACGTTGAAGAGAGCTATCTACTTTACAGAGTTCACTGATTCAAATGCTAATCTCATCCAGAAACACCCTCATAGATTCAGCCAGAAATAATGCTTAATCTGGGTACCCTGTGGCCAGTCAAGTTGACACATAAAATTAATCATCACAAGTTCACCCCTCATCAACTTGGTACCCATATGCATCTCCTTAAACCATACTTAATCTCCACATGAAGACAATAATAAGGTCATAATTCTGTCTAACATAATACAACTATTCTGCATACAACCAAAACATGCTAACTCTTTTCCCAAAAGAGGAAGTAAAGTCCTTGAGTGATGTATACTCTTTTCCTGGTATCTCATGATTTAAATACTATGGTGTAAAATTAACAATAAATTCTATGACATAAAGTCAATGCATTTTATGTTATATGATAAGGGAATAAGAGAAGATAGAAAACAAAGGTATACACACACTTACAAACATATTCATAGCAGAATGTGGAGGAAATTCTCATGACAATTACAGATTATTTCTGGAACTAGTTATGTAGTTGTAGCTGGTATTTGTAACTACCTTCCTCTACTACCTATTCTGTATTTTCATGCCTTTAGGAAGCATCTCAGCTAGTTGTGGTTCTACCTGATGGGATGACCCAAAACTTCATTCCTGAAAGGTCTTGGCCATTACTAGTCCCTTCTAGATTGGGCTATTGTAGTTTTACATTTGCTTTAACCAAAGGGCATGGTAATACTGAGAAACACCATAAGACATCTTATATATTCCATACATATTCTTTCTTACCTCCGTTGTGGAGCTGTAGTCCAATTTTCCCTTGGTAGTCAAGATCAGTCACCCCAGCCAACACCATAACTCCCTTTTTTGCCTATTGATTTGGAGCCATGAGGAGCCTGAAGTGACCAAGTAGCAATCTTAACTTCCAGGTCAGTTGAATGATTGCTGAGTCTTCTGGTGAAAGCATTTCACCCTCTGGAAATAAGATCTCTAGCCCAGGAGGCTAAACTTTTGCTAGTGGGTCACTAGAGGAAATAGTGAGTAGTGTCACTCCTATTTCTACCCCTTGATTCTGGATCCATGAATCCTGGCTAAGGAAGAAGCAGCACCATATATTGGACACTGACTCAGTGCATATACAACCAACTGGAGGACCTTGCCCAAGTCCTGCAAAGTATTGCCACCCAGCTGGTACTGTAACTGAGTCTTCAAAAGGCCTTTTTACCATCTTATCAAGTCAGCTACTTCAACACGGTGGAGCACAAGTTAAGACCAGAATTCCACAAGCATATTACCACACATCTTCTGCTGTGAAGTAAATTCCTTGGTCAGAAGCAATGCAGTGTGGCATACCATAGTGGTGGATAAGAAGTTTTATAACTCCATGGTTGGAAGTTTTGGCAAGAGCATTGTATGCCATGAAGGCAAATTCATATCTGGAATAAGTGTCTATTCCAATAAGAACAAAATGTTGGTCCTTCCATGATGAAGTGGTCCAATGTACTCAGTCTGCCTCCAGGTGACTGGCTGATCACCTCAGAGAATGGTGCCATATCAGGGACCCATTGCTGGTCTCTGCGGCTAATAGATTAGGCACTTGTGGCTGAAACCAGATCGGCTCTGGCAAGTGGAAGTTCATACTGCTTAGCCCATGCATAACCTCCATTTCTGCCATCATGGCCACTTAGTTCAGGAGTCCATTGGATAATGACAGGGGTGGCTGTGGAAAGGCAGACTGGTATACGCATAAAGTGTCATCCTATTGATTATTAAAATTCTCCTCTGTTTAGGTAACCCTTTGGTGAACATTCACATGGACATAAATATATTCACTATTTTTCCCATTCAGAGAGGTCTGGCCATATGCCTCTTCCACAAACTTCTTTGTCTTTAATTTTCTAATCATGCCCTTTCCAAGTCCCTGGCCATCCAGTCAAACCTTTGAACACAACCTATGAATAAGTATATAATTGTACATCTGGCCAATTCTCCTTCCAAGCAAAGTGAACAACCAGGTGTGTGGCTCAAGGTTCTGCCCACTGGGAGGATCTTCCTTCACCACTGTTCTTCAAGGATGTCTGGGAAAGGGTCCTTAGTACTGAAGTCACCTGTTTTCCAATGGTGCCTGCATATCACACAGAACCATCTTTAAACCAGGTCTGAGTCTTCTCTTCCTCTTTCAACTAATTCTCTACATGAGGCCACAGGTGCAGCCTGGGAAAGAGAAAGCAATGTAGCAAAAGTAGGGACCATGGACATTTGAGTCACTTCTTCATATAACTTGTGTTTTCAGGTCTTGCTTGGGTCCAGTCACATATATATCACTTCCATTTGATGACAGATTGTTGCTGCACATGTTCAACTTTATGGCTTGGTAGGTCAGATAACACCCAATTCACGACAGGCAGTTCAGGTTTCATGGTAACTTGGTGGCCCATTGTTACGTGTTCAGTCTATTAAGGCCCAGCAGCAAGCCAAGAGCTGTCTCTCAAAAGGAGAGTCATTACCAGAAGATTATGGTAGATACTTGCTCCAAAATTCTAAAGCCCTGAGCTGCAATTTGACCTATAGGAACCTGCCAAAGACTCGAAGCAGCATTCCTATCTACCACTGTCATCTCAAGAACCATTGGATCTGCTGGATCATATGGCCCAAGTGGCATAACAGCTTGCACACCAGCCAGGATGTATTGCAGGACCTTTCTTGCTCTAGGATCCACTCAAAACTAGCAACTTTTTGGGTCACTCAGTAAATGGTCACTAATGATGATCTACTGTTATTCTCCAAGATTCTTCTGTCTTCTACACAGGTCAAATAAGAGAGTTGGGTGAAGATGTGTTGGGAATCACCACTCCTGCATCTTTCAAGTCCTTGATGCTAGCATTGATCTCTGCAATCCCTCCAGAAATGCAATATTGCTTTTGAATTATTCGTTTCCCAGGTAGAGGCCATTCCAAAGGTTTCTAGCCTTTCCCATCATTATAGCCATCACTCTACAAGTCAGAGAGCCAATGTGAGAATTTTGACAGGTGCCAGCTGGCAGAATTTATTCCAATTATGCATTCTGAAACTAGAAATAATCACAGAATGGGGACACACTGAACCCACTATGAGATGGATCTGAGCTAAAACGCCATTGATTACTTGACCTTCATAAGCCCCTCCTCTGTCTGGTGGGCTATAGAGACATTTTGGGTTTCCTGGAATCAGTGTCAGTAAAGAGTAAATGTCCAGTAGTCCTCAGAGGTCTGATTTTTTTTCCCCAATGAATAGTTGCCCTGTTAAGGGAGTATGTTCCTTTGGCAAAGGCTGGAATAAATTAACTGTATACATTTTCTGTAATTGACAGAATTCTTCCTTTAGGGGACTCAACTTCATTTTCATCCAAGGGGTTCTGAGAAGTCCCAGAATTTTCCGTCTGCAAGCTGAAGACCCAGGAACCCAGGTGGTTGGAAAGCCTGTGGTATAATTCAGTTTGAGTCCTAAGGCCTGAGAACCGTGGGAGCTGATGATATAAATCCCAGTCCAAGGATCAGAGAAGGTGAAATGAGCTGTCCCAACTCAAGCAGGCAGGCAGGAAGCAAAAAGGGGTAAATTCTTCTTTCTTCTGCTTTTTATTTTATTCAGACCCTCAGAGGATTGGATGATGGCCAGCTACACTGGAGAGGGCAACCTACTTTATGAAGTCCACTGATTCAAATGCTAATTTCATCTAGAAACACTCTCACAGACACACCCAGAAATAGTGTTTAATTTGAGCACTCTGTAGCCAATCAAGATGACTCATAAAATTAGCCATCACAACCTAGTAGCCATGGTTAGTTAGGCTATGTTCCCCAAACTACACACACCCTTTGAATCCCAGTATCTCATGGACTGAGCCAAAGTGTTGCTCACATAATATTGAAAAATGCCAATACTACTTTTCCAAAACCACAGTAAATAATTAAAAAAATTTTTACATATGTGCTTGCTACAATTTTTAAAATGTCTTTGGTCCCTGTGGCCACTTGTCTAATCTAGAATTTATTGTAGAACACTAACTCTGTACTAGTTATACAGTTATTTTAATTGACTCTGTCTGCTAAGTAAGTTTGAAATCCACTGAGACAGACCATATAGTTAGTGGAACAGTGGGAAATGAGGCTAGAAATTCTGTTGGTGACTGACATTCACAAGGCTCTGAAAGCCTGATCTAGTGCAGTAGTTGTACACTAAGCAATAGGGAGCTTTAGGTGGATTTGAGCTGAGAAACCCAATTACAGCTGTACCATTGGGAAACTTTGTTGGCCACAGAAGACAGGAAAGATAAGAACTTCTCAAAATATAGGCCCCTACCCATTAGACCAGGCTACCCCAGGAATACTTTAAAATACAGATTCCCAGGCCACACCCTGGCCCTACAATCAGTCTCTGGGAATGGAATCCAGGAATCTACATTTTAACAATCTTTCAGATTTTAATGTTCACTGAAATTCAAGAATCAACTGATTAGAAGGAGGAGAAATGGAAGATAAGGAAACCAGTTAGGTAGATGTGTCGATGAAAAAAACTAAAATAAAGAGACTTATTCTGAGTCAAATATGAGTGTCTAAAGCCTGAGGCACAGTCCCAAAAGGTCCTGAAAACATGTGCCTAAGGTGGTTGGATTGCAACTTGATTTTATACATTTTAGAAATGACAGGAAAAGAGCATAAATCAATGCATGTGAAGTTTACATTGGTTGAGCCTGGAAAGATGGGACATCTTGAAGTGGGGGGGCAGGGCTTGCAGGTGATAGGTGAACTCAAAGACTTTCTGATTGGCAATTGGTAGAGTTTGAGCTCTGTCTAAAGAATTTGAAAATCGGGAAAGAAAATGTTTGAGTTAAGATAAGGGCAGTTGCAAAAGCTGTGGTTCTTGTTATATACAAGGAGGGACTAAAGAAAAACTGGAATTATTTTTTGGAGGGTGGGTCCCTTGTAGTGCAGGCTTCTCCTGCTAGATAAGTGCTCTAGAAACCCATCTGCACCAGTGTGACAGCTAGTGTTGTTGTGAGAGGCTGCGATCAGCTTCAGTGAATTTGTGTGTGTGTGTGTGTGAAGATTCTGTCACTGCATTTGCCCATTTCATAATGGGCGATTCACAAGCACACTTGCCCACACCATCCTGTGTGTTCACCAGTTTTTGACCAAAAACCACATGACCCCCATGCCCCACCCTGGCTATTCACCCAACCTCACCCCCAAACCACTGTTTTTTGTTTCCCAAGATGAAAAAAGTCCTCAAAGGGAAACATTTTGCCGATGTATAAGAGGTGAAGCAAAAATGGCAGAAGCACTGAAAGGCATCAAAATTGACAAGTTCAGAAACTGTTTTGAGGAGTGGAAAAAACGTCTCGGTAGGTGTATTGCATCAAAGAGTACTTTGAAGGTGACTGAAGTTTAAACATGTAAGAAGAAATACACAATTTTTAATAAATAAATCCTGGAGTTTTTTGTGTTCCCCTCATAGTTGAAGCTTTTAACAGCAGGTTTCAGAGAGAATAGGTTCTATATGTTTTAAAAGGTGGCACTCTTCCTGGGGAAAGAGATTCTCTATAGATACAAATTTCCCCAAGAGACGGCTTTACAGAGTCACTTCAAAATACATCAAATAAACAAATTCTGGGGTAAAATATGTTTATTTCCCTTAGGGACTACTATCTGTCATGTGATGCTATACCAGAGTCAGGTTGGAATTTGGTATCTTATTGCTACAGAGTCTGTTTTATCAGTCTTATGATCTCTGTTTTAATATCAATGCTAGTCAGCTGTGTCTAAAACTCCACAATGGAGGGGGTATAACCTCCTTTCCCATCATGACCTGGAATTTAGTTTTTCGGGTTTCTCTTGACTCAGACAGGGTCTATTCAGTCAGTTGGGGGGTTTAAAATTTTATTTTTGGTATCCAACTGCAAAGATTCTCCAGAAGAGAGGTAGTTGGGAAATGTGTTAGAACAAGAGGAAAGGAAATTCAAGTTCTGAAAGAGATGAGAGAGGTTGAATCTAGAATGGAACAAAGGATTGCATGTGAAGGAAAAGCAAGAGAGATGGCCAGAGCACGGTGGAGCCATTACCAGAAACTAGGAGGGCGGAAGAAAAAGCAATCTGGGGGAAGATAAGACATGTTTCAGTTTGGCCACTGTGAAACTGAGTGCTGACAGCCATCCTAGCAGGCTTGTGGGATGATGTGTCATGAGCAGATCTCTGTGTGGCACAGTACATCTATGGCCGACTTGTGCATTTGGAAACCACAAGACATAATGAGGCTTGGGCCAGGGGTCAGGCCTTCTGGGAGTCTATTAGCTTCTCTGTTCATGCCAGAGACGACACCCATCACTGGGCAGCCATCTGCAGATTAGGCCATTAGTCACGCAAAGGTGGGGAGCGTTGGGGAGAGCTGGACAAATGGATTCAGCCTTGTTCCCTGAAAACCTACTCAAGGCTCCCATCCCACCAGAACTGCCTGACAAAAGCATTTTCCAGAAGGCACTATATTATCATTACTCTTCTACTCTGGTTGGGATCTCTATGCATGCCCTTGTTGAAATTGCTCACCAACAGTTCACTTTCAAAGGCAGCTTCAAAATCTTCACAGCTGTGTTCTAAATCCGGCCAATTAGATTTGACTGGAAAGTCAGTCGGGGCCAAAACCTGGGAGTAATTTCAAGGACACCTTTTAAGACCAAAAGGCAGCCTTTTAGAATTGACAGTTTCTGTAGATCCAAGTCCCACGGAGCCTTTCATCTGCACATTAGCAGATGCAGGACTGGGGGCACTGGGGGAAGGGCTTGTCTGAAACTGGAATTATCAGGTTTTCTAAAACACACACATTTTCTTGTTTAGCTTCCAGTCCACCGAGGGGGTCATCTGGGGAATATCACTGCCGGAAATGCGTCTAGAGGTTTTCAATTAAAATAAATTGCCTCAGTCTTTGCAAATTATACAGGAACTGTCAGTGTCAAACTAGGGCCACAAACTGCTCACTCTCAGGCAAGCTCCAGGCTGAAATCATTTGGAGACCACAGACAGAGAAAGAAATCCGTTCAATGCTCACAGTCTGCCTGCTGAGGCCTTCTAAATAGAGTCGCAAGCCGGGCTGGGTGGCTCAGCCTGTAATCCCGCACTTTGGGAGGCTGAGGTGAGTGAATTGCCTGAGCCCGCAGGTTCGAGACCCGCCTGGGCAACTTGGCGAGACCTCATCTCTACAATAAATTTTTTTAAAAATTAGCTGGGCGTGGTAGCGTGCGCCTGTAGTTCCAGCTACTTGGAAGGCTGAGGCGGAAGGATTGCCAGAGCCCAGCAGGTCGAGGCTGCGGTGACTGGGAGCATGCCACTGCACTCCAGTCTGGGCGACAGAGTGAGACTGCAACTCAAAAAATAAATAAATAAATAGAGTCACAATGCCTGGTCCTCTTAAGCCCTAGGAAGCTGTCAGCTGTCAGTTGTGGAAAATCCACCCTGGTGGTCAGTCCCCAGGCCTTCTTCAGTCTCTGGCTGCCTAAGGTCTTCCTGTTGGTCTCAGGGGACTCCTGGTGTCCCTAGAAATCAGTGACCTTACACACTCTTTCTCCACCATCCACCAAGTCCAACTCAACTCAAAGACAGTAAGTGACCCCCCTCCCCCAGTCCCAGCACTTTCCAGGTCCGAGCCCTCCCTTGGGCTCTGATCTTTGTCCTATCAGTCTCCTGGGCACACAGAAGAACAAGGTTGCATATATGTGGCTTGCCATCTAGATCTAATTCCTTCCTGGAATTCCTCTGTTAGTCCTACACCCCTAAGAGGGGTGAGAAAGAGCTCAGAGTCGAGGTGAGTGGCACTTGTGATCTTATCAGATAGAGGAAGGCCACATGGAGGCTCCCACATGGAGGAAAACTGGCCAAGGTGCCAGCCAGAACCTGCTAGAGGCATCAGGCAGCTATTGAAAGATAATTGGTTTGATCCTCACAATGGGTGGGCCAAAACATTTCAGAAAATCTACTCTAAAAGGGAAGGTATCTATACCCGTGTCAAACAGAAGCACTGCTGTTTGGGAACAGGTACTGCAAGATGGGACAACGTGTGGTTCTGCTGAGAGTAGGGTGTCAGGCCAGAAGCCCAGGTAAGAAAGGCTTGAGGGGAAGATGGCACATAAACCAAGCCTGAAAGGGAGAAGACAATCAGGCTGAGGAAAGGCAAGATGGGAGACCAGGCAGGGGAGCACAGCCTGTGCAAGAATCAGATTCTGACCCCAGTAGAGGCAAGCTTTCCAAACGCAGATCTGGGGTTGCTGCATGAGCCTTACACCCCTCAGAAAGAGCAGGAGCTGAAGGCAGTGCCTGTGGCCAAAATGCGCCTGCAGACAGCAGGAGAGGCCAGCCTGTTCTCGGACTCAGCACCTCTTCTGTATCGGACCCAAAAACTGGCTGTCCACTGTCAGCATTATTGCTTTCCAGGAATCTCCTGTTTTGCAAAGTATTTTTGCCAAGATGTGATGTTTTGCAAGCCCTGCAGCCCATCTCCCTTCTCCTCTGTCAAACTGATGAAACCATTCATTTTCCAGCCCCAAGCAGTCTCGCCCCACCACAGCCTGGCTCCCCAACTCACTCCGGAATCTGGTTGAGACCCAGGAGTTTTGGAAGCAGAAGATAGGACCGTCTGTCTCAACTAGAACTGGCAACACGGAGGGGCTGTGGTATTCTCACTGCCCAGTAAAGACAACTGTCTGTTGGCAGATGCTCCCAAGGGGTATACATATCTCCAAGGCAGCCCCTGTATTTGGCAAAAGACAGAGCAGGATCATTTCTTGGTAGATGTTGACATGAATTAAGGATGAGGGGCCCTTTCTAAAATCTTTGTTTGAGAACCATAGTACAAACTCATTCCATTGCTCAGTGACTCCAGCCCTACAAAAATTAATCAATACAGTAAATAGTTATTCAAATTTCCATTCATTAGGCCAAGGGGAATATAGGTTGACTACAGAAAAAGCACTTCAGGATGTCAGTGCCTGTGCCTGGAAATCATTTTAACCCAGACTTGCAAATAAACACTGAATTTAACCAGCCTATGACTCTACTTCATCAACCCAGCCAGAAACATCTTAAGGCTGGAGAATATGCTATTAATGTTTATCAAACTTTGGGACAGGTGCTGTTCTAAATGCTCTGTGTGCATTCACGTACATAATCTAAAAGAGACTTCCCTTTTATCAGAAAAAAAAAGCAAAACTAAAACTACCTGTGACTAATCTTAGAATCATTGGTGGTAGCCCATGATAGTCTTGCTCTACCATGAACAATGGAGCAATAACAAACTTAAATCTTTTTTTTTTTTTTTTTTT
>NW_007260388.1:39882-84684 GCF_000164805.1 Carlito syrichta | reverse complement strand
ATTGTAGAGATGAGGTTTCGCCAAGTTGCCCAGGCGGGTCTCAAACCCGCAGGCTCAGGCAATCTACCCACCTCAGCCTCCCAAAGGTGCGGGATTACAGGCTGAGCCACCGACCCCGGCTTCAAACTTAAATCTTTATGTCTAAGGTCTAAACTCAGATTGTTCTACCTCAGTGCTCCTGAAAGGCCTGTGCAAGCTAAAGCGAATTCAGGATTTAGTTTTTCCTTACTTATATATAGTAGCATATTCTTAGCTGCTCATGGAGCCTTTGACGAGAAGTCAGGCTAAGAAATTACCCCACATCTTCTGGATAAAAAAAATGTGGCATGTATACATGATGGAATATTACGCATCCATAAAGAACAAAATCATGGCCTTCTCAGTCATTTGGATGCAGTTGGAGACCATCATATTAAGTGAACTATCACAGAAACAAAGAACTGAATACCACATGTTCTCACTCATAAGTGGGCCCTGAACAATAGTCACACCAGCACATGAGTGGGACTGGCAGACTGAACATTGCTGGGAAGGGGGCATGTGACAATACAAAGGGTATCTGATCCACTACCAAGGGTAATAAGGGCCAGCTAGGAGCCCAAACTTCATCTACGTGCAGCCTACTTATGTAGCAAATCCTCACTTGTACCCCACAACTCTAAAACAAATAATTTTTTTAAAAGAAAGAAATTACCCTCCATACCTTTCTGGAAGCCTACTCTGGGCCCAGGAGAGAGAGAGAGAGAGAAAGTAGACAGGTCACTTTGCTGGTATTCAAGTTTAACCAGCCTTGGGGTCATATTCTCCCCAGCACCAACCATGACCTTTGGGGGAAATAGAAAAGTAACCCAGTAAGAAAACACTGTGGAGTTTAGAGGGCAAAATAGCTGCCAGAAGACCTAAATGGAATTGGAATGTTTTTCAGAAATTCTACTCTGTCTACTACTGAGAGTGCAGGGAAGATGTGAAAAATTGCAAAGTCAATACCCCTTGGGGGATGAACGCCTTTAGCCTGTGCCCTTGACAGGCAGATGCAAACTATTATGTAGTTGAACATAGTTATTTTATATGCATTTGTGTGTGTCTATTATGTGTTATGAAAGATATGCTATAATAGACGTATTCTACTTTTTTAACTGGGGATTAGAGAGGTAACTTTCCTGTGATCAGAGAGCATATCTAGTAAGAGGCAAAGACAAGGTATAAATCAGGGTCCCTCTCATTTTTCTCTTCCTCTATATTATGTTTTCACCATACCCCTCTCCCACCCCACTTTCCAGTACCACTGTGTCTCTATTTCTCAACACATGAATTCAGCAATATATACTGAGCACAAACTGTGATCTTGGCACTGTTCTAGGCACTAGAGATATGGCAATTAGTAGGACACATAAGGCCCCTCACTCATAGAGTTTGCATTGGAAATAAGTAAACAAAGAAGCAAATAATAAAATCACATTACATGATAACTGCAATGAAGGAAATAAGCAAGATGCTAGGATGGAGAATAACTGACTTCCCTCATCTTATGTCATCTTCTCTCTGCCCCAAATCCAAAGACCATCAAACTCCTAATATGCTCCTGACAGCTGGAGCATTTGATCTCGGTTCCTCTTACTCCCAACCTCTGAAAAGAGACGTCCATGCCCGAGAGGGGTCCCTGGTCCAACCATCCACCCAGCTATTTGGAATGAAACAGAAGAGAATGGCAGACCTGCCTAGAGGAAGTGCTAAGGGGGAACAGGAAGTGTAAGAAACAGGAAATGCAAGAAACAGACCCTGTGAATCCTTAATGAAAAGAACTGTCTTTAGCTAATAAAAAGTTGACTCAAATCTCTCGAGTCCTAACCAAGTATATCAGGGAGAAACTGGTAAAAGGGGTGGGCAGAAAGGCATGCTTATGGGGTTTCCTCTTCTATGGACTAAAAGGAAACTCAGTGAGGGAGTGTTGAAAGTTCCCTCTCTCTTCCACCTCTGAGGGAATATGTGACTCTACTAGTAACCCTGTCTAAACTTTGTCAGCTAAGGGAAAATGGAAACCTCATATAGAGCCCAGTAACCAGCCAATTTCCTCATCTGAATCTGAGACAACACTGTCTATGAATAGCAACACAAGTTAGTCGGTTGCCAGTTTTCTGAGAAGCTTGCAGGAGGGTGGGATCACCTCTAAAATGTTTGCTGGAGGACGAAGAACACAGAATGGAAATATATTGAGAACGTGAATTTATTCACATTTACAACTCAGAGACTCAAAGAAACAATTCTTTATTTTCTCTGTAGCTTCATCTGATATTTTTCATGAGATCCCAGTTGGCTGGGCAGTAGGAGCTACTAAGACTGGCCAATTGACAAGAGTTCAGACTTTTCCAATTCAAACTGTCTTCCTTCAATTTAAACATTTAGTCGGTTTATTCAAAATTCAATTCCCGTTAGAACAGCTCAGATTTCCTCCCTTTGTTGCCTTGTTATTTTCCAATATGGCAGCCAAGTGTTGGAGGAAAGGTAGGTTTTCATGGATTTGAAGAGGAAGGAAAAGGCATCTCTGAGTTGCCCTACTAGAAAGCTTCCCTAACCAAATTCTTTTATCAACTTCTGCCTGTCTCTTCAAGGGCATCCAGGCACTTCTGTTGATCCATTCCCCACTGGAGTAGAAGCCAGGGAGGCTAATCTCTGCTTTTCCCTCCGTCTGACCCGCTGAGTTGATATGTCTTACCCAGGCTGGTGCAGGGACAGCCTGTAACACGGCATCCTGCCAGAGTCCTAAATTGTGTTTCCCTCCGTCTATGCAGCAGTCCCCATCATCATTAACTCTGGGAGAGTGATGATGAGAGTCAACGTTAGGACTAGAGTTTGACCTCTTACCTCTCCTCTTACTGTCAACCTCTGCAGATCCTTCCACGCCATTTTGGAAGTGGCCAAGAGCAGGGTTCCTCCCAGAGGTCTGGGAGGCATGCCACCAGTCCTGAGGTTTTAGGATACCCATGCTTATCTGGATGTTTCTGGTGGCCCCATGGAACAGAAGTCTATGATCAAGATCCTTGACCTTGACCCAGTTGTCTTCCTTCTTGTTTCTTCTCTGCACTCACAATTCCAGGTCCAGATAAGGTGACCTTTAACCTCTTCTTATAAATCATAACTTTTCCCTTCCCTGGAGCAGAAAGTCCCAAGGCCTACTTGTCACTGGCTGAAGTCTGTCTCTTCCATAATTATGGAAAATTTTAGGATATGAGTCTTCCAGTTTGGCTTTTTAATATGGTAAAGAATTTTGAAAGTCCTCTTTCTCTCTACAAAGTCTGGATTTCAAGAGTATTGTCTTGCTGCAAAACACTATTTTGGATGTTGGAAACTTCCTTCTCCTTGCATCCTGACATAACAATGCTGATTCTTTCCCAACCTACCCCTGAGGGACAACAGATGGCTAACACTGCAGAAGGATAACTGAGAGGAGGTTCTGCCCACAAAAATGCCAAGGGTAAAAGAACGTTAGTAGTTTGCAAAAGCAAACAAACAAAAATCCTATCTCCATTTCACAAACCTAATACTGAGACTCAGACAAATGCTTGGCCTCAGCCTGATTTACTCCTGTTCTCAGAAGATCCACACAAATATTTCAGTAAATAAGAATGGGTTCATCAGAGGCCCAGAACCTGTCCCACCTGGTGTCTCCATTGGATGTTTACTCATCCCTGCTTTTCCGGCTTTTCAAACTTTCTAGTAAGACATGACAACAATCACATGAAACCACAACAAGGAGAACCAGGTGCTTCTGACCATGACTTGAGAGTTAAGCTGATTGATGTCTCTTCAATGTCTGAGATGGATAAATGACGTTTGAGTTAGTCACCAGCCTACGGCAAAGTCACCAACTTACAGCTGATATCTTTGGCCACATGATGGAAAGGTTTCCAGACTAACTGCCACACCCTCTTAGAGACTCTGAAAAGGAGAGAAAATAACACTGTGGATTCCTCAATGCCCTTTGAACAGAGGACGCAGTCAGGAAAAGTCAAAGAAAACCAGAGAGAGACAGAGCAAAAAGTACAACACACTTGGATAGTTTTCATTCACCAACTTCTCTAGGAGCCATTTCAAAGAGAGAGAGAGTGCTATTGTTATTTTTGATAATGTCCTCTATTCAAGTGGCAACTTAATTTTCAAAGGACTATCACATCTACTATCTCCTTTTATCCTCTCAAAGTCCCATGAGGAGGGCACAATAAGTGCAGTCACCTACTTTGACAGATGCACCAGCCTCCAGGGCACATAGAGATTGTGTGAGATGTTTAAGGTGATCTGCTTCAAATAAACCCCAATGATTTCCCAAGCAGGTTATTTGCCCTGTCACAAAGAAGCAATTGGACATAAATCTTCATAAAAAAATGTGGAAAGTTGATTGGTGCTGCTGAACAATTTAGAGTGAGACCACAGGCATCTATAGATTTGTGCTGGACTCAGAAACAGAAAACCTAGGTTCCCATCCTGGCTTGGTCATTGAGTGGCCTTGTGAGTTTGAAAAAGTCATTGAACCTTAGTTTCTTTGCCTATAAAATAGGAATGATAACATCTGCTCTATTCCCCTCACAGGACGATCAAAAGCACCAAAAGATAAGCATCTAAGGGTACTATATTTATGGAGAAATTTTTGGATACAACCAGCCTTTAGAGATGGTGCTATGACTACTCAGGATTGATAACTACAACATGCCCAGGCTCCTGCTTTTTCTAGTCTCATTTTGGATATTAATCCTGGCATTTATTTCTCCTTATCTCAGGAAAGAAAGAGGAAAACATTGTCTGCAATCAATATAAATTAGTCCTGTTATTCTGGCTTATGGATGACTGGAAGAAAGAGCATGGTACAAATATGGCAGAAGGTGGGCTCTTGAGGTTCTTGGTCTGCATTTTAGAAGAGAACTTTACAAAGCACTTTTATGTACTTTTCTCTTTTGATCTTCAGAACAACCAAGTTGTTGAACAGGACAAATAGCATCACAAGGAGACAGAGAATGAAGAGTAGAACTGATGAATGGTGTTGCTTGACCACATGGCATTAAACTCAAGTCTCCTAAGCATTTCCTAGTCCCTCCTCTTCTTCCTAGTGCTAGATTTGGGGTTGAAACTTTCAGAACTTAAAACAAGAGATTTGAGCAATTTGAACAAAGCATTTTTTTTGGTATTCAGCAGTAGTCACCATCACTATTCCTTGAGCACCTAGTACATATTGAGTGTCATATCAATTTACAAATGAATGCTGATTGCCTGTTAGGGACTCAGCATTGTGCTAGTACCCAAAAGGGATGTTGAAGCAAAGTAAGTGGAGGCTTCTACAGTTATTGAGTCTATTAACAGAAATCAGACAAATACATTAAAAATAGCAATGAACAGTTTGGGCCAGAAACAAAACCAGCATGAGGAATGTCATACACTAAAGAAGCATGATGAAAATGAGAGATTGAATCAATTAGTTAAAACTAGCTAATGGAAAGCGTACTATTAAGTACTAGGTTGTATGGTTCAAGACAAAAGATATATAGGCATTTGGATGGAAAATAGATCTATTAAAGTATTATTAGGGGAAGTATCATAAGGAAGAAGATATTTATCTGAATGTTAATAGGTTCTTCAGTAGGAGGAAAAAAAGAACATTACCAGAGAGAGGAATATACAAGACATTTATGGGGCAGTGGTATGCTGGTAAATGTTCAACAACCCTCTCTTGTGGGGAGGGGAGAAGGAGGGGAAGAAATCCTGATTTGCAGCATTTGCCAATTGTCATGGTCAAATACACCTTACATGGTAAATTTAAAGTGACCAACATGAAATCACCAAATGGGACAGGATGGGCTTTAGCATACCATCATAGAGTATTTCCACCATTGAGTATTGCAGACATAATTGATCTCAGGAGCACAGATCACAGTAAAATACTTAGAAACTGTGAGTTCTAAGTATTCATTAACTTTTTAAACATAATTTACTTAGTTGTAAATTTACATAATTTACTCTTTAATGATGATTTCGTTTATCCACTAGCTCACAAACTTCTTGAAAACTTAGCACAGGCTCTTGCAAGCCAGTATGAGAGAGTTCCAGCACACGATTAATGCATGTATCTAAGATAGAGGGGGAAAATCCCTGGGGAGTCTGCTAAAAGCCTCCTTGCCCTGATAATTGACTTTCGTAAAGTCTCAGGTTACAAAACCAAAGTGCAAAAGACAGTTGCATTTCTATATACCAACAACAAGCAGGAAAACCAAAAAACACAATCCTAGTCACAATAGCCAAAAAAAAAAAGAAGAAGAAGAAACACCTTGACATCCACCTAACCAGAGAAGTGAAAGACCTTTACAACAAGAACTACAAAATGCTGCTCAAAAAGATCAAGGATGACACAAATGGAAAAACATTCCAGGTTCATAGATTGGAAGACTCAATATTGTCAAGATGTCCATCCTACCTAAGGCAATCTACAGGTTCAATGCAATACTCATCAAATTACCAACATCGTTTTTCACAGACCTAGAGAAGATGAATCAGAAATTCATATGAAAACAAAAAAGAGCACAAATAATCAAAACAATTCTAGCAAAAGGGAACAAAGTGTAAAATATCATACTTCCGGAATTTAAACTATATTACAAAGTCACAGTAACCAAGATGGCATGGTACTGGTACAGAAATAGGCACATAGACCAGTGGAATAGGACAGAGATTCAGGAAGTAAAAACACAGTCTCTCAACCAATTCATTTTTGACAAAGCCACCAATAACAAACATTGGGGAAAGGAATCCATATTTAGCAGATGGTGCTGGGAAAACTGACTAACTGCATGCAGAAGAGTGAAACTGGACGTCTACTTATCACCATATACAAAAATCAACTCAAAATGAATCAAGGACCTAAACGTGAAACCTCAAACTATAAGACTCTGGACATCAGAGTAGGCAATGAATTCATAACCAAGTCCCCAAAAGTGAATGCTACAAAAGCTAAGACAGATAGGTAAAAACCTCATCAAGCTGAAAAGCTTTTGCATAGCAAAATAAACCATCAAAAGAGTAAAGGGACAACCACAGAATGGAAAAAATATGTGCAAAATATGCATCTGACAAAGGACTAACATTCAGGATCTACATGGAACTCAAACAAAGTAAAAGGAAAAAAACTAACAATCCAATAAAAAGTGGGCAAAAGACATAAACAGACACTTCTCTAAAGATGACATACAAGCAACCAACAGACACATGAAAAAATACTCAGCCTCACTAATCATCGGAGAAATGCAAACCAAAATTATAATGAGATAACACATAACTTTGGCAAGAATAGCTATCATTAATAAGTCAAAAAACAACAGGTGCTGGCTCAGCTGCAGAGAAAGGGGGATACTTCTACACAGTTGGTGGGAATTTAAGCTAGTTCAACCTCTAAAGAAAGCATTGTGGCAATTCCTCAAAGAACTAAAAATTGATCTTCCTTATGATCTAGCAATCCTTCTTTTGGGAATATACCCGGAGGAACATAAATTGTTCTACCAAAAAGACACCTGTACATGCATGTTTATTGCTGCACTATTTGCAAGAGCAAAAACATGGAACCAACCCCGCTGCCCATTGAGAGTGGACTGGATAAAGAAAATGTGGTGCATATACACAATGGAATATTATGCAGCTATAAAGAACAAAATCATGCCCTTCACAGCAACTTGGATGCATTTGGATACTAAGTGAACTATCACAGAAGCAAATAACTGAATACTGCATGTTCTCACTCATAAGTGGGCCCTGAACACTAACCACATTAGCACAAGGAAGGGACCAGCAGTCGCTGACACTACTAGGGAAGGCAGGGAGGGATGAGGGTGAGATGCATGTGATAACACAAAGGGTACCTGGTCCACTACCAGGGGAGTGAGGGCCCCCTAGAAGCCCAAACTTCACCTGCATGCAGCCTACTTAAGTGGTAAATCCTCACTTGTACCCCACCACTCTATAATAAATAAATAAATTTCAAAAAATAAAACTGGGAAGCCAGTCTCATGAAAATGGTTCATGCTGAAGGTTAGAAAGGAACTACAATCTGCTTCATGGAGCCAGATTATAAAGATCAAGAAAGATGAGGAACCTGGTGTTCATGGAAGTAGTAGGACTTAGAAAGAAGGGAGCAGGTTGCTGAATGTTTCAGGAAACCTGAGGGGATAGACAGGACAGGCTGGTGTGGGAGTGTATGCTCAGAGGCAGTGCAGTAAGGGGAGCTTGAAGTGGGGGTGGCAAGTCAATGGAAGATGAAGAGAATGATGAGAGACATTTTGAAATAAATCCAGCACAATTTGATGCCAGGATTTGGAGACAAGAAGAAGGGCCAGTCAAAGGTAAGTCAGGACAACTTAGGAGTTGCTCGAATCTTTCTGTTTACAGTTCTGAACATTTCTACCCCAAATCTAGCACTAAGGGGAGGAGAAGAGATTAGGCAACGGTTAAGAGACTTGAGCTCAATGCCATGTGGTCAGGTCACACCATTCATCAGCTCCATTCTTCAGCCTCTGTATCTTTGTGATGCTATTTGTCCGACTCAACAACTTGGTTGACATGCAGCTCAAAAGAGAAAAGTATGTAAAAATGCTTTGTAAAGTTATCTTCTAATAAACGGACCAGAATCCCAATAGCTACTCTCCACCTTAATGTCCTAGGAACCTGCTGGATGGGAGGAAAAAGACAGGGAGACATAGCAGTGGAAAGGTCGACAGCAGTGAAACTTGGACAATGGTAAGGAGTTATGGGACTGGAACCTGGGGGAGAAGAATGTGATAGAAAATGTTGATTTAGGAGTTTTGGTTCAGAGCTGGCAGAAGTCTTGAGAAGCCTGAGTCCTCTGGAGAACCACACACAGAAAAAGAAAGCTTAAGCTTTAGCACACACCAGCATTTGGAAGGTGGAAGGAGGAAGAAAAGCCACAGAAGATTCCAGATAAGAACCAAGCAAAAAGGTCACAGATACCAAGATGGGGCATTTTCCAAAAGGGAAGAGTTTATCAGATGCATTAGAGACATTAAGTAGGCAAAAATTGAGAAAACTAAGTTCTCCTTTCTCAGGAATAAAGAGTAACAGTAATGGGATTTAATTCCACTCCATGAAGAAAAATAATTTTTTCTGTTTCAGGCAGGAGCTGTTCTCTTGGCCTGATTTCCTGGAATGTGCCTCAGTTTTGTACCTCACTTTGCTTTTGTAGGCACAGTCTCTTTGTTTCAAACTGAAGTGCCAGTCACTATAAATGTGTACTAAGAAATCCCACCATGCGAACCACATTCCACAAACTTCTCAATAGTCAACAATGATGAAAAATCCTGAGTTCATAGAAGTTAAAACTTCAATATGCAACTAAAAGTAGAACACACTATATGCAGACTTGGAGAAATTTTCCACCCTAGGAACATAAAATTGCAATTTGTGAAATAATCTGGTAACTACATTGATTAGAGTTGTTTCCTTTGAGAAGATTCTCCATGAAACCTAAAAACAGAAATCTTGTTCCTTTAGAAGAAATCTTTCTTAAATGTTCAAAAATAACAAAGTATAAATACAGCAGTCTTCTTAAGGGAATGTGCTGTATATATCCATTGTCTGTTACAAATGCCAGAGATACCACATGCAGTCTTGAGAGATTACTATATAAATAATGAGCACTCTTAAAAATGCAAAAGCCATTTCAATCACATTTTCATTGCTCTTATTACGGATTATGTCTATTGAGAGAGAAAACAGATCTCAAGCCAAGTAGAGAGAAAGATAATACCGCACATATTGTGTTTAATTTCACATATTTAACAGGAATAACAAAGCTTGTTCTACAGCTTTATTTCCAAAATTTGGTAATTCCAGCAATTCTTTTGCTTCATAAAGTGCTGAAAATAATAGCAAGAATATTTCCATTCTTGTTTTATTTGACAATGCCTCTCACCATTTTTCCTTTTGTGTACTCTTGTATATCTGTTCTTTCTTTTGTTCCTAACCCTTTAAAAGGAAAACCCATGGCCCTACACTTTTTAAACTTTTGTACTTGAATGATAAAATGTTTCTTAACTCTTTATGATATATATTAAAACCACCCACATATTACTGCACCAGGCTTTCATTAGGGGAAGATTTTTTTTTTCCTGATTTCATCTCCTTGGCTACATGAATTGTGCTACAATCAGGAGAACAACAGGAGAAATGAATAAAAATGACAAAATTGTTTATTGGCAGGGCTTTGGGGAAGAAGACACACTCAACTTTGCTGGTGGCACCATAAATTGAAAAACAGAAATCTTTTAAAGAACAGTTTTGCAATATGTGACAAGTCATAAAAATTATCCTACTCTTTGACCCACTAGGACTCTTGGAGAAACGTGTCCCAGGGAATAATTCCAAGGAAACAAACATATTTTTTAAAAGATGTTTTGAGCCCTGTCATATATTAAAACAAGTAATTGGAAAGATCCCAAATACCTAACTGAGAGGAAATGGTTTTGGCAGACTGTACTCTATTAATATAATGGAATATTAAGTTGTTGCTAGGAATGACAATGATAGAGATGATCATGAAATCTGGGAAGGATCATGCAGACTCTTTCTAGGCAGAAAGAGTAGAAGACAGAGCGATGCAAAGAGTAACAGGTAAGACGTCATGCTTCCACGGGCAGGTGTACGATGTAAAGGCCTTGTGATGTAGCAGGTTAGTTACTGGCTTTCCTCAGTTTTTATTTTACCTTCCCTTTCAGACGGGCCTGTTTGGCCTCATTGTTCAGTGTGGAAATCCTACAACTCTCAGCTGATAGGTAGCACACTCCCCTGAGAAGGGAGAGGCAGTAGGCATGCATAGTTTAAGAGAGCAGTGCGGTGTTTTGCACCCATTGTTTTCGTGTGTATGTTTATGTCTAAATTAGTTTGAAGCTCAAATCATATTTTTAAAGAATGTGAGCTTTGTATGTTTGTCAAAAGCAGGGCATTAAAAAGTTGGAAAAAAATTCTTTGTTTTAATTTGTCCAAGATACTTAAAGAAACTATTTAATGCCATTTAAATGGGATCTCCAGATATTTCATTGAAACTGCCCATCATTAAAGCAGTCTGGCCTCCCACAACTATCTTGAGGTGCAACGATCACACAAAAAATTGCCTATCCAGGGATTTGCCAAGGAAGAGAGTTTGAAATAAGCCGGCTGATGGTCTGTTCCACTGAGATAGCAGTATGGCCGTATACTTAAAGGCAAATTTTTCTTTTTCTTTCTCTCTTTTTCTTATGTTAGAGTTGTGACATACAAGTGGGGTTTACTACATACATAGGTATGCTCTATTAATATAATGGAAGATTAAGTTGTTGCTAGGAATGACAATGATAGAGACGATCATGCAAGTCAGGTCCAGTATATAGCTCTAGAAGATCGGCCCATCTCTCCACTAAAATTTGGATCATGAAACTACTGGACCAAAAGGTTTCATTGTCACTTGACACTGCCCTTCTTGAAGCTTCCTCCTCCCATGGTTCTAGGACAGCTCACTGTGTTGGTTTGTCTTTGACATTTCCAGCAAACCTTCTTCATCTCCTGCCTTGCTTCCATCTCTTTCCCTCACCCTCTTTACATATTTGTGAGCCCATGTTTTCATTCTTGACTTGTGTCTTTTTAAAATCTTCCCTGAGTGAGCTCATTCACGTTCACCACCAATACAATACTGACTCCCAAATGATTCCAGCATCTGCAGCCAAAATCCTGACTTTTCTCCAAGTTCAAGATTGCCTGTGGATATCACCACTTGGATCCTTGGATTTTTCTTTTTGTGCCTTCTTTCCTACCTCTTTACTCAAACTTGATATTTTTTCTGAATTTCTTAGCTAGGTCAAAGAACATTCCCACTCACAAATGCTAATTGCATATTTAATATTGGCCAGGCACAGTTTTAGGCTATGGAAATATACTAGAGTACAAAGTTGCCAAAGTCATCAAGAAGCTCACTTTCTCATGAATGACATGGACAATCCACAAAACAAACAAGCAAACAAAAAACATCAGACTTAGATGATAGTGCCAGGTAATAACGAGCATGATGAAGGGCGAGGCATTTTAAACTCTTCCTCAGCTGCTTTCCTCCCTACAACAACTTGATACTAAGACCTATCCCTTGACTGCCTCGACACCCCTTGAATGAAAACCCTTCCTCCCTCTCCAAATTGACATTGCCTTAAACTGGGCATTAACACCTGTGACTTCCTACCCCTGACCTGGTCTCCCCGTTACAGGTTCCTACCTGATGCATCCTCCACATTTTCTCTGGAGCCTGTCAAAATCATGCCCTCCCTTTGTTAAATACCTCGTGGGGGTAATTTAATATCTTTAGGATAAATTCCTTGGCATAGCATATGAGAAACTAATTTGCTAGCTATTGACCAGTTTGAAATGTTTAGTAGATATACAGAGTTCATTCACATCTATATCCCATATAATCACAGAAAGGATTTCATATCCTTCCAAAAACTTGGTGAATTCACATTATTTTTCACTACAGAAACTAGAACTTTTCACAATCTGGCCCAACTTTTCTCACTGAAGTTTCCTCTCCTGTCACTACCTCAGCCCCTCCCCTTCCCCGGCCACAACCCGCCACACCCCGCCACACCCCACCACACCCCGTCATGTCAGTTCACCTGAAACCCCACCTCCCTGTTCTACTTTCCCATCTGAAGTTATTTTCACACATTTGAGCCTTTGCTCAAGCTGTTGTCTCTTCCAGGGATGTGTTTGCTTCACTTTCTCTGCCTGGAGAGAACTACAATTTAGACTCTTCTTAGAGAAGGTTTCCTCCCTCTAGCCCTCACCACCATCCTTCCCTCATGAAATCTCTCCCTTCTTGACACTGTCACAGCCCTTTGCTCATAACATATTTATGGTGAGCACCTTCTATTTATTAGGCACAATTCCAGAGACTGGGGATAAGTGACAAATAAAGCCAAGTCCCTGTCTTCATGGGTTGGTATTCTAATGGGAAGAAACAGAATGTAAACACATTAATAATTTCAAATAGCAATGCATGCTGGGACAATAATAAAGTGATGGGTAATGAGGTGGCAGGTAGGGGGGTTGGCACAGGCTTGGTCTGTGTATCAGTTAGCATGGGCTGCCATACAAAATACAACAGACTGAGCAGCTTAAACAGTAGAAAAGTATTGTGTCACAGTTATGAAGGCTAGATGTCCAAGATCATGATGTCATTGGTTTCTTCTGGGGTCTCTCTCCTTGGTTTTCACTGTGTCCTCATACGGTCTTTTTCCTCGGTGCATGCACATGCCTGGTATCTCTACATGTTTAAACTTTCTCTTTTTATAGGGACACCAATCAGAATGGAGAAGAGCCCAGCCTAACAGCCTCATTTTCACTTAATTACCTCTTTAAAGGCTCTATCTCCAAATACAGTCATAGTCTCAGGTGCCGGGGTTAGGGCATCAACATAAAAATGTGAGGGAGGCACAATTCGGCTTATAATGAGGAAAGCCTCTTTCCCTCCCCAGAGGGGACAATCACAACACACTACCAAGGATAATCGTCCACCTTTCGAAACTGGGAAACTGAATGCAATTTTCTCTCCTTGTCAGAGGGTGGGATGTGGTACAATGCCCATTGGAAAAATTAACGGGAACAGTGTGAGCAGGTAGGTATTTGTGTCCACATCCCTTTTCCCCATTAGTCGCTGTGCAGCGAATGTAAAGATCACGTCTTATTTCTCTTTTGTCTTATATCACCTAGTCTATCTACAATAAATATGTATTGAATGAATACATACATAAGTGGGCTTTTGTACATAATTTGTTTTGGGCCCAGAATCCAACCAATTATCCACGTTTCAAATTCCAAAGTAATAATAATAATAATCCTCTGATAGCTTAGTAGAAATTCCTAGTGACACAATAGAGTGCCTAATTTGGAAGCTATTCAGATTGAGCCACCTGAGTGGCTCATACTGTTCCCATTAATTTTTCCAGTGGGCATTGTACCACATCCAGCCATCTGACAAGGAGAGAAAATTGCATCCGATTTCCCAGTTTTGAAAGCTGGAGGATTATTTCTGGCTTGGAAGCAGTTCAGTCCCAGGAATATCAATGCCAGCATCTGCACTAAAGTTAATTTGTTTCTCCATCTGTGCCACTCATGAATCTACCCATTTGAACTCTCAGGAAAGGGAGGTAGCTGGTTGAACCCTGCAGTGAGGGAAAACAGTAAGCAGACGGCTTCCTTCTTCCTTTGGTGTTTGCACAGGGCAACACCAAAGAGAGAAACAATCACAAGACATCAGCTGCGTTCTTCACACTCTCACAGAATACAGATGGAGAGGAAAAGATATTGAGCATTTCCATCCTTTTACCTTCAAAGTAGAGTACCGACTTTGGCAAATCACAGGCATGATCACATTTTACATTATATGTGACTCCTTAATTAACATTACTTTTTGTTTGAGTGGGAAAATAGCACATACACTTTTCTCACCAGTACAAGTGCAAGAAGCACAAGAGGAAATATTATTATAGTTCTGTGGTCTTAATTCCAGTACTTTATCTTAGAGATGCTTGCTCTCGGTGAATTCAAATTTGTGTGTGTATGTGTGTGTGTGTGTGTGTGTGTGTGTGTGTGTGTGTGTGTGTGTGTTGTGTATGCACGCACACTTATATTTTATTATTTAAACAGCCTGCCATGTTGTTGAAAGGGTTATAGGCAATTTATAAGTCACTTAAAATATAACAAGATTGTATGACTTAAAAATGAGACAAGTTTTTTTTTTGCATATGGCCTTTGCTTGAAATGAAGTCAATTTTTTTGTATTAGATCTTTCTCACTGAGATTTGCTAAAACATAATTAAACCCTTCTGTATAAGTGTTCAATGCTCCAAAGAAAATAACGGTACTAACAGAAGCCCGGGGTGGTGTCTCTGGGAACAGGAAGATTATTTTCCACGTTTCAGACACATTTTTGCACAACAAAAGGGAATCACTTTCATGTGGGGGAGCAGTCATGAAGTTCTAAACCCATTAGTTTCTCAACTTTGGCGTCAAGTCCTCTCAACTCAGAAAGTCTACAGTTATATTCGTGGTGAGCAAGGAGGTGGGGCAGAGAACCAAGAGGTTAGAACATTCTTGAAAAAGAAAGCTACTCCAGTTTTATTTCATACTGGACTGTGAGGGGAGTATGGGAAGTGGGGAGTAGTTAGAAAAGAAGAGGGGATCTCCCAACAATAAAACATTGAACACCATTACACCTAACATTGAGGACCAATTCAATGTAAATGGTGAATTGGAGACAGGACACAATGGAGGAGCTAAAGGGTACACATTTAACCTCTTTGGATCCAGCTATATAAGGTGTTTATTATTCTTACCTTTCTCTTTGATATGGAGTCGTACTAGAAGAGCTACTGAGGATATTCATGTCCTCAGAAATGCCTGAGGTTGGGTAATTAATAGAGAAAAGAGGTTTATTTGGCTCACAATTCTGCAGGTTGTACAAGAAGCACAACCCAGCATCAGTCGCTCTTCTGGTGAGGGACTCAGGCTGCTTCCACTCAAAGTGGAAGGCAAAGGGGAGTCAGATGTGCAGAGACCACATGGCAAGAGGGTAAGTAAGACAGAGTGATGCCTGACTCTTTGTAATAATCAGATCTAGAGGGAACTAATAGAGTGAGAACTCACTCTCTGCAAAGGTATAATCTTTTCATGAGGGATCGAACCCCATGACCCAAACACCTCCCATTAGACCCCACCTCCAACACTGGGGATCAAATTTCAACATGAAGTTTGGAAGGGATAATTATCCAAATCAGAGCAATTTTCTTTCTGTTTTCAGCAACATAAGGTAACCAAGCTGGTAGAGAAGCACTGTCCCAGTGGGGGAAGGCCTGGGAAATTTTACTTCCCTTATCTAAGGTAGGTCCTAAGGGGATTAAGTCCAGGGCTCCAACCTCCAGGGGCCTACCTAGATAATCTACAAGCTTGTCACGGCTTTGCCTAAACAGGCCATTACTGAAAAGATTAACGGAAAAAGACTTTGTACATCTTTTGGGAATACCTGCTTCTCCTTAGTGTTTTACAAACTCTCTCATCCCTTTTGGGTTACTATAACAAAGTACCACAGACTAGGTGGCTTATAAACAACAGGCATGCATTTCTTACAGTTTTGGAGATCCGAGGTGGGTGTGCCAACCTGGCCTAGTTCTAGTGAGAGCCATCTTCCAGGTTGCAGACTGTTGATTCCCCCCATATATCCTCACATAGAGGAAGAGGCAAGGGAACTCTCTGAAATCTCTTCCTTTTTTTTTTTTTTGAGTTGGAGTCTCACTCTGTCGCCCAGACTGGAGTGTAGTGTCTGCTCCCGGTCACCACAGCCTCGACCTGCTGGGCTCCAGCGATCCTTCCTCCTCGGCCTTCCAAGTAGCTGGAATTACAGGCACGTGCTACCACACCCAGCTAATTTTTTGATTTATTGTAGAGATGAGATCTCACCAAGTTGCCCAGGTGGGTCTCGAAACCGCAGGCTCAGGCAATCCACTCACCTCAGCCTCCCAAGGCGCGGGATTACAGGCTGAGCCACCAAGCTTGGCTTGAAATCTCTTCTTATAAGGATACTAATTCCATTCATGAGGGCACCATCCTTATGACCAAATAACCTCCCAAAGGCCCCATCTCTAAACACCATCACACTGGGGGTTAGGACTTTAATATATAAATTTTGGGGGACATAGACATTCAGTCTAAAGCTACCATCCTAAATTCATAGCATCATATTTGTTCTTGGGAAAACAGAGGAACATGGCCCTAACATATGACCTGTTTGACTTCCTGTAGAATAAGCCAGCAGTTTTGGAGCAAAGAGCCTTCACCAATCTGCATCTTTTTAAAAAATGTCCTGTGAACTATTATTTCCAAACTGAACTAAAGTTTTCCTTCATATACAAATTCTCTAGCCCACATGAAAACTTGAAAACGAGTAAATTAAGCACATTACCACTAAAAACAATTAGGCATATTCTGTTTTATTTCCAAGAAAAGGATCCTCATCTGAAGGATCTCAATTCCAGAAGTCAACTGGGAACAAAGAAAAAATTGGTACCCATAGCTGCTGAGGGTCCATGGAAGCCCCCCATTACACTCAACCGGGAGCCCCAGAAATCCAGAGGACAAGAAGTAAGAACAGAACTGCAGCTCCGTGATGGATAGACCATGATGTATTAGCAAGCAGATTCTGATAGGATCCAGGAGAGAACCCAGCCGGGTGGCCACCACACACATTTTCTGTGGGTTCTCTCTTCACTCAGTCCCTCTGCTCAGCTCTCTGAGACTTGAGGGTATGAATGCAAAGTCCAAGCTAAGGAAAGTATTTCTCTCACTACTTGCCCCCAGTCTGTGACCCTAATGTGGTTAGACTCACCAGATTCTGCTCTCTAAGTCCTTTAGATTTTCCAAAATATGGATTTTCACTTAATTTAACACTGCTTTGAGCAGTTCTTAAGTTTTTTTCAGGTATTTATGTTTCCTCTTATCTAGAGTAGACCCAGGTAAGGCTCAGTAGATTTCCTCTGGTAAAAGTGATACTCATTCCCTGAAGCCAGGAGCCATTCCAATATTATTATTATTCAACAAATATTTATTGAGCATGTAACAGGCACAGACCTGGTTGCTGAATTAACAGGTACTAGCTGGTTGCTAGTGGTGAACAAAACAGACATGGCACCCAACTCTCACTGAACTTAGTCTGGTGGGAAGGACAGGTGTTAAGTTCACAATTGCAACAATAAATATAAAAGTATGCACTGTGGACAGACTAACAGACTAACAACTGGGCAAGCATAGAAGGTTAGTGTCTAGGAAATAAGAAACATGGAGGCCAGGCGTGGTGACTCATACCTGGAATCCCAGCACTTTGGAAGGCCGAGGCAAAGAGCATTGCATGAACCCAGGAGTTCAAGACCAGCCTAGGCAGCAACATAGCGAGACCTTGTCTCTACAAAAAATCAAAAAGTGGCATGTATCTATCATCCCAACTACTAGGGATGCTGAGGCGGAAGAATCACCCAAGCCCGGGAAGTCAAGGCTGCGGAGAGCCGTGATCATGCCACAGCACTCCAGTCTGGGCAACAGAGTGAAACTCTGACTCAAAAAACAAAGACAAAAAAAAACTATGGAGGTTGGAGAAGCATCGGGGTGCTATGAAAGAGTATAACGAGGGCCTCAATTGGATTAGGAGGGGGTCAGAAAAGACTTCATTGAGGAAGAAGCCCAAAAGATTAGGAGCACTAACAAGAAGCTGATTTGGGGAAAAGATTTGTGGGGTCTGACTGAGCACTGTGAGAGGTGGCGACGAGGCAGTGCTAGGAGACTGGGAGGTAAACAGAGGTAGATTACATGGGGTCTTTAGGGAGTGTGAGAGTCTTCAACTCTAAGCCAAGCGCAGTTGGAAGCCACTGAAGGGTTTGGGGCAGGGTTGTAGACTGATTTAGTTTCAACTTAGAGGAGCTCACTGTAGCTTCAGAAAAGGCCACAGACGGACAGTTATACATAGATGTGGGAAGACAGGCAGGAGGCTAATAGGGAATGCCATGTGAGAATTGTTGGAGCAGGACCTGGGATGGGGTGGTCGAGATGGAAAGAAGTGGATGGATGGCAGACATACAGACAAGGAAGAGCCAACAGGCTCTGGTTGACACTTTATATCAACCGGAGAGAGCGTTGCAAGGACAACTGGGTCGGCAATGGCTCTGTTTCCAGAAGGGGGATACGGTGGAGGAGGAGGTTTGAGGGGAAGGGCAGGAGATCACCTTGGAAGTGCCAATGTTGAGGAGTCTGTGAGAGTTTCCAATGGAGTTGGCTAGGAAGCAGTCAGATATGAGCATCCTGGAGCCCAGAGGAAAGTGGAGATTGCATTCTTTATGATGCTTGACTGAGAGCCACATCTACTAGGCAGGCCAAACACACAGCTGTTGACCTAAAACAATCCCAGGACCCTGAAGGCTCACCTGCACTGCCATTTTTCCTGCCGAAGTCCCCTTCAGCCCTTGTCTCGGGAAGGCTTAGTAGTCACGTTTGCAACATTTTGGAAACATTAAAATACACCCACAAACACTCCAGTTAATTGCCAAGAGGGAACCAAAAGAGTTAAATGCATAGTAAGTATTAAAAGTGTTCTATTCTCAAGCTTCCTCTCGTCTTAAAATTTGTATACTCAAGTCCCAATATAATAAAATCTGGATTAAGCTGTTGTAGAGCTTAATAGAGCCAAGTCACTATGCCAAGTCTCAGTTAATACATTTTAAATGAAAACACACTAGCAAGATTTAGAACAAGGGTCAGGAATCATAAAATAAATACCACAAAAATAATCCTCCATTGTGAAATGACGGGTGTCATGCCCCTGGGAGTCGAAAATCTCTTCTGAATTAAACAGTCTTTTCACTTGGAGACAATTAGCAAACTGTTGGCAGCCTCTGCTCTTACCTTTAGAGAGGGAAAAGAGGAAAATTCAGAAAGTGAAGCCAGAACCTTGTCTACTTCCATTTCCAAACTTGGCTCTAAACATTGTCAAAATGTTATTGCTGTTTCAAGGAAAGAGACTGACAGATCAACAACTGGGCAGGAATAGAGGATTAGTGCCTGGGAAAGAAGAACCGAGTTGTGCAAACATCTAGAACCTTCTAGAAGCTGAACGAACTCTTATTTCTGGGGATACCTTTGTCCTTTGAAGGCCACAGGTGGGGTAGTAAATTAACACTGTTTCCTATCCATTCCCTCTGACACCAGTTTCATTTTAAATCCTGACAGAGAACTTGGTGCTGATTTCAGGGAAACGAGTCGACTACAAATATTTTTAGCTGTGCTGATAGTGAAGAGTGGGTCTTGTCATGCAGGTGGTTGTCCTTCCTGCGCTCACAGTCCTTTTCAAAGCTCCACAGGCACTTTGTGTTTCTAGCTAATGTTGGGGCAGTACTTGCCCTTGAAAAGCTGAGCTGTGGGCCTTCTCTTCAGCTGCAGAGAGCTCTGTGCTCCAACAAGAAACACCCTTCTGTCAAGCAAAGAAAGCAGAGATTGGGCACCACGTATAAACTCCCAAACCAAACCCGCCACAGAGCCTCAGAGTCTGTCCAGACATCGGGTGGGGGGAGGGTCTTCCTTGGGAGGCATGGTTTTCAAAGGGAGACATCCCAGGAGGATTCCTTCTTGGTGCCACCATTCACCTTGGGCCTTGATAAGTTTTAGCCTCTCCACTCAGCCCCTCATGCCAGTGTCCACAATATGGTAACTAAATTGCCCCATTCACATTTCCAAACACTACCCTTAAGGGGGTGGTACCTGGTAATAACCACTGTCACTTGAGTAACTCTGGGGCAGAAAGGGTCTGGGACCAGGACCATACATTCCTTCCACCTCAGTCACACCTGGGCCTTGGACAATCATGAAGAAGCAATGCACTGCTGCGTCACCAGCTATGGAACCTGGAACCTATTCCCAGCCTCTGTTCCAAAATTTATCTAGGGCATGTCCCCTCATAGGTTGTCTGGATCTTTTGATGAAATCCAGGGCTCTCCCCTGTAGGTTCTAAACTGTCTTCCACACCAGCCTCCCTTTTCATCTCTGTCTCTGGGGTTGACTGGCTTTCCCAGGTGAGCTAAGAAGGCTGGCCATGTTGCCTCCTTCCCCACTTCTCACAGTTTCAGGGACAGCACCTGTTGTGGCTCCTTTTCCTCCTCATACATGGTTGAAGACACCTGTTTCTTTACACTAGGACCCAAAAAGAGTCATTATCAACACATGCTCTGATGGACTGTTACATTTCTTGAGTGTGAGGATTTGAAGGTGAAGGAACAGTTTAATTATGCAAGTGGGAAGCTAGGCCTGGGGGTTGGCATGACTTGTATCTCTGTTACTACTAACAGACATGCCACTGCCACTGGACCAAGGCTGGAGTAAAAGCAGCCACACATCTGAACTGAATTTTGACCAGACCCTGTTTCCAGACTCTTCTATGTTAAAAGCAGCTATATCTACCACAAAATGGAGGAATTGCCCTTGAAAAATTTAAGGATGTCAGACAGAGAAGGGATGGCCAATATGTGTGCTGTATTCTCAATAGTTAAACAGTGATCCCAAAAACCACGTTTGATCTCAGGTGATCAAGATGAATAAAGAAAGAGGACAATTTTCTGAGGACTTACACAACTAAGCATTTATGAAATTCCCCAAGGTAACTGATGGGAACACATGAGTGACCCAGCATAGGTGATTCCAGTCTCATGGTTGAGCAAATAGATCATAGCAAGCAGTCTCCGGGCCAAACATTGGTATCACTTACCCTAATTAAATTGCCTCTGAAGGGGGCCTGGGGCATGCCTTTGCAATAACTGTTGGATAGCCAAGCAGCTTGTAGCCACCATGTCTGGTTCGAAGAAATAAGCAGTAATTGACATCTTGGCCCAGAATATAAATTTAAATTTTTAGGGAAGTTATTTTCCAAGGTTGGATCAGTGTTTCTCTTCATTATAATATATATATTTTTCATTTTCATGCACACTGCTACTACTGGCATCCAGCCAGGTCTACTCTGCCAAGAGTAGAAAAAACTATGAGAAAAGCTATTTTTTTAAAACATTTCTACACTGACTAGAAACAGAAGGTACAAGGAATCTAGACAGTGGTTGGCAAAAGGAAAAGAAAAAGGGAGATGCATGCTTTGGAGGCTAGAGTAGAAAGATTTTGCAGAGAAAGAATATCTAGCACTCAAAGATGAATTCTACTGGGATGGGGCTGAAGGAAGGAGAGGGAACTAACAAGGAAATGTTTATACTTTAAGGTTCGAGTTGGGTGGAATGCTGAAAACTCCAATGAACTTGGAAAGACTATACCAGGTTGATGCTTTTCATGACTCCCTCCAACCTCATGTCCAAGTTCAAAGGAACATCACAAACAGGTTTTGTATCCAGTATTTTACCAACTCACAGCTTTCTCTACCACCTGTTTCCCTTCTTCAAAATCCTCAATCTTCTCTAATCTTGAAGAATTTCATTTTCCTGTTTTTCTACTTAAAATCTCTCACCTCTCTCACCTCAGTGAATGGGTGACATTCTAGGGTGATCTGGCTGTCTTTTTTATGTTGTTGTTTGCATCTCAAAACCTATTTTCTATGATCCACTCTCCATTCCTATCCCATGCCCTGTAGCTCTGACAAGTGAAGCCCAGCTTTTCATCTCACCTAAGGCCATGTTGCAGACCAGGATGATTCAAAGTTCCAGTTGCTTAGGCCAAAGGGGGACAAAAAGGAAGAAAGGAGAGACAGGAAGGGAACTTGCTGAGGAGAATACAAGTTTGTTTTCATAAATTATAATTGAAAAGTGGTGATAAATCTAGGTGGAGATGGTGAGATGGCACTTAGTAGTTGGGTCCAGAACTTAAGAGCTAGGGCTAGAGATACATTTTGAGAGTCACCAGTGTAAAAGTGAAAGGTGTATCCATGATGGTGTTTTGTGTGAACAATTTCCATTCCCACCTGCAAGTTTATCTACATTCACACTCATTCTGACTTTATTATCTTTCAGCTCTGTGTTCAAGATGAATCCCCTACCTATGGGCATAACTCTATTCTTTCTCATCTCCCTAGGAAACTTGTTCTAACAAGTAACCCGTTTCCTGTATCTTCAACTGTCCTTTACTACCAGCTCTTAACCTTCAGTCTACAAATGTGTCCAAAGTTCCTTGTCTTTAAAACAACAATAAATTAACTTTAAAAAAAGGAAAAAGAAAAAAAAATCCCCTCCTCTGACCCTGACTCTCTCCAGTCACTGCCTTATTTTCATGTTCTTGGCTTTTCCAAGAAGAAAAGAGGTTTTCCTGAAAGAGGATTGGATATTCGCGTCTTTACTTCCTCATTGCCCATTGATTGCTCTCTTGCTGAGGTTACCAGCAGTCTTCATGTTTTCAAGTCCAATAGATTTGTTTTCAATCTTCACCTTATTAGTCACTTCTACATATAGCATTGTTATTCCTTGGAATTCTCTGTTCCCTTGGCCTCGCTGACTCCTCTCTCCTGGTTCTCCTTATTCTTTGATCTTTTCTAACTGGCCTTCCTTGAAGAGCTCTTTCTCTACAACACGGCACTGGTATACCCCAAGGTTTTAGCCTGGGGTCACATCTCCTCTCCCTCTGTCTGCTCCCCATGGACGATCCCTGTCAAATATTTCTAATTTAATTCCACTCTTATCAGGACATATTTCATATGGTTTCATTTCTTTTAGATTATTAAAACTTGCTTTATGCCTCAGCATGTTGTCTTAATGAATGTTCCAAATGCAAATAAAAAGAATGAGTGTTCTGTTGCTGTCATGGGGAATTTTCTATAAAAGTCAATCATATCACGTTGTTGATATATTGCTAAAGTCTTCTATATGCCTATTGATTTTCTTCTCCTATCAATTAGAGAAATGGACAAATCTTTCACTCATGTTAGTTTTTGCTTCATGTGTTTTGAAGCTCTGTTATTGATGAATATATATTTATAATTGTTTTGTCTTAATAATAAATTGATCACTTTATCTTTATGAACTTTCCCTTTTCTTCCTGGTAATAGTCCTTGTTCTAAAGTCTAATTTGTCTGATAAATAAAAAAGATAGCAAATTCAGCTTTCTTTGGATTAGTGTTAACAGAGAATATATTTCACATCCTTTAACTTTTAATCTGAGTCCTTATTTAGTTTCTTGTAGGCAGCATATAATGAAGTCTTATATTTTTATCTACTCTGACAATCTCTGACTTCTAATCAGGATGTTTAGATCATTTATATTTAACTTAACTATCTATGTGGTAGAATTTCAATTTGCCATCTTCCTGTTTGTTTTCTATTTGACCTGTCTATTCTTTATTCCACTTTTCATTTTTATTTCCTTCTTTTAGATTAATTGATAATTTTTATTATTCTTGTTATCTTCATATAAAGATAAAGTTGCAAATAAAATCTGGCGAGTACGGTGTCATGGAAGCCAGCATAAGAGAATATTTCAAAAAACATTGAAGTTGTCAACTATGTTAAATGCCTCTGACAGCTTGAATAAATATAGACATTAAAATGGCCATAGGATTTGGCAACATGGAGGTCAATCTGGTGACCTTGATAGAAACAACCTCAGTACGGTCGGTCACAGTGGCTCACGCCTATAATCCCAGCACTTTGAGAGGACAAGGTGAGAGGACTGTCTCAGCTCACAGGTTTGAGACCAGCCTAGGCAACTTGGCGAGACTTCATCTCTACAATAAATCAATAAATTAGCCAGGCATGGTGGTGCATACCTGTAGTTCCAGTTACTTGGAAGGCTGAGATGGAAGGATCGCCTGAGCTCAGTAGATCGAGGCTTCGGTGACTGTGAGCATGCCACGGTCCTCCAGTCTAGGCAATAGAGTGAGACTCTAACTCAAAAAAAGAAAACAAAGAAAAAAAGAAACAACCTCAGTGAAGTAGTGGGGCTATCAAGGTTATCAATACAATCTAAATGGGATGAGGAAAGAATAAAAGGCGAGGAAGTAGAAATGTAATGGGATTTTACAGAGAAAGTCGGGACACTGAGGCCAGGAAGCAGCTTTATTTATGTCAGCACCAGCTCAGCGGATTTATATCCAAAGGCTGAGCCCCGAGCGCAGGGGGCATTGGCTTTTATACAATTTAGCTTCCTTGCCCCTTCACAAAAGTCTTACATATTAGTAATATACTGGGTAATTGGGTATTTTATAGCTCAAGTTTATACTTGTGCACTACAGGTTGGGGTCACATTTCTTTTTAATATGTATCATTCAAGAAAGTTTTTATCTTATGTTGCTAGAAGAACTCTTTCATTATCCTGGGAAGGCTTTTATCCTGGGAAGGCCTTTACCTTATGAGGCTTGGGGAAAGAGTCCCCTGCCTCAGAGATAGGTACCAGGGACAACTCAAGTTTTTCTGTAAAAGGGAGGAAAGAGAATATGATGGTAATTCATAACGTATATAGTATCAACAGGGATTCTTTGCTAAGATGAGAAATATTAGGGCATATTTGAGTGCTAATGAAAATAATACTGAAAAGAGAAAGAGATTGTTCGATTGATGTTAGAGAACACAGAGGGAGCAAAGACCTTATGAAAAGAAGAAAAGTTGGGTTCCAGAACTCAAGGCAAGAGAGTAAACTTTGGTAGGGAAAGGATCATATTGTCATTTGTTAACAAGAAGGTGAAGAAGAAGATCCTACCAATTGAGGATCTTTGAGAGACAGAAACAGTGAAAGACAGAGAGAGAGAGAGAGAGAGAGAGAGAGTTGCCAAAATCCTTTAAAAAAATGATAGAAGTGATAAAGACATAACTACTCCACTTGGAAACACAGCATTATTACCTTTCATGAACTGAAAATAACTTTCTTCTTTCTGCAGTCTTTTACGATATGCTAAGAAGCATCAGCTGATCAAACAGATGGCAAATCATTACAGTTCTTTTATTAATGTCAACTCTGGTCTCATCATATTAGCAATGGTCGCATATTGTATCTCATTCTGCCTTTGCAGGCACTCTGTACCAATTAAAAGGATTTAATTCCAGTCCATTGACAGTTTTTAAACGGTTTCAAAATAAATAATTTGATACAATTTAATTGCAATGCTTTGAAATTCAGCTAAGATTAATGGAGTTAAAGAAGAACACATAAAATTCTTGACAGATACATAGTGACTACTAAATAAAACTATCATGAGAATACAAAAGATACTTATCTGAACTTTAATTATCACTGAGAAATGTACCCTGTGTGCAAACAAAATAAGAACACACATTAAGCAATGCTGAGGGTAGGAACTGATGTTTTCAGAACACGTGAGTCCGTATCCCTCACTGTCCACCTTCTCCAAAGGATCAGATTAACACAAGTAGAGTCATTGAGAATCTACACAGAATTATGTGAAGAAAATTACAAAGGCACAAATGTTTTCTAAGAAAATCTCTCTTGCTATTCTTCCATGAACTATTAATATCTTTGGGTAAATATTACTCTGTTTTTTCTTCTTTTTTGGAATCCAAATACTTCCGGGTAGGAATTTGCCTGACCATAAAGAGTCACATTCAAATCTGAAAGAAAGCAAAACATATCAGAGGTCCTGGACTTACAACTGCTTAGAATGACTATTTGGAGTTTAACTTGACTCTCTTTGGGGTGAGAAGATATACAAATTTCATTAGGAGAAAGCATATTTTTAGCTATAAATGTGGGAAGAAGGATATGTGTGTGTGTGCTATAGGAGTGAGGAGTGGAATGCTATGGGCATCTGTTGTTTTTTGTCTGCTTAACATCCCTATTTCCTTTGAAGAAATTCTCCTCTTCCATGCCAATCATGTGATTATGAAAAAGACAGACAGTCCCAGCAGTCCAACATCATCTCTCAGCACAGAACAGAGCAACTGGCATAGTCCCTGATTATCAAAGTACCCAATTATTCTAGCCACAAGGACTGGTTCAAATGTAAGTCCTTCTCTGGTATTTTTCAATGTAAGCTTGAGCAAAATCATTTAGGAGGTCAGCAGATCCCAGGATTAAATGTAGATTGTAGGGGAATAAGATACAGTGACTTTGGAAGTGAGTGGCAACTGAAAGGCTAAAGGCTGGAAGAATTGAACTTCAGTACAGAACTGTGTTGTAGCTGATGAAATTGTTTCCCATGAGTGTACAGGTTAACAACCTTGAAACCATTATACATATATACTAGAAATGAACCATTAATGAATTGCAGATGGCGAAAGCCAGGTTTCTTGCTGTTTGAGGGAGAAGTTACAGATAAGAAAGAAGGGAGGAGGCTAGAATGATCTATGTAGTAGTGGATCAGAGTTAGAGACATCAGTATAAACTCACATTTAGATTAATATAGATACACATGGTTACAGATAGGAATATTTATATGTATATTTAAATACACACATTCATATGCACATACGCACATACACACACACGAATATCTCCTTACTCTGTCAGTTGAAAAGACCTAGATGTAATGACCACCAAGTCGCAACAAGTGCATCCACCACCCAGATCTTGGTTTCTAATACTATTCTCCAATGAAAGGAGCCAGGGGTCCTTAGAAAAAAATAGCTGCTTCTAGGAATGGGGTGAGAAATAGACAAGATAATTGGAGCATCTTTTAGGACCAAAAAGTAAGAAAGTGCTAAAAGCAAAAAACTGCCAGGCACAGTGGCACACGCTTGTGATCCCAGGGAATCAGGACACTGAGGCGGGAGGATTGCTTGAGTCCAGGAGCTCGGGACCAACCTGAGCCACATAGCAAGACTCTGTCTCTAAATAATAAATAAAATTAAAAACACGAACACATATTGATGGACATATATCAAAGGGACACAGGAACTAACTGAAAGAGTTCTCAATGACCAAAGTTAGAATAGTGAGTAACAAAATTTTAAAAAGTAGTGCTGGAAAAACCCAGTGTGTAAAATAAATATCCATGAGCCCATGGTGATATAAATAAAAGATCAAATAAATAAACAAATGGGGGGAGAACAGATAAATCATTTGTGCAGAAGATTCCAAATAATTTATGCAGGGTGGAGGGCACCTTAAGGAGATAAATATAACTCCTTACTCCTTAAGTGTGGGCTGTACATTGTGACTTCCTTCCAAATACGAACGGGGAAAGAGAATAACTTTATAGTGTAGAAACACTAACTTAGCCAAGTGATCAAGGTCAAAATCAATAGTGATTTCAAGTTGAGAGTCTGTACTTTTGAGATGGTGTTTTACTGCTGTGGTCTTCCTCCCAAAAACCCATAACCCCAGTCTAATCACAAGAAAGACATCAGACAAATCTCAGTTCAGGGACATTCTACAAAATACCTGACCCATACTCCTTAAAACTGTCAAGGTCAACAGAGAAGACAACAACAACAAAAATCTGAGAAACTGTCACAACCAAAAGGAACCTAAGAAGACATGGCAACTAAATGCTATGTGGTGTCCTGGATGGGATCCTAGGACAGAAAAGAGACATTAGGAGCAAACTGAGGAAATCTGAATACAGTGTGGACTTTAAAGATAATGTATTAATATCTACCTGTAAAATGTTAATAAAAGGGGAAACAGGAACTCTCTGTGCTCTCTTCACAGCAATCCTAAAAAGTTCAACTTATTCTAAGATAAAAAGTTTATTTAAAAAACGAAACCATCATCAGCAGAAGCAACTCTCTCTCCAGTTCCACTGGTGACTCCATGGTTTGGGGAGTGGAGCAGAGAGGTCCGAGTCCTCTCTAGCTAGCAGCGACTGACATAACTCCTCGATAGTTTTTAGACTTCCTGTTTCCTGCTCTGGGTCCCCCAGCTCTGTTCCTTGGATATACCCAGGTTCCCCTTTTCCCACCTTTCTTTAGCATAAGATCCAGCTGAGAGCACCCTACTCTGTCAACATCATAACATTTACCATTAACATGAGTCCTCACTCAGCCAGTAAATATTTATAAATACAAGAGGAACCTCCCCAAAAAACAAAATTATCTTTTTGCTTTGGAGGGCAGACCCCGTATAGTACAGGCTTCCCCCGCTAGTTGCTCTAAGAACCCATAGACATCAGTGTACCAGCTAGCACTGTTGTGAGAGGCTGTGTTTGGCTTCATGAATTTTTTTCTTGGAGATTATTTCAATGCCTTTTCATGATGGGTGATTTGTGAGCACACCTGCCCACCCCATGCTGAGTGTTCAGCAGTTTTTGACCTGAATGGCATGACCCCTGTGCCCCACCCTCCCTATTCACCTGATCTCCCCCAGAGTGGCTTCCTTTTGTTTCCCTGGATTTAAAAAGTCCTCAAAGAGAAACATTTTGCCCAAGTGGAAGAGGTGAAACAAACAAATAAACAAAAAATGTATCAAAATTGACCAGTTCAAAAACTATTTTGAGAAGTGGAAAAAGCATCCCAATAGCTGTATTGTGTCAAAGAGAACTTTGAAGGTGGTTGAAGTTTAAACATGTAAGAATAAACATTTCTTTTTTTTGAGTTGGAGTCTCACTCTGTCACCCAGACTGGAGTGCAGTGGCGCTCCCGGTCACCGCAGCCTCGACCTGCTGGGCTCCGGCGATCCTTCCGCCTCAGCCTTCCAAGTAGCCGGAATTGCAGGTATGCGCTTCCACCCCCGGCTGGGGCTGGTTTTTTGATTTATTGTAGAGATGAGGTCTCGCCACCCAGGCGGGTCTCGAACCCGCGGGCTCAGGCAATCCACTCACCTCAGCCTCCCAAAGGCGCGGGATTACAGGCTGAGCCACCGAGCCCGGCAACACACAATTTTCATAAATAAATTCTGGATTTGGGGTTCCCCCTCGTATATTAAAATACTCACAAACACAGCTGCCTCTACTCCACTCTACTTCCCTCAGTTTCTGCCCATTTTGGTGGGAGGAGCTATTTTTCCACATAAGACACTGAGAAGGATTTATAAGAAAAGAAAACCTAAAGTATTTTCAGACTCTGGAGACCTAGACTGTTCTCCAACTCTGAAGTTCCAACATTCCCCTATTGTTCCCCTAAGCCAAGGCACAGATCCTTTCTTGCAAACATTTTGCAGATAGCTGCAAATCATACATTTGGCCCCGAAAGTTGTTCTAGCCCTAGCCTCATATCCTGGAGTTTTCCCCTTCCCTATCTCCTGTCTCCACTCCCTTCCCCTCTCTACAGAGCATCAACTTAGTCCTACAAAGACCCCATAAAGAACAGAATAAGGAGACATTATCTAGGAGTATACACAGTGGGATAAACATGTGAAGAGGGAAAAAGTACACCACTCCAAGATGAATAACAGAAACGAGGAACAGCCAGGATCTCAGATAGGGTCTTAAATAGGCCCACAGTCATAGGTTTACTTCTACTGCTGCCATGTGCCAGCGTGCATCAGCCAAGAGGGGTGTGTAAAAATCTGGGTTGCGGGGAGCATAAACTTTATTCTGGAACAATAGCCAGGACATTTGGAAAAGAGCCAAAGAAAGAATGAATAAAGGAAAGGAGATTTGTTTGGATATATTTAGTTTCCTGTGGCTGCCGTAACAAATTACCACAAACTCTGTTGAAAACAACAGAAATTTATTTTCTCATGATGCTGGAGGGCAAATGTCAGAAATTAAGGTGTCGGCAGGGCTCTGCTCCCTCCAGGGAGAGGGTTCTTCCTTGCCTTGCCCATCTTCCAGTGCCTGTCGCCACTCATTGTCTTGTGGCCACGTCACTCCAATCTCTGCTTCTGTCTCCATGGGACCATCCCCTCTTTTCTGTGTCTGTGTCTTTTTCTGTCTTTTATAAAAACACTTGTCATTAGATTTAAGACCTGTCTTGGTAATCTAGGATGACCTTGTCTCAAGCTTCCTGCCTTTATTTAATTACATGCACAAAGACCCATTTTTCAAATAAAGTCACATTCAAAGGATTGACGATGTGGACATACCATTTGGGGCCCATCATTCAAACCACTACATAGAACTTAGAAGCATGAATTAAAATAACTGTCTCTCTTAAGCGTGAAAAAACAAATACCCCAAGTGAGGTTGTTTGATAGTGAACAGATACTTTTCATGCATTGGGCACAAGCAGGGGTGTGAAGCATTTGTGCTTCCTTGGATTTCAACCTTGCACACTTAAAAAAAAATGCAGAAGCCTGGGCTCCACCCCAGACCAACAGAATGAGAATCTCTAGGGAATAGGCATGGGTATCAGTATTTTTCAAAGCTTCTCTGGGTGATTCTAATATAGACAGGGCTAAGAATCACTGAGCAGACAGGAAAGACAGTAGGCACTGCACTGTTGTAGTAGCTGTTGTTTTTATGAAGCTACCAGCCCACCCGGGGAGTTAGCTGAAGAGAGCCTTGGTCCCTTGAAGCCCCCTGACCTACCAGGCATTTCCCAGAATTCAGCTGCAAGAGGGAGCTGCCGCTCCAGAGCAGGATGGAGCAGATCTCAGCTTCTCTTTTGCCAGTGTCTGTGTGGTCTCCCAGACCCACATGTACTTGCGCGCGTGCACGAGTACACACACACACACACACACACACACACACACACACACACTGTTCCCTGATCACAAGAGACTCCCCTTTGTTCTGATTATGAGCACCATCTCCTTAGGTGGGGATACTGCAACCAGTGTGGTTAAGAACAGAAGAGTTTTTCTGAAGGTTTCTGAAGATGCTCTCCCAGATGAAAACCACATCTTCACCTCATGAAACTATTTCTTTTCTAATTAGTTTATACATGAAGATCTAGATCCGATGAGAAATACAGGCTTTAGCTCATTAGAGTTATCAGAGGTATGTTGAAAGGAAAATTAGGTCTGCGTTTACCTAAAGCTAACATACACTTTTAATTAGATAATGAAAAATGCACCAAATGGTTTTTTAAATGGAGCACAAATATGCTTCAGTTGTTTTTAATGAGATCTCTATGACAGGGGTGACATCAAAGGAAGCACCAGCTAACCAGAAAAGGAGCCAAACGGCTTGCCTTTGAAAGGGAACAAGCAACTCCCTATCCTGTAATCACCACTTGGGTCCACTGACACTTTCATTCAGCTTCTTGCCAATTAGTCTGGCAGCTACAGGCAAAAACTGAGAGGACAATGCCCATTGATGAGAATGAGGAAAAGATGATTAAATACTTTTCAAGGTTGTCATCCCAACTAGCAAAAAGGAAAAGCCGGGCTTGGTGTCTCAGCCTATAATCCCGCATCTTTGGGAGGCTGAGGTGAGTGGATTGCCTGAGCCCGCAGGTTCGAGACCCGCCTGGGCAGCAAGACCTCATCTCTACAATAAATCAAAAAATCAGCCAGGTGTGGTAGCGCGTGCCTGTAATTCAGGCTACTCGGAAGGCTGAGGCAGAAGGATCACCGGAGCCCAGCAGGTCGAGGCTGTGGTGGCCGGGAGTGGCCACTACACTCCAGTCTGGGCGACAGAGTGAGACTCCAACTGAAAAAAAAAAGAAAAGTGAAGACAAAGTAAAAAAGAAATGTTTCCAGTTAATGCTGACTTTGAATTGGTAGAAGAGAGAAAACCACATCAGAGTTTGGGCGTGGAAGGGGTGGGAGTAGGGGGATTCCCAAAGAAGAGCGTCAAATAAAGATTATACTTCTCTTTTTTCTGCATCAGGATCACTGCATACCAAAAGGCGATCAAAGAATAAAAAGTCCATTTATTAAAGGAAAGTCACAACAGTAGTAAGTCATGATATGATAGTCATTATTTCTGCCTTCCAGATTTTTCTGGGTCTTCTCTTAAGCCCAAGGTAGAATTGAAGGTCCCTTGTACTTGAAGTAGGGTATGGCCATGTGACTTACTTTGGCTAATGAAATGGCAGAACAAGTGAAATGTGTAACATCCAGCCAAAACGTTTAAAGATTTGCTACTCTTTCTTGCCCACAGTCTCAGTGACCAGCCGCATTTCAGATGGTGGCTACTTCACCAGCTTGGCCCCTAGAGTAAGCACAGGAGGAAGAAAATAATAGGTCAACCCACCGTGGGAATCTAGCATGAACAAAAAATAAACTTTTGTTGTTATAAGTCACTAAGTCTTTTGAGATGTTGCACCCACATCTTCACCTTAGCGTAACTAGATTTGTATACATGACATGAAAGAAAAACATTTGGCTTCATAAATTTCAAGTCAAGCATGAAAAAGCACTTTCATAGAACTATAAAATTGGCAAAAAGAAATTAAATGGTAAAAATCCAATGCTAGGAATGCTAAATTTAAAATAATACATTGTTGATATCTATATAATTTGATATCACATTTCTAGGCATTATCTAACAAAAGTAAAAAATACCACACACCTTTAGACCAATAATTTCCTTCTGAAAATTTGTTTTATGAAGATAATTCAAAAGAATTGTTGAAAATTAATTATATTGGATACTTTATGACAGCTCTGTTTATACTGGTTAAAAACTAGAAAAATAAAAATGCCAACAATTAGACAAAGCTAAGTAAACTATAGCAATTAAAATACTTAATATCAGCCGGGCTCGGTGGCTCAGCCTGTAATCCCGAGCCTTTAGGAGGCTGAGGTGAGTGGATTGCCTGAGCCCACGGGTTCGCGATCCGCCTGGGCAGCGAGACCTCATCTCTACAATAAATCAAAAAATCAGCCGGGCATGGTAGCGCATGCCTGTAATTCTGGCTACTTGGAAGGCTGAGGTGGAAGGATCACCGGAGCCCAGTAGGTCGAGGCTGCAGTGGCCAGAAGCGGCCACTGCACTCCAGCCTGGGCGACAGAGTGAGACTCCAACTCAAAAAATGTATATATATATTTAATATCAAAATTATTGAAACCCACAGAACAGTATCTATGATGTAAAGTTCAGTGAAAAAAAGTAGCCAACCTCTGCACACTAATTGTAACCATACAGATTTTTAACTTCTATAGAATAAGCAGATCTTTCCACTCAAATGCAAGTCCCACATGGGAAAGAATTTTCTAGATCTTGTTCTCCACCATATCCCAAGTACCTGGAACAATGCTTGGCACATGGAAGACGCTCTGTCATATATTTGTTGAGTTAGTTAATTAAGTAATTAATCTTCACAAAATTAATATTCATAAAAATCCTGAAGTGAAACATGATGTTGTTATTCCCAATTGATAGCTAGGAAAAAGGGTTTTGTTTTTGTCAGTGCATATTTTTCTATAACAATGTTTCAGCCTTTTTAAGACTCCCTCTGAGGAAATGTCTAACCCCTCAGCTCTCCTTCTCCACACAATTTCTCCTGAGAAATATTTCTTCTGAAGTACCCAAGAGTTAGCACAAGTCTAAGAGGTATACAAAGGCTTAGAATACAGGCAGGGGGCAAGAGAGAACTATCATGGGGCTCTATTTCTTTCATGGGTTTAGGTCCTGGCTCCAGCAGAACTTTCAACCCCTTTGAGCTCAAATATAAATACTGATGTCGTGGGTAATATTATAAATGTGAAAGAATTTGTACACCATACAAAGAGTTATACAAGCCTTGGAGACTCAGTTTTCTCATCTGTCTGCTTTCTAGGGCAATTATAAAAATTCAAAGAGAAAATGAACATGGAGGTGCTACGTGGAACAGAACATTCTCTGTCAAGATTCATTTTTTTGGTGAGAGAATCAGGGTACTGGGATGACAAGAGCATGAGGTAAAGCGTATTGGGTGGCTGTGGTTCCCATGAGTCTGGACGACCTATCTCCTCACCCAGGTTCAGCAAGGAGGAGGGAGACAGCGGCTTCCATGGCCAAGTCAGTTGTCCACACTCTATTGGTCCATCCAAACTCTTCTTCTTGCCAGTCTTTGGACATCAAGCGACATCTACACACTCGGTACATACCCAGGAACCATCAGTGTGGGCTGATGAAAACCTACAGATTTTCCAAGGCTTAGTCCATCAAAGCTCCTCAGATAACACCTGAAAGAGGATATGGGTCCCAGATGCTCCTTGCCTTGGTTATCTTTTGCAGTGGGACCAATTATCTTAAAACTTAGCAGTTGAAAACAACAGTTTATCATTTCACAATTTCTATCAGTCAGGAATCCAGACGTGGCTTCACTTAGAGCCTCTGGCTCAAAGCCTCTCAAGCGGTTGCAGCCGGGCCTGCAGCTCCATTTGAAGGCTTGACTGGAGCTGGGGTATTCATCTTCAAGTTCATTCATTCAGTTGTTGGCAGACCTCACTCACTCACTATGTAGGCCTCTCCACAGGGCTACCTTACAATAGGGCAGTTGGATTCTTTAAGGATGAGTGATCCAAGAGAAAGGGGGCACCCAAGATGAAAGGCACAGTCTTTTTAGAATTTCATCCCAGAAGTGGCATTCTATCACTTCTGCCCTATTCTATTTATTAGAGGTAAGTCAGTAAGTCCAGCTCACACTCAAGGAAATTATATTAGGGCACAAATACTAGAACTCAAGGATCACTGGGGGCCATCAGGGAGGCTGCTCACCACCCTCCTTCTCCCCCACATTCGCTCAGTAAATGAAGCGGTGTTGATATCCCACCCAGAGGCCATGCCACCTTCCAGGGCTCAACAACACACTGCAGATCCAGTCCTGTGCCCTGAATGTTTCATATTGGCTTAGGACGTTGGCAAAATCATATCTGATCTACACACAATAAGAATCACCTAGGAACCCTCAGACCAGCCCATCCCACCTCTAACACACACCAAGTTAAAACAGAATGATGAATTTGCTATGAAATAATAAAGAGTGGTGGTTAAAAGTGTGCACCCTGGCATCGGGCTATCTGTATTTGAATCTTGATTTTTCTACTTCATTATTGTGTAACCTTGGCCAAGTTACTTATCCTCTTCTCTCAGTCTCAGTTTCCTTACCTGTGAAATAGAACCTATCTCATGGGATTGTAGTAAAGATTAAAGAAAACAATAGTTAAAGCACTTTGAACTGTGTCTGGCACATAATAAACTCTCAAGAAATGGTAATACTCTATTTATATTGTTTGTTGTTGAAAATAAAAACAAAAAGTTTATCCTGAAAAAGGAATAGGAGCAGATCATTTGTCCGAACTTCCTCTCAGTAGTCATGGGTTTCTGAATATGGTGTGCAAGCATTTTGCAAAAAGAGAAAGATTTTTCTAAAGAAAGTCAAGTTCCACCCGCTGCATGTTAATGTTCAGCCATCACAGCCTTGCTGGGCCCACCACGAGCCACGGAAGTGGCAAGAACACAATAGTTTGCTTTGTGTGTCTCTCCTAATCTGCAAAACAGATGCCGTTTGGACAGGCCGTCTTCAGGAGGAATGATGCCCCACCACTCTGGCAAAGGGTTCTGCCTTCCCAGTGGACAGCATCCCCATAAATCAGGCAACTGATTCCAACCCTAAAACCTGCAGCAGAGGGATTCTTGGCAGAAAGCTCCTATTTTGTTAACTTACGACTGTTTGATTGTTTAGTCCTGTAAAATCCACGTTGTATGAAGTAAGTTGGCTAAAGGATAGTTTTCAGTGGGATTTCTCATTGATGCTGAGCATATGTCTCCTGTCTGCCTCCCTTGGTGAGTTCGAAAGTAAGAACAGCAGATTATGGCAAATTCCTCCCAGAAGACTCCAGGCCCGGTGAGAAAGCCAAGCAAAGTAGGACATCCAAATCTGGGACAGACACGCAGCACAGACAACGTGCTTGGTGGCCCCTTGACAGCACCAAGAACCTGGAAACCAACTCGGGGTAGCCCCTTGACTCCTCAGGGGTGACAAGCCTGACACCCAAAGCTTTGCCTCTTCATTTTTCAAGAAGCACATCCATGCCACCGGTTCTCATTCTCTCCCAGGAATACATTCTCTGTCCCTGTGTTCCCAGCTCCCCAGGGGTCTGCAAAACAGTTAGACAGTCTGCAAAAACTGAGTCGGAGTCATTCCATGTGTTGGCTGAAGGAGCTTGGCAGAGTCACTACTCGTTCTTGAACTCCAGTTTGCTTCTCTGTCGAATAAGGAGGGAGGTTGAGCAGTGGATGACCTCTGTGGTCTCCTTCAGCTCTGTGCCTTCTGAGTCTATAAGTGGATAGTGTTAAAGCAAAAGCAAAAGCTCCCTGCCATGCACCAGCCATTGAGAGCACGGTATCCCTGCAGGAAGGAGGGACTATGCCTCAACTCCTATTTGAATCATTTCCCACCCTAATCCCACAAGAAGGGCCAGGTCCCTCCTTTTCTCGACCACTGGGAAGAATGAGTCTGGAGAATAGTTATAAGACCCCAGCAGCAGGGGACGCAGCTTGTCACCAAAAAAATAAATGAATAAATAAACCAAAATCCTCCCCCAGGAAGCATGCTGGGCAATGAAGCTTGAGAGACAGAGAGAGAGAGAGAGAGAGAGAGAGAGAGAGTGTGTGTGTGTGTGTGTGTGTGTGTGTGTGTGTGTGTGTCCACCTTTTCAACAACTGTTGAACTAAAGATAAAAGATTTTTACTTGGGATCAGAAAAGAAAATTACTATAAAGGATATTTTGAAGACATTGGTTAAATGAGAACTCAGACTGTATATTACATTTTAGTATTGTGTTGGTGTTAAAATTTCTGAACTTAATAATTGTATGTGATTATGAAAATGTAACTTTTTAGTGTTTAGGGGATGAAAAATCATAGTGTGCACAACTTTTCTCAGCTGGTTCAGTAAATAATACTAAGAAGTATCCATTGGAAAGAGCTAGAAGCACATGTGGCAATGATAACCAGTGATAAATGTAGGTCAGACAGATGTTCATTGCACTATTTTTGCAACATTTCTGCAAGCTTGGAAATTTTCAAAATAAAAATTTTAAAATAAAATTAAATCAGAAATATAAAACTACAGTGTCTAGGGATTTTTAAAACAACTTAGTTTAGGATTAAAGGCAGAGGGTGTAGACAGGTAAGACTCTCTGATTCTAATTAAGTCATCAATCCTCTTGGGTTTCAACACATCACAACAAGATCCAAAAAACTGAGCCAGCCGGGCTTGCACAGCTGTGCTTCACTGAGAGAACTCAGTGAAGGGGACATGATCTGCCTCCTGGAGTCCACTGTCAGGGGGTAGAGGGAGAGAGAGAAAGGCAGGGAATGGGGCTGTTTCCCCGCAGTGATTAAAGGCCAATCAAAGGCAAATGGGTCACCAAGAGTGGCAATCCCTCAGCTCTGGAGGTCAAGGGGACCTCTTCCCAGGGGCACTGAATCAGACTCCCTCAAATACCAAAGAAGGCTACCACTAGGGCAAACTTTCTTCCTCACTCCCCACCCAGCACCAGCATCTTCTTTCCCTCCTTAATCTCTGGATTTGGTCGTTGGTAAGGGTAAGGTCAGCCATGGACCAGGGTCTCCCTGGAAGCAGGAGCTCTGGGCCCTCAGCCTTCTGTGCCATGTGGCCCAAGTCAACACCTCTGTTGACCACAGCAGACGTCCAGGGATGTCAAGAAGATTCAAGACTTCAGTCCTTCTAGGAGGGATTAGACAACCACAGGCCTTGAGAATGTCGTTGCTTTCTCACAAATCATTGTGATTGTCTCCACAAAGGGGGCCAGGAATGATGGATCATGCCTGTAATCCCTTGGGAGGCCAAGGTGGGAAGATTGCCTGAGGTCAGGAGTTAGAGACCAGACTGGGCAACATAGTGAGATCAAAACTATCAAAACTCTCCAAAAACAACAACCAAAAAAAAAAAAAAGAAAAACTAGCTGGTTGTGGTGGTGTGTGCCTATAGTCCCAGCTACTTGGTAGGCTGAGGCAGGAGGATCACTTGAACCCAGGAGTACAAGGCTGCAGTGAGCTATGACAGGGCCACTGCACTTGAGCCTGTGAGCCTGGGCAACAGAGCCAGGTCCTGTATCAAACAAATAAAAATAAAAGGCTGGTCACGGTGGCTCAGCCTGTAATCCCAGCACTTAGGGAGGCTGAGGTGAGAGGATTACCTGAGTCCAGGAATTCAAGACCAGCCTGGGCAACTTGGTGAGACCTCATCTCTACAATAAGTTACAAAAATACTAACCGGGCATGGTGGCTTGCATCTGCAATTCCAGCTACTTGGAAGGCTGAGGCAGAAGGATCGCCTAAGCCCAGCAGCTCGAGGCTGCAGTGGCCATGAGCTTGCCACTGCACTCCAGTCTGGGTAACAAGAGTGAGACTCCAACTCAAAAAAAAAAAAGAGAGCGAGAAAGAGAAGGAGTGGAGGGGAGGGGAGGGAAAGGGAGGGGAGGGGAGGGAAAGAGAGGGGAGGGGAGGGGAGGAGAGGGGAGGGAAGGGAAGGTGAGATTTCCCTCTCTTGGGTCACCTACCTCTATTCCTTACCTCCATCCAGCTTGTCTGGGCTGGAGCCTCAACCCCATCCCCAACTCACTCTTCTGATGAACCCCAAACTCTACCCTCATCCCATGCCTACCCTTGGAAGAAAGGTGTGTCCCTGATCCATGCGAGTCCCCTGGCAGCTGTGGGGGGGTCAGTGAGCTAAGGCAGGGCACATTTTTGACCCACACTGGTCCCTTAATATGTGTACTCTACACAAAACACTCACTGTCATTTTATACTCTCCACCTTCCACCGGCCCCAGATGATGGGCAGAAGAGGGGACTGGAGGGGAGGGGAGGGGAGGGGAAAGGAGGGGAAGGGAGGGAAGGGGAGAGAAACACCATAACAGTCTACAGAAGAGTGTCTCTGGTCATCTCGGATGGGATGGGGGCTGGGGGCTATTCACAAAAGGAGAACTTGGAGGACAAAGTCTCTTTGCCTGGCCCTTTCCAAACATTTTGCTCCTTTTACCGAAGAGACAGCACCTAGTTACCCCTCAAGACTCTAGAATCTTCTGCCTCATCTGCAACTGCTTCATTTTCTTCTCTTTCACTTTCTCCAATTCTCAGGCGTCCTGTGAACTATTTTTGGCCTAAAATATCCAATAAAGAGCCAAGCCCGGGCTCTCCTTCCCAAACCTTAAGTGCTCTTGCCCAGAGGTGGCCCTCCAAAATCCCAGCCTCTCTCTCTTTGGCCTGGGAGGGCCAAGTGATTCCCCCAAGAGATCTCAGGAAGGAGACAGCTTTCTCTGCCAAGGTAGGCAGCAGGAACGCCTGTGTGCCCAACTGCATGCCCAGCACAAGGGCTTGGAAAAAAACATCAGGAAGCATAACAAGGAGAGTCAGCAGCATCCCACAAGTCATGGTGCCAAGAAAAACCCCTTCCACCATGTGTACTCCCACTTTCTGACTACATATAAATCCCCAAAGTAAATCAGCCCTCTGGGTTAATTGCTGAATCCATTCCACAGTTTAGATCCTATTCTTTCCATTTTGAGATTTTAAATGTCCCTTTTGAGCCAGGCGTGGTAGCTCAATGCACTTTGAGAGGCCGAGACAGGAGGATCACTTGCACCCAGGAACTTAAGACCAGCCTGGGCAACATGCAAGTCTTTGGCTTCACAAATATCAGAAAATTAGCTGAGTATGGTGATGAGTGCCTGAAGTCTACTCTGGAGGCTGAGGTGGAAGGATCACCTGAGCCCATAGGGTCGAGGCTGCAGTGAGCCATGATCATGCCTCCGTACTCCAGCCTAGGTGACAAAGTGAGGCTCTGACTCAAAGAAATAAATAAATGCCCTTTATTGAACCCCATCCTTGGCCTCCTTTTCTGCTTTTCTCCTCTCGCTACCTTGTTCTATCTACACAGTAGTGTCCCACTGTTGTGCAAAGCTGTGGCAGCTAATGGCCCAGGCAGCCAATGACCCCACCCAGCACTTCCCTGCCCTGACCCTCTCTCTCTTGGGCCACCTACTTCTATTCCTTGCCTCTATCCAGCTTGTCTGGGCTGGGACCTCAACCCCATCCCCAACTCACTCTTTTGATGGACCCCAGTCTCTACCCTCACCCCTTGCCTACCCTTGGAAGAAAGGTGTGTCCCTGATCACATGGGCATCCCCTGGCACCTGTGGGGGTCAGTGAGCTAATGCAGGGCACGTTTTTGACCCACACCAGTCCCTTAATATGTGTACTCTACGTAAAACACTCACTGTCATTTTATACTCTCCACCCTCCACCCACCCCAGAGGATGGGCATGAGGCTTAAAGGAAAAAATGTTATTTAAAGCACCTTGAATTGTGTGAGGATATTCACAGAGGTTTTCTAATATTATTTTAAAAATACATTTAAGTTTTTAGAACTCAAGTTCACAGCAAACTTGAGTGGAAGGTACACAGAATTCTTATATACTCCCTGACCCCACTCAGGCACTGCCTTCCTTACTCAACATCCCACACAAGAGGGATACATTTGTTACAACCGACAAATTAACACATCACTGTCACCCACAGTACAGAGTTGACATTAGGGTTCACTCTTGGTGTTGTACTTTCTGTGAGTTTGGACAAATGTATAAAGCCATGTACCCACCATTGCAATATCATGCAGAATAGTTTCACTGTCCTAACAATTCTCTGTGCTCTACCTAGTCAACCCTCCCTCCCCACAATTCCTGGCACTCATTGATCTTTTTACTGTCTCCATAATTTTGCCATTTTGCCTGTATTTATTTATTTTGAGTCGAATTCTCGCTCTGTTGCCCAGACTGGAGTGCAGTGGCATGATCACAACTCACTGCAGCCTCGACCTCCTGAGCTCAGGTGATCCTTCCTCCTCAGACTCCCGAGTAGCTAAGACTACAGGCACATGTCATCATGCCTGGATAATTTTTTAAATTTATGTAGAGATAAGGTCTTTCTGTGTTCAAGACCCAGGCTGTCCTTGAACTCCTGGGCTCCAGCAATCTTCTCACCTCAGCCTCCCAAAGTGCTGGGATTATAGGTATAAACCACCACGCCTGTCCAATTGTGCTTTTTCCAGAATGTCATAAGTTGGAATCATACAGTAGTCACGCATCATGCAATGATGGGAATTTGTTCTGAGAATTTCATTGTTGTGTAAACACCATGGAGTATACTCACACAGACCTAGGTGGTACAGGCCACTACACACCTAGGCTGTGGGGTAGCTTATGGCTTCTAGGCTACAAACCTGTACAGCATGTTACTGTACTGAGTACTGTAGGCAACTGTAACACAGTGGTGTTTGTGTATCTAAACATAGAAAAGGTACAGTAAAATACAGTATTTCAATCTTATGGGACCACTATCACTGTCCATCACTAACCAAAACGTCACTATATAGTGCGTGATTGTATGTAAACTTTTCAGACTATTTCTTTCACTTAGTAATATGTATTTAAGGTTTCTCCATGTCTTTTCATGGTTTGATAGCTCATTTCTTTTTAGCACTGAGTAATACTCCATTGTCAGAATGTACCACAGTTTATCTATTCCCCTAATTTCGGCAATAATGAAGAAAGTCATTATATAAACATCTGTGTGCAGGTTTTTGTGTGGACATAAGTTTTCAGTTCATTTTGGGTAAATATCAAGGAGCATGACTGCTAGACTGTGTAGTAAGAGGCAGTGCTATCATTAGTTCCATTTTCTTTCTTTTTTTTTTAGTTGGAGTCTCACTCTGTCACCCATACTGGAGTGCAGTGGCACGCTCCTGGCCACCACAGCCTCGAACTGCTGGGCTCCAGCAATCCTTCTGCCTCAGCCTTCCAAGTAGTTAGAACTATAGGCACGTGCTACCACACCTGGCTAATTTTTTTTGATTTATTGTAGAGACGAGGTCTCACCAAGTTGCCTGGGTGGGTCTCGAACCCACGGACTCAGGCAACCCACTCGCCTCAGCCTCCCAAAGTGCTAGGATTACAGGCTGAGTCACCAAGACCAGCCAGTTCCATTTTCAACCAAAGGCTCCATCTTCCTCAGCTCTCAGCACCATGAATGATTTTAAAAGCCAGATGCTGGGGTCATTGTATCTGCAATTGCTTGATTTTTTAAAATATAATGTTTTTAAAAACTTTTTATTTTGAGATAATTTTAGATTCATATGCAGTGGAAAGAAATAATTCAGGAAGGTTCCTTCCCCCAGCTTCCCCAATGACAGCACCCTTTTGCACAACTGTAGTACAAAATCACAACCAGAAAATTCACATCAATATGGACAGATGACTGTGTTTAACCATTCACCCACTGGAGGACACTGAAGTTGTTTCTAGGTATTGCCTATTACAAATAGAGCTACTAGGAAAATTTTTGTAGAGGTTTGTGTGTGTGTGTAAGTATAATTTTTTTTTCTTCTGGAATAAATGTTTAAGAGTGCAAATGCTGGATCCCATGGTAAGCACGCTTGGTTTTGTAAGAAACTGCCAAACTGTATCTAGGGAGGCTGTACCATTTCACATGCCGACCATTAATATGTGAGTGATCCAGTTTATCTGCATCACTGCCTGCACCTGGTGTTATCACTCGTTTTTATTTTAGTCATTCTGATAGGTTTGTAGTGGTATCTCACTGTGGTTTTAACACACATTTCCCTGATGTTGAGAATCTTTTTATGTGCCTATTTGCCTTCTGCGTATTCTCTTCAGTGAAAGGTTTGCTCATGTCTTTGTCCACTTTTCTAACTGAATTGTTTGCTTGTTTTCTAATGAATTTTGAGAATCCTTTCTATACTCTAATTCTTTGTTGGCTATGTGGAGTCTGCAAATATTTTCTCCCAGGTGATAATTTGTCTTTTCATTCTCCTCTCAGGGTCTCAGAGTGAAAGTTTTAATTTTAAGGAGGTAAAAGTTACAACTTTTTTTCTTTTTCAAAATAATAGATATGGGATCTCACTATGCTGTTCACGCTGGTCTTGAACTCCTGACTTCAAGCAATCCACCCATCTCCATTTCCCAAAGTGCTGGGATTATATGCGTGAGCTACCATGCTCAGCCCAACTCCCTCTTTTAAGGATCATGCTTTTAGTAACAAGTCTAGGAACTTGTTATGGAGTCTTTTATCCCTATCACTTCTTAGTAGCACTGAATAATATTCCATTGTCAGGACGTACCACAATTTATTTATCTTTATTTTTAGTTCTATATGTTAATTTTTACGTTTTCAATTTAAGTCCATGATCCATTTTGAGTTAACTTTTGTACAATGAGTGAGATTCAGGTCACGGTTCACTTTTTGCAGGTGAATATCAATTGCTTTAGTGCCATTTGTTGAAAAGGTCAGTTTTCCTCCTCAGAATGACTTTTGCACCTTTGTCAAAAATCAGTTTGACACATTGTTGTGGGCATTTGCTGGACTTTCGTCTCACCTTTTTTCCTTTTCAGAAATGCCTCTGCCTGACAGAATGCCAATGGCTGTGCCCATGTGACGTCTCAGAGACTCCAGATATCTAGGTCATCACTGATTCAAGCAGCCGAGGCTAAAACTCTCACCAAGTTGCAAAGCAGCAGGTCTGTGGCAAATGGCATTCTAACTTAAGCAAAGCAGGAGCTGAACATGGTTTGGGGAAGGTAAAGTGTCTATCAGCCCTTAATTGAATTTTATAAAAGTAGAAACCACCTGGGTCGGTCAATTTCCAAGAAGGTAGCAAATTATTAGTGAATTTCCCTGCCCTAAAGCACTAAGCTATTCTGGAGGGTACAGGGCCACAAGGGGACAGTGTCACTATGATGAACCAGATGGGTGTGAGACAAGTCATTCTCAACCACCAACAAAGGCGGAGGTGCGTCTCTAACAGAGTGCCTTGCTGCTCAGCGAGGTATTTCTTTTCAGACCAGCTTGCTTTATTCCCTCCTGTTCTCCTGGAAGGTGTCAGGATTGAGTCCACCCTTGAGAACCTCACCCGGGGCTAGAGAAGCCCATTGGGTTTGGTTCTGAGTCAACCCCAGAGCTCGTCTCTTCTCTCCTCTGTGGTCCTGGCCTCCCCTTCCTCCTACCCTAAAGCTCCACAGGGTAGGGAATGTGGAAGAAGGGTGAATGCCATCACCAGAAGCTTCAGAATGTGAGTTCATTTCATTCCATTGAGCATTAGAAAGGACAGGCCCCTCAGCACAGAGCATTCCCACTTCACTGAAGACCCAAAACTAAGAATCACATCTCAAATTTTTTTTTATTAATGTCAGAATGTCAACATGGACGGACCAGAGTTTAACCATTAACCTATTGGCAGACATTGAGGTTGTTTCCAAGTTGTGGCTATTACAGAGAGAGCTACCAGGAATATTTTTGTAGGATGTGTATATGAATATAAATTTTTTTATCAATATTTTTTATTATGATTTTGTGGGGTAAAGTTAAGAGTTAGGTGTACAATTACGTTTCATTCAGGCACCCTGTTAATAAGAGGTGTTTCCCCATCCCCAGACAGATATTTGCAGCTGTTAATCCCATCCCCCTCCCCCCCCC
>NW_007260388.1:36854-38875 GCF_000164805.1 Carlito syrichta | reverse complement strand
ATAGGGGTCCTGTTTCAATCTTCTGCACGTGGTCAGCCAGTTTTCCCAGCACCATTTACTGAATAGGTTCTCCTTTCCCCAGTGGTAGGTGGTGGGGGCTTGTCGAAGATGAGTTGGTTGAGAAATTGAGGTTTTGCTTCTGGAATCTCAATTCTATTCCATTGATCTATATGCCTGTTCCTGTACCAATACCAAGCTGTTCTGATGATTGTAGCTTTATAGTAAAGTTTGAAGTCTGGTAATGTGATAACACCTGCTTTGTTTTTTTTGCTGAGGATTGTTCTGGCTATTCTTGGACGTTTGTGTTCCCATATGAATTCCTGTGTTGTTTTTCCCAGATCTGAGAAGAATGTTGCTGGTAATTTGATGGATATTGCATTGAATTTGTAGATTGCCTTAGGTAAGATGGACATCTTCACAACGTTGATTCTTCCAATCCATGAGCATGGGATATTTTTCCACTTGTTTGTGTCATCTTTGATTTCTTTGAGCAGTGTTTTGTAATTTTCATTGTAAAGGTCTTTCACATCTCTGGTAGGAAGATACCAAGGAATTTCATTTTTTTGTGGCTATAGTGAATGGAATTGTGTTTTTCATTTGGGTTTCTGTTTGTTTATTATTGGTGTAGAGAAATGTGATTGTCTTTTGTACATTTATTTTGTATCCTGAGACTTTGCCAAAGGCCTTTATCAATAGAAGGAGGCTTTTGACAGATTCTCTTGGGTTTTCAAGGTACACAATCATATCATCTGCAAAGAGAGATAACTTGACTTACTTTTTTCCTATTTGGATACCCCTGATTGCCTCCTCTTCTCTGACTGCCAGGACTTCCAATACTATGTTGAACAGGAGGGGTGAGAGTGGGCATCCTTGTCTAGTTCCAGTTTTCAGGGGAATTGGTTCCAATTTTTGTCCATTTAGGAGTATGCTGGCTGTGGGTTTCTCGTAGATGGCTTCTACTATTTTGAGGTATATTCCTCGTATGCCTAGATGTTCAAGGGTTTTTATCAATAAGGGGTGCTGGATTTTATCAAAAGCTTTTTCTGCATCTAATGATATGATCATGTGGTTTTTGTTTTGACATCTGTTGATGAATTTAATTACATTTATGGTTTTACGAATGTTGAATCAGGCTTGCATCCCAGGAATGAAGCCTACTTGGTCATGGTGGGTGATTTTTGAGATGTGTTGCTGAATCCGGTTTTCTAGGATCTTGTTGAGAATTTTAGCATCTATGTTCCTCAAAGATATTGGCCTGTAGTTCTCTTTCTTTGTTGGATCTTTACCTGGCTTGGGTATCAATGTGATGTTGGCTTCGTAAAATGATTTGGGGAGAGTTCCATCTTTTTCAATCGCCTGGAATACCTTCAGTAGGATTGGTATCAGCTCCTCCTTAAATGTCTTGTAGAATTCTGCTGGAAAGCCATCTGGACCAGGGCTTTTTTTTGTAGGAAGTTTTCTTATTACGTAGTCGATTTCCTTGATTGTTGTTGGTCTATTTAGGGTCTCAATTTCTTCTTGTTCCAACCTAGGTAGGTTGTGTGATGTCAGAAAGTCCTCCATTTCCTTAAGGTTTTCAAGTTTGTTTCCATACAAGTGTACGTAGTAGTCTCTAATGATCTTTTGTATTTCTTCAAGGTCAGATGTGTCTTCATCTTTTGTGTTTCTGATTGTGCTTATTTGGTTTTTTTCTCGTTTTTTCTTGGTCAGTCTAGCTAGGGGACCATCGATCTTGTTTATCTTTTCGAAGAACCAGCTTTTTGTTTCATTGATTTTTTGTATTATCTTTTTGTCTTCTATGTCCTGGATTTGGGCTTTTATTTTGGTGATCTGGATTCTTCTGCTGAAATTAGAGTTTTTGTGGTCTTGCTTTTCCAGCTTCTTTAGGTGGCTTGTTAGGTTGTGAATTTCTGTTCCTTCCATTTTCTTCATGTGTGTTTGTAGGGATATAAATTCCCCTCTTACTACCGCTTTCAGGGCATCCCAGAGATTTTTGGTAAGATGTTTCTTAATTTTCATTT
>NW_007260388.1:21402-36834 GCF_000164805.1 Carlito syrichta | reverse complement strand
TCATTGACCCAGGAGTTGTTTAGCATCATGCTGTTTAGTGTCCATGTCTTTGTGGGTTTTGGGGGGACTTTGTTGGTGTCAATGTTTATTTTTATTCTACTGTGGTCCGAGAAGGTACATGGTAGAATTTCGGTCCTTTTAAATTTGCTTATGCTTGATTTATGGCCGAGTATGTGGTCGATCTTAGAATATGTTCCATGTGGTGATGAGTAGAATGTGTATTCTGTGGTCTTTGGATGGAGTGTTCTGTAGGTATCAATTAAGTCCATTTGGTCCAAAGTCACATTGAGATTCTGGATCTCCTTGCTGATTTTTTGTCCTGATGATCTGTCTAGGGTTGTGAGTGGGGTATTAAAGTCCCCAGTTATGATGGTGTTAGAGTCAATATCTTTCTTTAGTCTTCCTAGAAGTTGCTTTATGAAAGTTGGCGCACCTATGTTGGGTGCATATATGTTTAGGATAGATATTTCTAGTTGATGGATTGAGCCTTTTATCATTATGTAGTGGCCTTCTGTATCTTTTTTGATTTTTAATAGCTTGAAGGGTATTTTGTCTGAAATTAAGATCACTACTCCTCCTTTCTTTTGTTTTCCATTCGCCTGAAAGTTTGTTTCCCATCCTCTTACTTTGAGCCTGTGGGTGTCCTTTCTAGTGAGGTAAGTCTCTTGAAGGCAATAGATTGTTGCCTGATGATATTTTATCCATTTTGCCATTCTATGTCTTTTCAGTGGTGCATTTAGTCCATTCATATTTAGGCTAATAATTGAAATACAAGAGTTGATCCTTGTCATAAGGTTCTTACAGAGTTGTTCCTGTTTGTTTGTTGTCTTTCTTTGGGTTCTGGAGTTGGCTCATGTGTGTTTTTAATCTTTTGCCTGTACTCTTGTGAAGAATATTGTTGTTCTTTTTTCTTTTTCTTCTGTGTTCAGTACTTTCTTAAGTGTTTCTTGTAGAGGTGGCCTGGTGGCAGTGTAGGTTCTTAGGGATTGGATATCTGGAAAAGATTTCAATTCTCCCCTCACTAATGAAGCTTAGTTTGACTGGGTAGGTTATTCTTGGTTGAAATTGTTTATCTTTTAGAACTTTGAAGATAGGGCTCCAGGATCTCCTAGTCTGAAGGGTTTCTGTGGATAAATCTGCTGCTATTCTAATTGATCTTCCCTGGTAGGTAGTCTGGCCTTTTTCTCTTGCTGCCTTTAGGATTTTTTCTTTTATAGCTACTTTGTTTAGGTGAATTATGATGTGTCTGGGAGTTGGTCTTCTCATTTGTTGTCTTGCAGGGGTTCTCTGAATCTCTTGTGTTTGAATCTTTTCATCCTTGATGAGATGAGGGAAGTTTTCTTGAATGATTTCATGAAATGTTTGTTCCAGTGTGGTTTCTGTTTCTCTCTCTGCCTCAGGAAGCCCAATTACTCTTAGGTTTGGTCTCATTCATCTCTTGCAGGTTTTGTTCTGTCTTTTTGAGCTTCTTTTCTACGCTTTGGATAGTTTGGGTTAGTTCTGTGTTTTGGTCTTCGAGCTCTGAGATTCTTTCTTCTGCTTGGCTGATGCTGCTTTCCATGCTTATTAGTCTATTATTCATTTCCATCACAGTATTCTTTACTGTTGCCATTTCTGACATCAGCTCTTTCCTATTTTCCTCTTGTCTCTCCTCAATTTTTTTAATTCTCTCCATTAATGTCTTGATGTCTGGGTTGCTCTTCATTGTTTGTGTTCCAGAATCTGTTTTCTCAGTGTCTGATCTCCCAGGGGTCTGTGTGAGATCTATATTCTTCTTTTGGTTTTTCTTCATTTGTAGTTAAGGGAGGAGCTGTGATTCAAAATCTATCTGCAGGTCCTGGTATTCGCTGACAGGTTTGTGAATAATCTGGAACCCACTTCCCACTGCCTTGGAATCTGTCCATGCAGTGGGGCTGTAGGTTTACTCCCTGAAATAAAATGTGGTTAGCAGAGGGGAGAGAATGGAGCAGACAGTGGGTTGAAGAGGGGGGTGGAGAGATAGAGGAGTAAGGGGGGAAACAAACGAGTGTGCCAGTAAATAGAGAGAGAGGCCTATACTGAAACAGATAAAAACAATAGACCACAGCTACAGACGAACCAACTCTCATACAAACAAAAATAAAACATATAGTGATGTTAACATACCAGCTATCCAACCACCTTTTTAGTGTGCTGTTCCTCTATACAAAGATATGGTTTACAGAGGGAAGAAAAGAGAAGAAAAGGAAGAGGAAAAAAGAAAAAAAGGAACAATACAGTAGGAATAGAATTAAATCATTAAACTAACAGAATCAATGAAGCACACTCTGAGACATTTCGTTTAAGTCCAATGTCCTTTCAGGTCTGATTTCTAGTTTTCTTTTCAAGCTGGCAAATTAGTTTGCAGTTGGGGTCAGTTGCCCCTGGTCTGCTGTGAAGGACAGTGCAGATCACCCTCCATTCACCACTCTGGCCTATGTCTTTATCAAGCTTGTTTCTCCCGTTTCGGTGTTGTTACCTTGAATCGCCAGCAGGTGGTGCTATGTCAGCTGCTCGCCCCAGAGGGGGTTGCGCCGGACAGGAGGCAGAAGCTGAAGATGGCAAGATGGCTGCCTGCCTCAGGGCAGACGGCAGGAGACTTACGGCGGGCAGGACATCTCGGTCGCAGGAGAGGTGGCAGCGATCCCAGCAGATCTTCCCTGAAGGGGCTTCAAGGACTGAAGTTGTGGATCGCCTCTGGCCCGGGTGGTGCGATGTGCTACTGGCAGCGGTGGCAGTGGCTGCGGCAGCTGCGGTGGCTACGGCGGCGGCGGCTGCGCTGCAGTGGTTGTCCAGACTGCTGTGATGCTCCAGCGGTGGGAACGGCCGAGCTCCGTGTGAAGAGCAGGCTGCGATGTTGGGGTCTGTAGCCCCCGGGGTGAGAGTCAGAGACCCTCTGCAGTTCTCCTTTGCAGAGGTTTTCACAAACCGGGTTGCCCCGTTGCCATCTTGCCAGAAGTCCCTGAATATAAATTTTTATTTCTCTGGAATCAATGTTCAAGAGTGCAAATGCTGGGTCCCACGGTAAGCACATGTTTGGTTTTGTATGAAACTGTCAAACTATATCTAGAAAGGTTGTGTCATTTTCCATGCCCATTATTAATGTGTGAGTGATCCCGTTTCTCTGCATCACTGCCAGCACCGGGTCTTATCACTAGTTTTTATTTTATTTTTTGTGTTGGAATCTCACTTTGTCACCAGTCTGGAGTGCAGTGGCACACTTGCAGTCACCACAGCCTTGACCTGCTGGATTCAGACAATCCTACCTCAGCCTTCCAAGTAGCTGGAACTATAGGCATGCACCACCATACCCAGCTAACTTTTTTATTTGTTGTAGAAACGAGGCCTCACCAAGTTGCCCAGGTTGGTCTCAAACCCCTGGGCTCAGGCAATTCTTTCGCCTCCGCCTCTGGAAGTGCTGAGATTACAGGAAGAACCACCACACCCGGTTCATTGTGGTTTTAATTCACATTTCCCTAATGCTAGTGATGTTGAGCATCTTTTCACATGCTTATTTGCCTTCTGCATATTCTCTTCAGTGAAAGGCTAAAAATTAAAACAAATTTCTCAAAAAGCAGGATTCACAATTCCCTACTCAGGCTGGTTCTTCAAACCACCTTAAAGAAATCCAGAATTTGGCTTCCTCAGAATCTCCCAGAAACAAATGCTATTCAAGACCATGAACTTGAGCAGCTTCGAAGGTTTAAGAGATCTTCCTGCCTCTTCCTGGACCCAGAGCAGTAGAACACGCAGCAGCCTGTGTCCTTGGAGCAAAAGCTTCTAGAACATCACAGAGCAAAAAGAACATGATAAAGCCATCAGTCCTTTCAACTCCCCAGCCCTCCCCAGATGTGTTCAAGAAGAACATCCCAGGGTGAGATCTTGTCACAAAGCAATCTCTTCTTGTTGTTCACAAGACAGGCTAGGAGGGCAGTCCTAATTAGATTGCCACAAACACGCCACAGTTAATAAGTGACATAAATAACCACATAAATGTCAAGCTGTGAATCTGAAACTTGACAGGACCTTTCAAATCCAACAAAGCTTGGCACTGAAGAGCATTCTCTGAATTCACACATAATCTGCTTTTTGCAGCTCTTTTGAGAAGGAACTATTTACCCAGTAAGCATGTTATTCTCCACCAGAGATTATAGTCATTCCAAACCAATTAACTGCATTCCAAAGAAAACAGGAGGAATTTCATATACAAGATTTGAAGGTTTGGGAGTGAGACAGAGAAGATAGGAAATGGTCTTGTAAATTGTGGTTATTAATATGTTGACATTGTCCTAGAGCTCTAGACAACATCAAGTCATCTGATTTTTTAAAAATCAATTTATTACTAGAATTTTCACATGGCAAACTTGGTGGAGTCTGCCCAGGCTGATCACAGGGCCTTTGACACTGGATAGTGTCAATTCAGAGTCCAAGTCCCCATCACAGCAGGAGTCCGTGGTGCCATTTCAAGCCATTCATGGTTACAGAATCCATGTCTCTGATGCCCCAAGACTTCTTCTTCTTGCTTTATTTTTTTAATTGAGGTAAAATTCATACTAAATAAAAATAGCCATTTAAAAGCAAACAGTTCAGGGACATTTAGTACATTCACAGCACTGTACAACCACCACCTCTATCTAGTTCCAAAACATTGTCATCACCCTGAAAGAAAACTCTGTCCCATTAAGCAATCAATCTCCATGTTCCCCTCCCTATAGCTCCTGGGAACCACCAATCAGCTTTTTGTCTCTGGATAGCTCCTGGCAACCACCAATCAGCTGGCTGTCTCTGGATAGACTTATTATGAGTAGCTCGTGTAATGGAACCATACAACAGATGACTTCTGGTGTCTGGCTTCTTTCACTTAGCATAGTGATTTCAAGGTTCTTCCATGTTGTAGCATATGTCAGTGCTTCATTCTTTTTTATGACTGAATAATATTCCATTGGATTAATAGACCATGTTTTGTTTATCTATCCATTGATGGACATTTGGATTGTTTTACCTTTTAGCTATTTTGAATACTGCTGCTCTGAATATTCATATACAAGATTTTGTTTAAATACATCTTCAGTTATTTGGGGTTTATACCTAGGAGTAGAATAGCTGGGTCATATGGTAATCCTGTGCTTAACTTTTTGAAGAACTATAAAACTGTCTTCCCCTTTCTTGCTTTTGAACACAGTTATGTCTTCATTTAAAATTATGTGTCTTGCCAAGCATGGTGGCTCATTCTTATGATCTCAGAATTTTGAGAGGCCTAGGCAAAAGGACTGCCTGAGCTTAGGAGTTCGAGACCAGCCTGGGCAACATAGTGAGACCTTGTCTCTACAATAAATCAGAAAATAATCTGGGTATGGTGTCATGTGCCTATAATCCCAGCAACTTGGAAGGCTGAGGTGGAAGGATTCCTGAGTCCCGCAAGTCAAGGCTGCGGTGGCTGAGGTCGTGCCACTACACTCCAGCCTGCTGGGTGACAGAGTGAGACTCCTACTCAAAAAAGCAAAAAAAAATCCTAGGTGTATTTAGTATTGTTTCTGAGTTTAGAAACAAGGGAGAGGAGGTTAGCCAGTGGCTCATTCGGCCACCTTGATACCAGAAGTCCACCATTAACCAGTCTTTCAAAAAGCTCAGGTGGAACCCCAGAAGGCTTGGTCCACTCCACAGCCCACACCTTCCCTGCCCCCAAGTGAGTGATCATGGGGAAAGAGGAGGGACAGAACTCATGAGTCAGAAGTCTCCAAAGGAAAGTACATATACTCCACGGATTCACTAGACCATTATCCACTGTGGCGACAAAAGAAGCCACAAGAAGTTCTATTTATTTCTATATAAAAAGTAAGGAAGAAATAAGTCTTAATGGATTATTATAAGATGAATGGTGTTTCCCTTAAAATATTATGTTGAAGTCCCAACCCTCAGTACCTCAGAATGTGACTTTATTTGGAGATAGTGTCTTTGCAATCCTAATCAAGTTCAAATGAGATCATTAGGATGAACCCAAATCCAGTATAACTTATTTGGAACACACACCCCCACACACCCCCACACATACACACACAGATAATACTTCATAAAGATGAAAGCAGAGATCAGGGGGACATATCCACAGGCCAAGGAATGCCAAAGATTGCCAGCAAACCACTAGAAACCAGGGGAGAGGCTTGAGACAGGTCTTTCCTCACAGCCCTCAGAAGGAATCTACCCTGTTGACTCAACCCATGATCCCAAACTTCTGGTCTCTAGAGCTGTGAGAGAATAATTTTCTATTGTTTAAGCCATCCAGTTTATAGTACTTTATTTGGGCAATCCTAGCAAACTAATATCCTAATATTTTATCTAAAGGTGCTCATGGATCCACTTACATGTAGGATGTGAAATCTCTTGAGGGAACAGAGGATGTCATGCCTCAGATGGGCGGACAAGTCCCCTCCTAGGCAGGGTGATCGGGACCAATCTACCTGTACCAGGTAAGTGGATATATGGATTAGATCATCTTGTAATCTCATCAGTTCTCACACTACAAATGGGTAGGTTTAGGATTACTATTTTAAAACCTGATTCGAGATTATGCTGACCCTACCAGCACAGGAAGCAAAAAGAAGAGACTGTGCTGACTTGGGGAGCCCTTAGAATTCATAGGAGACACCATAAAAACACAGGGAGCTGATCAGATCTGACAGGAAGCCAGCCCAAAGTGAACAAAATCATTACAAGACTACTTCAAGTGTGTATTTATAACCCTTACTGTTAACCATGAACCTCAAATCTAAATTCATATTATGCCTTTAGGTATTAATGAATGGTAATATAATGCTGTCACAATCAACAACACTCAAAACCTTGTTTATTTTTATCTTGTATGTCCTTTTAGTTTCAATTTTATGTAGGGTGGGGGCTGCATATAGATAAGTAACATCAGTCACCCCAAAACAGGAGATCCTGGAGCCCCTATTTCTGACCTTCAGCCAGGGAGAGATGCTATTGAGACATCAGAGACATTCTGGACAAGAAAATGCCCCCAGGGCTGAAGTGGTCTGGTGACAAGGCCAGAGAAAGGACTTCTGAGACAGAGGGTCCAACACTGGTACCTACGGAGTGCACTGGGAGACCTGCCCAATATGCCAGGTGACATGCGGTAGCCAAGAGCTGGAAAGGAATTCTCCATGCGAACATGTGCACCACACAACAGTACTGACCTGCACTCAGGGGAGGAGGAAGAAACTAGGACTCAGCTTTGCAAGGTCATGAAGATTTCCACCAGGAAGGGAACTTGGCAAGATGGCTTCCCCCAACCTATTGCAGTGAGGGTGAAAAATCTTAGATATCAGAAATGAGTGGGTGAAGGTGACTTTGACTTTAAGCATCTAAGGTTGGGGGGGTGGCAATGGGGTTAGTCAACTGTCTTCCAGAATCTAGACCCTTCCTTCTCCACTTTCCTAACTGAAGTCCGCCATTCTCCTCTGATCCCAAAACAGAAGTAGGTGGGAAAGAGGCAGAAAAGTAAGAAGCAAGAAACTTGAAAAGTTTCAAATTAAAGAGGTTAGGGGAAGGTCTCAAGCAAGGAATGAAGACGTAAGGTACTCCAGAGAGGACAGAGATATTCATAGGACAGCAGAAGTGGGCAGCACAAATGATGTTCCCTTGGGATGCTTAGAAGGTATGCACAGTAAGACACACACACACACACACACACACACACACACACACACACACACACACACACACAATGAATTAGCTAGATGAGAAGCACAACCCCCAAGTTCCTTTGACATCGTACCTTTAGGGATGTGACACTGGGAACCCAAGGCCAAGAGGAGGCAGAACCTTCTTCATGGTGCTCTGTGTAGGTTTCTTCAAGAGAGAGAGGAAGAACCCATCCGTTTCACTGGTGGTTTAAGGAAACTTTAGTAAGAAAGGCAGGAGTCAAAGGGTATCACATTGCCAGTCACCCAACCAGCTAGTAAGACACACTTTGCTGACCATTTTATCCCTGGTCAAGTCAAAATATATGAGAGTCAGACTTATTCAAAGCAGTCAGGTTCTGGTGATCCAAAATAACCTTTAAAAGCCTCTTCTTTTATTGTGTTAAAATACACATGATAAAAATCTACCATTGTAATCATTTTTGGTTTTTGTTTTGAGTCAGGGTCTCACTCTATTGCCCAGGCGGGAATACAGTGGCATGATCATGGTTCTCTGCAGCCTCAAATTCCTCGGCTCAGCAATCTTTCTGCAGCCTCCTAAGTAGCTGGAACTACACACCTGGTTAATTTAAAAAATTTTTTTGTCATGACAAGGTCTATGTTGCCCAGGCTGGTCTTAAACTCCAGGGCTTACACTATCCTACAGCCTAGGCCCCAAAGTTCTGAGATTACAGGCATGTGCCACCATGCCTACCATAATCATTCTTAATTGTACAGTTCAATGTTATTAAGTACAGTCATGAACCATGTAGTGGCATTTTGGTCAACAACAAACTGCATACATGACAAGAGTCCCATAAGACTATAGTACTGTATATTTACTGTGTTAGTCCCATGTTTACATATGTTTAGATATATAAATACTTACAGTTACCTACAGTATTCAGTCCAGTAACATGCTGTACAGATTTGTAACCAGGAGCCATAGGTGTGTAGTAGACTGTGCCATCCAGTTTTGTGTGAGTACACTCCATGATTTTGCACAAGGACAAAATCACCTGAGAACGCATTTCTCAGAATGTATCAGTGTCATTTCTTGATATATGACTGGACATTCATGATGCTGTGCAACCATCACCCACCATCCATACCCAGAACTCTTTTATCTTGTCAAACTGAAACTCTGTCCCATACCTGCACATGCATGTTTAACTCGCATTGTTCACAGTAGCAAGAACATAGAACCAACCGTGCTGCCCATCAAAAGAGGACTAGAGTTTTAAAAAATGTAGTAAATATATACGATGGAGTATTACACAGTCATAAAGAAGAACAAAATCATGAACTTCACAGCAACCTGCATGGACTTCAAGTCTATAATACTGAGTGATCTTTCACAGAAACAAAGAACTGAGCATCACATGTTCTCACTCATAAGCGGACCTTGAAGAATTATCGTAATACTATAAGAAAAGGATTGGCAGTAGCAGGAAACTGCCGGGAGGGGGGCGGGGAAGTGGGATTGGCAGTAGTGGGAATCTGCCTGGGGAAGCAGGGGGCACACCTCATCAACAGTGGTACTCGCATAATGAACATTTGTATACGTAACCCTGAATTATACCCCACACCTTTAAAATAAAAAAATTAAAAGGAAAAAAGTACCCCATATAAGCGAATTCATACAGTATTGGTCGTTTTGTGCTTATTTCACTTGGCATAATGTCCTTAAAGTTCATCTATCTTGTCGTATATATGATAATTTCCTTGCTTGATAAGGCTGAATAGCATCCCATTGTATGTGTAGACCACATTGTGCTTGTCCATTCATCTGTCAACAAACACAGGTCACTCTGTGAAAAGGATACCTGCACACGTATATTTGTCGCAGCGTTGTTCACAATAGCAAGAACCTGGAACCAACCATGCTGCCCATCAAAAGAGGACTGGATTTTAAAAATGTGGTACATATACACGATGGAATACTACGCAGCCATAAAAAAGAACAAAATCATGAATTTCGCTGCAACCTGGTTGGAACTAGAGTCTATAATACTGAGTGACCTCTCACAAAAACAAAGATCCGAATATCACATGTTCTCACTCATATAATGGACCTTGAACATCCAATGCAATACTATAAGAAAATGACTGATGGTACTGGGAAACTATGGGGGGGAGGGGGATGGGATTAACAGTAGCAAATATCTGTCGGGCATGGGAAAACACCTCTTATCAACAGGGTGCCTGAATGAAACGTAATTGTACACCTAACTCTTAACTGTACCCCACAAAACCATAATAAAAAATACTGATTAATGAAAAAAATAAAATATGTATACTCATATGTCTGATTTCTACTATTGATGGGTAATTTCTAGTTTTCAACTCTTATCAATATTGCCACTGTGAGCATTCTTACACATGTATATGATTGAACATATATGTATATTTCTGTTGGGTATATATCCAAGAGTAAAATTGCTGAGTTTCAGGCATACACATTTTCAACTCTGACAGATATTCTCAAATTGTTTCCAAAGTGGGTGTACCAATTACCCTCAATATGAGAGCTTTAGTGCCTTCATGTCTCTCAACTTTTGATATTTCCTGCTTTTCTAATTTTAGCTAACTAGTTCAGTGGTTGAAATATCTTAAAAAGACAGATTTTTTAAAAAAACCAGCCATTTCAGTAACTGTACTTGGGGTATTAATGATCCACCCAGGTGTTGTTTAAACATGCATGGTCAATACATTATGCAAACAATATCTTGTTCCACAGAATGCAGAGAATTTTCACACGCACTGCTCTTAAGAAACAAAACCATAGTTAATTCATATCCATGGACACAACTAATGTGAGCAGTAAAGTCTTGCCATGCAGGTCAGCAGATCAAGAAGGATGTTGCTACACTGAAAGTCCTCAAGGACGCCCACTAGCACCTATTGATCTGTTCTGCTTCTGCACCTAGGACAAGGTCTAGCATTGGATGGCTAGTTAATGCTTATGGAATGAATGAATGAATGAACGAATGATAAGGCAGGCTGTTGAAGAGAACTGAATTAGCTACAAAGATCTTTTAAAATTATTCTCATTGCTTTCACTTAATTTTTTTTCTATCTATTTCATTATGATAGTTAAAGATGAAGGTAAGGAAGTATCTAAGATGAAACTTTTGAATAATGATCTGGTTCCTGGGAAAAGAATTGAAGGCCAGATATAGAGAGTTATTAGGCCAGCACTGTGCATCTTTTGGTAAAGAGTTTGCCAATAAATAAAATTTTCAATCATTTTCCCATATTTTATAGTTTTTTGTTTAATTAAAACAAACTCATTATTCTAAGACTGTGTTGAGACAACAGATGTCCAAATTTACTCTAACTTTAAAATTATGGGCGATCCATCCTCAAACAGCTTGTAGATTTCCTGCGAGTACCCCATTTCCACACTTTTGTGACCCTAAATAACTCCCCATTGAGAACTGATTTTGAGTGGTTGGGAAGAGGAAAAACTTTCTCTTTCCTACCCCTAATGCCTCTACCTACTTGTAACTTCTTAGAATTCCTTTTAACAAAGGGCCACATTTTTTATTTCATAAAAATACTTGAAATGCAAATATTTGTGTAATTGAAAAAAAAAAAACAATACAAATCTGCTGACTTAAGTCACCCTAAGGGGTAAATAGCTTATCAGATCTTTTCCAGAGGATAGGTTCTGATGGTTCCATGGAGGAAAAGGCACTGGGGAAAGTGGAACAAATGTCTAATTTACATTTTTGCTTGAGGCTGCCCTGTTTCTGAATTTAATGCAAGTATCCACCTGATCAGCTCCCAGGGATTTGTTCTTAGCACCTAGAACTCTATCTGCTCTTTCCTTCCACTACCAGAACCTCACCTCCTCCTCCTCCTGCATGCTTTTTTGCCCCCAACCATCACTCTACCAAATACAGTTCCAGCTTAGTCCTTGCCTGTCTCAAAGAGGTCATTCTGAATGGAATATAACACTAATCAAGAATATTTTTAGATAACTGTGATCCAACTGATTAGAAAAGGACTCCAGTTTTATTTAAAGACAGTATTACTGGTCAGTTTCCGCAGGAGTAGACTTTGAGATGGCAGTAGGAGGTTTATTGCAGAGTGTGCTCAGAATCAACACACCTGAGGGACCCTGGGAAGTGGAGTGGGGTAGATTAGTGGGGATGGAGGGGAGAAATTGAGATGCAATGGAGTTGCAGCAAAGGTTTCAGCCAATCCTACAGGGAGATCAAGAGTTGAGAGAACCCTGTAGAGTTGTCCTGAATTGAGTTGAAGTAGACAACTGGACCTTTATAACCCTGCATGACCAGCCACTGAACATAGTCTTTGCCTGAAAACAGGTGTGATCCTGGACAAGGCAAACTCTTCACTCAAAGGCAAATCCCAAAGACAATCAGCTAAGTGCCATCAGCTATCAGCCCTCTCAACAACTGGGGAGACAGTGCTTCAGACTTGGGGAGGGCATCTTAGTGGGGCATCATGGTATCTACTAGAATAAGGTCACTGCTCCTTCTAAGTACAGGCTTTCAACCAGGGCTCAGAGAAAGGAAAAATTATTCATTATTTTGTTAGAAACTTTTCCAAGATCTGTTCTTTTTAGGCAATCACATCACTGACACTCATGCCACTCATGGTTTGGGGGTTGCCAATTCAACACACATGGGTCAATCTGCACTGGCAACTGTCACATGTATAATAATTCATGCAAGCTTCTGCCTGCTTCCCTGTGTGTGGTCAGACCCACAAACTAAAATATTTGAAATGCAAATTATTATAAATTAGTTTTATGTTATTTCTCTTTTATGTTGCAGTTAAGACTATATATAAGTAATAATATTCATATAAATTTCATTTAAGAATAGGAATGGAAACACAGCAAAATATTTTGTATGAAAAGAGATGGTTAGGTCTGAAAAAGTAATTTAGGATGGAAGCTTGCTCTAGAGTAATTCTCAACCCTGACTGACCATTAAAATCACCTGGGAAGCTATAAAATACTTCAATGCCCAGGTCATACCAGACCAATTAAATCAGAACCTCTGGAGGTAAAGCACAGACATTATTGTTTTTGAAACTCCCTAAGGAATTGCAAATACCCAGAAAAGATTGGAAAAATCTGCACCTTGGTGCAGTGGTTCTCGAACTTAAATGTGCATATCAATCACCTGGTGATTTTTCAACTACAGATTGCTGAGCCCCAGTCCCAGAGTTTCTGATTCAAAAGCTCTGGAATATGACTGAGAATTTATATTTCCCATTAATTCCTGGGAAATGCTGACATGGCTCCCCTGAACACCACACTTTGAGAGGCAAGGTTCTAGAGGCTTTGCCTGCTGGACAAGAGCCCTGCCACCATATTTAGCAACTCTTCCTTGTCCCTGGTCTCCCCAATCAAATAATTTGAAAAATCATCCCCTTTATCAACCTTTGCAAAGATCCTTTCCTCTCTATGCAGCTATCTCCAAATACCAAATATTCCCACCCCCTTAGGCAGTAACCACCAGCCATCAGAACAGCTTCCTCCAACTTCTTCCATGATTTTTTCATCTCCTTTTGTCTTCAATTTCTTTGTGATTACAGATATGGTTCTACAGATTACAGGACTCCAAAGACTCTATTGAAACAAGACTAATGCTCTATTGCATAGTTCAATCCTAATGTTTATGCTGTGGGGAAACCAAATGCACTCACGACTTTTCACATTTTGCTTTTTATCCTGCATTGAGTCAGATGCAGTGACTCTATTATAAAGCATTTGGCTATCAGATTCTATAAATACATTTGTTTTGATTAAAAATCAAGTCAAGCCAGTAAATAACACAAAAATGGGCAGCAATAATTTGACCACAGCCCTGTCTTAGTGCATCCTGAAACCAGGGTATTTCACAGGAGGATTGAAAATAGGGCTCCTTTAATCCTTGCTTCCTGCATTTCGTTCAGTGAGTCAGAGAGTTTTCCAAAACTTATATGAAGACTCATACCTTGACCCCAAGAACTTTTCCTTCTGAAAAGGAAGTTTGGCGATTCAGACAAAAATCAACTTTTCCATTTAAGAGAGTCTGAATAAAAAAGAGGAGAAAAAAGAAGTCCTTATTTTCTGTAGTGTTAAAAAAAATTCACACAATTTTTCAGGTTGGCCAAGATTAATAACTCATAATCTGAAGATATTGGATTCTGTTGAAGTGAATATCAAGATTTACTGACCTACAGAGTTAATATTAATGGAGGTGAAAATGAGGTTAAAAACAAACCTCAAGGGATAATACATCTTCATATTTGCTGAAATAAAGCATCAGCCCATATTTTGATCATGCATACATCAAACACCTTTTAATCAAAAAACTTTGGAAATCCCTTTGCTGTGACAGCTTGCTCAAACACATGGCTGAGTTCATTTGTATTAACATTCTCTGAGCACTAAGACAGTCAGAAAAGCAAAACATTCATTGTTTCCTCTGATGATCATCAGCAGTCAATCAAAGGGTGGTTGCTTATTTACATATGCGATCTGATTGAAAGAGACAAATCCTAACTAGCGTCTCATGATGATCAATCTCAATAATGTAGGTGGTGTATTGATCTGACCCACATACTATTCAGCCATCTAATATGCCCATCTTTTCCACACATACCAAATAAAAACATTCTAAACTACTGACATTAAATAAATCCAAATAAATATGCCCATTGTCACCTACAACACATTTTATAAACTAATGTTTGAGAAGAATTTTTTTTAATGGGAAATGTAGGCTCACACCTGTAATTCCAGCACTTTGGGAAACTGAGGCAGGAAGATCGCTTGAGGACAGGAGTTTGAGATCAGCCTGGTCAACATAGTGATACTCCATCTCTACAAAAAAAATTAAAAATGAAAATTAGTAGAGAATAGTGGCATGTGCTGTAATCCCAGCTACATGGGAGGCTGTGGTGGGAAGATCCCTTGAGCCCAGCAGTTTAAGGCTGCAGTGAACTATGATGTGCCACTGAACTTCAACCTGAGCAAGGAAGCAAGACCCTGTCTCAAAAAAAAGAAAAGAAAAGAAAAAAAAAAAAGAAATACAAGTTTACATGAACAAAGTTAAGAGATAGCTATAGTGCTGGAGGGTTAGTGTTGGAATTCTGGCACAACTACTTATTTGTTCTGTGACTTTAGACAGCCTTTAGCAGACTTGACTGCTCTGTGCCTCAGTTTCCTCATCTGTAAAATGAGGATAACAATAGTGCCTACTTCATAAGATTGTTTTATAGAGTAAATGAGTTAGGACATACAAAGTGCTTTAGAGGGTTTCAAAATATAGTAAGGGACATATAAGTTATTTGCTTATTTGTTTTTGAATCAGTAGTCTCGTTCTTTCACCCAGACTGGGGTGCAGTGGCATGATTACAACTCACTACAGCCTCAACCTCCTAGGCTCAGGTGACCCTCCCCTCTCAGTCTTCTGAGTAGCTGGGGCTAAAGGCATGTGCCACCACACTCAGGTAATTTTTTTTGTTTTTGTAGAGATGAGGTTTTGCTATGCTGCCCAGGTTTGTCTCAAATACCTAGGCTCAAGTGATTCTCCTGTCCTGGCCTCCCAATATGCTGAGATTACAGACATGAGCCACTGCACCCAGTCTGTTGGGAGCCATTTTAAAAATAGCAATCATCTTATATAAGCCTTCTTCTTTGTCCTCCGAAAAGCCCGCGCGCGCCAAACCACAACACCCCTCCCACCTCCTCTCCTCATACCACCCA
>NW_007260388.1:17141-21382 GCF_000164805.1 Carlito syrichta | reverse complement strand
CAGGCGTGGTAGCACGCGCCTGTATTCTGGCTACTCGGAAGGCTGAGGTGGAAGGATCGCCGGAGCCCAGCAGGTCGAGGCTGCGGTGGCCGGGAGCAGCCACTGCACTCCAGTCTGGGTGACAGAGTGAGACTCCAACCCCCCCCCCAAAAAAAAAGAGAGAGAGAGTCTGAAGAAAAAAGAGGAGAAAAAAGAAGTCTTTATTTTCTGTAGTATTCACACAATTTTTCAGGTTGGTTAAGATTAATAACTCATAATCTGAAGATATTGGCTTCTGTTGAAGTGAATATCAAGATTTACTGACCTACAAAGTTAATATTAATGGAGGTGAAAGTGAGGTTAAAAACAAACCTCAAGGGATAATACATCTTCATATTTGCTGAAATAAAACATCAGCCCATATATTGATCATGCCTACATTCAAACACCTTTTAATCAAAAAGCTTTGGAAATACCTTTGCTGTGACAGCTTGCTCAAATACATGGCTGAATTCATTTGTATTAACATTCTCTGAGCACTAAGAGAGCCAGAAAAGCAAAACTTTCAGTGTTTCCTCTGAGGATCATCAGCAGTCAATCAAAGGGTGGTTGCTTATTTACATATCCAATCTGATTGAAAGAGACTGATCCTAACCAGCATCTCATCATGATCAATCTCAATAATGTAGGTGGTGTCTCGATCTGACCTACAGTACTATTCAGCCATCTAATAAGTCCATCTTTTCCACACATACAAAATAAAAACATTCTAAACTACTAACATTAAATAAATCCAAATAAATATGCCCATTGTCACCTACAACCTATTATATAAACTAATGTTTGGTAAGAATTTTTTAAATGGGAAATGTAGGCTCACACCTGTAATCCCAGCACTTTGGGAAACTGAGACAGGAAGATCACTTGAGGCCAGGAGTTTGAGATCAGCCTGGGCAACATAGTGATACTCCATATCTAAAAAAAAAAAATTAAAAATGAAAATTAGTAGGGAGTAGTGGCATGTGCTGTAATTCCAGCTACTTGGGAGGCTGTGGTGGGACGATCCCTTGAGCCCAGGAGTTTAAGGCTGCAGTGAACTTGATGTGCCACTGCACTCCAGCCTGAGCAGGAAAGCAAGACCCTGTCTCAAAAAAAAAAGAAAGAAAGAAAATAAAATAAAAGAAATACAAGTTTACTTGAACAAAGTTAAGAGATAGCTATAGTGCTGGAGGGTCAGTGTTGGAATTCTGGCACAACTACTTATTTGTTCTGTGACTTTAGCAGACTTGACTGCTCTGTGCCTCAGTTTCCTCACCTGTAAAATGAAGATCACAATAGTGCCTACTTCATTTTGAATCAGCGGTCTCGTTCTTTCACCCAGACTGGGGTGCAGAGGCATGATTACAACTCACTACAGCCTCAACGTCCTAGGCTCCAGTGACCCTCCTGTCTCAGTCTTTCGAGTAGCTGGGGGCTAAAGGCATGTGCCACACACTCAGGTAATTTTTTTTTTTATTTTTTGTAGAGATGAGGTGTTGCTATGCTGCCCAGGCTTGTTTCAAATGCCTAGTCTCAAGCGATCTTCCTATCCTGGCCTCCCAATGTGCTGAGATTACAGACATGAGCCACTGCACCCAGTCCATATAAATAAATAATTAAATATATATATTTATGAGAAAGGGACTACTTTGAGATCATGTGGCCCTAATGTCTCAAAACTTTGTGGGCATCTAATCCACAGTTTTCTCATGGCTAGTCTGAACATTGACTGCTACATATTGATACTATTAATATTTGCTTAAATTTAAATGTAGTTGCTAACATGTAAAATGAAAAATAATAAGGATGTACAGCTTTTCTTGCAAAAACTTCAGAAAACACATTCCTATGTGAGATCTATTCTCAGAGGCCCCAAATCAAGTGGTATTAGGGGACCATTACCTGCTGCAGCAGGGGCAGGTCTTTTCTTCATTTTCACATGAGTTTGCCATTGACCACACTACCCACCCCTCTCTGTAACTCCTCCTACTTTGGCTGAGTGCCACTTACCAAGTATTATTCCATCAATACTGTTGCTTTTCCAGTCATAGAATAAAACTAAAAACTAAATGTGTCCCCATACCCATGTACTTTTGAGAAATAAAAAACAAAGACTGAGAGATCCACATGTCCAGAAAAATGTGAGTCAGACTTGCTTTTTCAGAACATAATGAGGATTTCTGGGTTGAATATACCAACAAAGTGCATCTGTAGCAAAAGAATACAGCATAATCCTCCATTAGGAAAACAAACCATAAAAAGAACATGACTGAATGACTGGTATGTGAAAAGATGCCTGATGAAAAGCTTAAGGATATATAAAAGAGTGAAATTTCAACACAGTTGTTTTTGCGACTGTGAAGCAAATAAGTGGTGATGCCGTGATATGCCGTGATGTAAACTTTTATGCTTCTGTCACCTGCCCTGCCCATGTAGGTATTTGGACTTCTGACTCTTGATCTAAACCAACTTATCATTGTATAGATAAAGAAACTGAAGCTAGAGTAGTTAAGGGATTGACTAATTAGAGACAGGAGAGACTGTGACCTGGGTCTCCTGATGCCAGTCTCTACTTTCTATCATTCAACATAATTGCAAATGACTACCAGTGTGACTTCATGGTGACACTCAAAGTGAATTCATGTCCTCATGTGAATTGAAGTCCAGCCTTCTTGGCTTCTTATGAGACAATAGAGAGAGGCATTGAAATTCGCTGAGCACTAACTTTCCAGTTAGGAAACATGAAACTTAGTGCTAAAATTACAATTGTCCAAGGTATTTTCAAGATGGAATAAAATGTTTGATCTGTTGATTTCTGCATCAGCAGAACATTATAAATGAAGTGCACACTTATCCGAGGTCTTTATTGCCAAAATGTAAATGTTAGCCGGGCTCGGTGGCTCAGCCTATAATCCCACACTTTGGAAGGCTGAGGTGAGTGGATTGCCTGAGCCCACGAGTTCGAGACCCGCCTGGGCAACTTGGTGAGACCTCATCTCTACAGTAAATCAGAAATTAGCCAGACGTGGTAGCTCACGCCTGTACTTCCAGCTACTTGGAAGGCTGAGGCGGAAGGATCGCCGGAGTCAGCAGGTCGAGGCTGCGGTGGCCGGGAGCGGCCACCACACTCCAGTCTGGGCAACAGAGTGAGAATCCAACTCAAAAAAAAAAAAGAGTGGAAATATAAAAGAAACACTTAGGCAGTAAATATACATTTGGTGGCATGACATCTCATTGGTTACCAGAAATGTCTCATTTTTCTTACTTCAATACAGTGGAAAGAATCTCTAACTTTCCCCCAATTCTATGAGCCCACGGGTTAGTCATTGTTAGAAAGAGTGCATAAGACTGCCTGAAACTGAAAAATAAGAACTTGGACAAACTTTAAAAAACCTGAAACTGCACCCTACCATGCATACTGATATGCAATTTATTAAAGACAAAAGCAGCAATGTTAATTAATATCTAGAATTATTCATTCAAATGCTTTTAGTTTTTTTTCTAGCCTTTTCTACTCCCTCTTATGGCTTTCCTAAAAGAAAAACTATCTTCTATCGCTTATTCTATTTGTGTTGAAGTGATTTTTTTTAATTTTAAGACTAATTTGTTCTTCAGTGTTTTCTCCTTCTCTCTCTCCTCTCTGGCTCTCCTTCTGGGTGATGGGTGCTTTAACAATCACCTCAAGGGAGGAACCTACTGCCTCCAGGATGAACATTGCTTAAAAGCTGAATATTGGTTTTCAGGCTTCAGCTTCCCAAATCCTAAACTACTCAAGAACTTTACTGGTCAAATACCAAGAGAAAGAGCCTGAAGAAAAATGGAGAGAGAAACCGGGCACTTTGGGAGACTGAGGTAAGTGGATTGCATGAACCCGCGGGTTCTAGACCCGCCTGGGAAACTTGGCGGGCCCTCATCTCTACAATAAATCAAAAAATTAGCTGGGCGTGGTAGCGCGCGCCTGTAGTTCTGGCTACTTGGAAGGCTGAGGCGGAAGGATCGCCGGAGCCCAGCAGGTCGAGGCTACGGTGGCTGGGAGCGGCCACTGCACTCCAGTCTGGGTGACAGAGTGAGACTCCAACTCAAAAAAAAAAAAAAAAAAAAAATATATATATATATATATATATATATATATAGAGAGAGAGAGAGAGAGAGAGAGAGAGAGAGAGAGAGAGAGATCATCTTGGGTGAGTTAAGGAGAGAAGATGTGCGATAGGGATTTTAAA
>NW_007260388.1:16466-17121 GCF_000164805.1 Carlito syrichta | reverse complement strand
GAGTGGCCACCACACTCCAGTCTGGGCAACAGAGTGAGAATCCAACTCAAAAAAAAAAAAGAGTGGAAATATAAAAGAAACACTTAGGCAGTAAATATACATTTGGTGGCATGACATCTCATTGGTTACCAGAAATGTCTCATTTTTCTTACTTCAATACAGTGGAAAGAATCATTTCTTTGGTAGAAAATGCAGCATCACTTAAAACTTAACTTAATCTTAGCCAACTCTCTGATTCATTCTAATTTTATTTTATCATCTAACTTTCCCCCAATTCTATGAGCCCACGGGTTAGTCATTGTTAGAAAGAGTGCATAAGACTGCCTGAAACTGAAAAATAAGAACTTGGACAAACTTTAAAAAACCTGAAACTGCACCCTACCATGCATACTGATATGCAATTTATTAAAGACAAAAGCAACAATGTTAATTAATATCTAGAATTATTCATTCAAATGCTTTTAGTTTTTTTTCTAGCCTTTTCTACTCCCTCTTATGGCTTTCCTAAAAGAAAAACTATCTTCTATCGCTTATTCTATTTGTGTTGAAGTGATTTTTTTTAATTTTAAGACTAATTTGTTCTTCAGTGTTTTTCTCCTTCTCTCTCTCCTCTCTGGCTCTCCTTCTGGGTGATGGGTGCCTTAACAATCACCTC
>NW_007260388.1:0-16446 GCF_000164805.1 Carlito syrichta | reverse complement strand
CACAAGTCCCGTTCCAGCGTGTCAGCAGTTCATAGGCTCTGCAGCGTTGCACTTGTGCGGTGCGCAGTGAAGGAGGGGCCCGGCGGTATATCATGCGCCTAATCATGGGACTTGGCAGAGGTCCCGGGCGCCATCTTGGCTCAGGCCGCGCTCTCCACAAATCAAGAAAAAATGAGGTTGGGGCTGGGAATGGGGTACATGAGGAGTGTGAAAGCAGCTGAGATGTCTGGTTTCTGTCAGAATTCCATGCTACACGTTTGAGGCCACAAGAAGCAGAGATCTTCAAACCTGGTCATCAGGAGGGAGGACATCCCAGCATGCCTCAGTGTAGACTGATGACAAAGAGACAGCTGTACAGTTCCACCATTTCATTCATCCCCAGAGCCTTAGCACTAAGTAATCTCCCACCAATTATCGCCCTTCATGGAGGCCAAGCCCCAGGGAAGGGGATGGGAAGATCCAAAAAAATTGGAAGAAAGGAAGAATACATGAATCAAGATAATAATTAGCTGGGCTTGGTGGCTCAGCCTGTAATCCCAGCACTTTGGGAGGCTGAAGTGAGTGGATTGCCTGAGCCCGCGAGTTCGAGACTCGCCTGGGCAGTGAGACCTCATCTCTACAATAAATCAAAAAATCAGCCGGGCGTGGTAGCACATGCCTGTAATTCTGGCTACTCGGAAGGCTGAGGCGGAAGGATCGCCAGAGCTCAGCAGGTCGAGGTTGCGGTGGCCAGGAGCGGCCACTGCACTCCAGTCTGGGCGACAGAGTGAGACTCCAACTAAAAAAAAAAAAAAGAAAAGAAAACCAGCTTTCCCACCACTGACCTGGGCACACAAGCCAGAAAAAAAACCCTCATCTTTGTCTCCTTCATTTCCTTCATTCAACAACCCAATTATTACTAAAGTCTCATTCTTCATCTCTGTGGCTGCTTCAAACTCGAAATGGTGGCTAGATGTAAAGTGGAATTTTAATTATCGAAAAAGACAGACAGCTAAGAAAGTTGAGCCAATGATAACGTGGAGTCCGTGAAAGCCTGTAGCCATAAAGAATGTTGAGCCATAAACCCCATCATAGATAGTGAAAAATGTCTCAAAATATTCTGATGCTTGAGTAAAGTAGGCACCTAGAATAATAGTAATATGTAAGGCTTGGAATATTTGTTTTTGATTACCTTCTATGAGGCTGTGATGGGCTCAAGTAATTGAGATAGATGCCTGAAGCTAATAGCACGGATGTGTTAAGTAGGGGGACTTCTACTGCATATTTTGCTGTATCTCTGTGCTCTGGCCTGTCCCCTCTTCCTTCTCCTTCCCCCTGCTGTTCTCAGTCAGGCCCTCACCATCTTTTGACTCACCTATTGCTCTAGGCTTCTGACTTGTCTCCTGATTTTCACTCTTGCCTTCCTGAATCTATTCTCTATGTAACCTACAGAGAAATATACAATTCAGATAGGCCCATACCATTCTGTTTGTAGCTCCCCAGGTATCTATTTCACTCATGTCCCTCAGAGCCCTCCCTGATCTCTCTGCAACCTCAGGTTTTTCTTCTCTGTCTCCTGCCCCTGGCTACCCCACTCCCTCTAGGCTGCTTCTTTCCTCAGTTCTTTGCTTATGTGATCCCTGTGCCAAAAATATCCACCCAGGCCTGTTCTTTGTCTCCTTTCCCTCCAGGCTAGCTCTTGGCTTATTCTGTCAGACTCACAAATAACAGTTTCCTCTAAATATTTGACAAACTGCTCCAACAGATGAATTAGCTGCTCCTCCCTAATGTTTCCTTTCACACCCACTGGATTGCTTTTAAGCACCCATTTATGTGTCTGTCTCCACACTGGAATACATGAGCTCTGCCAGGGCAGAGATCACGCTTGACTCATTTCTTTATTACTAGAACTCAGCACAGTTTCAGGTTAATGGAGGAACCCAAATAAATTTTGGTAGAATGCATGGTAGATGAAACACACACACAGTCTCTCTCTCTCTCTCTCTCTCTCTCTCTCTCTGATGGATTAAGGGGTTATACTGGAAGATATAACTCCTAGACTAGCTAATGCCCCAGTTGAGTTGCTATATGTGCCTGCCCTGAAAAGAGCAAGGCTTAGGGATTTAAAGAACTTGAATAAAGGATGATCACATTTGAAGTGCAAAAAGAAACTGGATGGAGCATAGCATAAGGTTATTCATGGAAGCAAAAAAACACAAACACAACTCGTAAAATGTGTAAGTAATGACAGAAAGGAAAAAAGAAACAGACATTTATTGACCACTTTGATCAGCAAGCCAGGAAATGGCGAGATGCTTGAAGTATGTTAACTTATTTTATTATAACAAAAGTCCTTCTTAGGTAGGTATTATTGACCCCTAAATATACAAAAACTGAAAGTGAGGAAGTGCAAGTAACATCCCTGTTGTAACACAGTAACCCCAAATCTGAGAGGGCTTCTGCATAATGTTTATCTGTTCCAAAGAAGTCACCCTGAGTCCTAGCAGGAAAAGACATCAGTTTATTAAAACCTACAGGAGATGACCAGGTACAGTGGTTCAGCCTGTAATCCCAGAACTTTGGGAGGCTGAGGTGAGAGGATTGCCTGAGCCCTGGGTTTGAGACCAGTCTGGGCAACTTGGTGAGACCTGGTCTCTACAATAAGTTAAAACAACAACAGCAACAACAAAAAAACAATCCAGGCATGGTAGCATGCACCTGTAGTTCTGGCTACTTGAAAGGTTGAGGTGGAAGCATTGCCTAAACCCAGCAGGTCAAGGCTGCGGTGGTTGTGAACGTGCCACTGCACTCCAGCCTGGGTGACAGAGTGTGACTTTGACTAAAAAAAAAAACAAAAACTTACAGGAGGCACTGAGAGTGGCAGGTGGGTGAAGAATCCACACCTTGAGGCACTATGGCAAGCAGTTTTTTAATCAAAGCAATCAAGCTAATTATTCAAATCCCTATATGGTGAGTACAATTATATTGACTGAGTGACGACTTCATTGTTTTCAGCTATGATTGGTCTCCTGCATTCCATAACTCATTGCTGGTAATATGCATACCCTTAGGAGACAAAGTTGGTCAGAGGCCACTCCCCAAGGGAGGGGGCAGGGAGAGACCAGCTATAAAGGGAAACAGTCTGTCTGAACAAAGCTTCACACTAGAGCAAACGGTAACAACAGATGAGATTTGAACCTAGGTCTTTGTGATGCTAACACTGATATCCATTCAGCCACATCATGTTTCTTCTAAACATATACATGAGGAATTTTGCTTTTTTCCAGTTCATACTAGGAAGAGAGGGAAGGAACTAGAAGGGCACAGTCAATATTTCCTGATACTATAATAATGATAATAATAGCAAACACTTCCATCGTAATTAAAATGCACTTGGTACTGTTTTAAGTAGTCTAGATATGTGGCTCATGTAATTACCTCAATTATCTAGAGTGGGCTTCTGTTGTGAGTCTCCTTACTGTCTAGATGAGTAAACTGAGGCTAAAAGAGTTCATAAACTTGCCCAAAGTCAAACAGATTGTAAGCGGCTGATCTGGGATTCATAACCAGTCAATGTGGGAGCTAACTGGATGCCTTTAGCTAGTCTGCCTCTAAACAACCCCACATGGGACACAGGAAGAAGATAACCAGAAGAACCTGGAAGAAAAGGAATCGAGAGTACACAAAAACTTTCCCCAGTTACTTGGCAGGTTTTCACTACAACTTTATCAAGAGAAAGTAGAGATTTGTATCAGCACCTCATTACACAGATGACCTTCACAAGACCTTCAATTAGATCCAGGGAAAAGGCTGCAAGTGATACCATTATGTTATAAATTAGACTTCTAGTTCCTGCAGGTAAAATGTGATAAGTTAGGTTTTATTTCTGGAAAACCATTAGAATCAATAAAAATACAAAAATAATCACAAGAATACATGAAAGAAACACAAATGTAAGCTTTTGGTGTGCACATTTCTTATGTTAAACACTTAACATAAGTTTTGTTTCTGCACGTACTAGTCTTGTTAAAGGTTGTTAAAACTGGAATCAATGAAGTTTGTGAAAGGGGTTAGTCTTTTTACCTCAGCATAACCATTAGAAAACATTTAGGCTGGGCTCGGTGGCTCAGCCTGTAATCCCGCACTTTGGGAGGCCGAGATGAGTGGATTGCCTGAGCCTGCGGGTTCGAGACCCGCCTGGGCAACTTGGCGAGCCCTCACCTCTACAATAAATCAAAAAATCAGCCGGGCATGGTAGCGCATGCCTGTAATTCCGGCTACTAGGAAGGCTGAGGCGGAAGGATCGTCGGAGCCCAGCAGGTCGAGGCTGCGGTGGCCGGGAGTGGCCACTGCACTCTGGTGTGGGCGACAGAGTGAGACTCCAACTTAAAAAAAAAAAAAAGCCGGGCTCGGTGGCTCATCCTGTAATCCCGCGCCTTTGGGAGGCTGAGGTGAGTGGATTGCCTGAGCCCACGGGTTCAAGACCCGCCCGGGCAACTTGGCAAGACATCATCTCTACAATAAATCAAAAAATAAGCCGGGCGTGGTAGCACACGCCTGTAGTTCCAGCTACTTGGAAGACTGAGGTGGAAGGATTGCCGGAGCCCAGCAGGTTGAGGCTGCAGTGGCCAGGAGTGGCCACTGCACTCCAGTCTGGGCGACAGAGTGAACTCCAACTCAAAATAAAAAAAGAAAAGAAAGAAAACATCCAGACATTCTATTGCAGGACAAACAGCAGCCTATCTCATCCCCCTTGGCAAATCTTCTTCAGATGTAAGACCAGGACAGCCCAACCATTCATGGTTTAGCATAATAATCTCTAGTAAACTTTTGATTCCTTGTCAAGGTCAAAGTCATGAGTTTGTGAATTGCAAATGTCTAACAAGTCTCTTGCAGGAAACCACCCCCACCCCAGAGAGTTCACCTAATCAGCTCTTTGTGACCCACCTTGGCAGCAATCATGTGACTAACCCATCCATCTGCCTGCTATCCATCACCTGGCATCAGTACCTGCAATTGTCTGCCCCTTTGTGATGATGTGGAAGCAGACCACCACTCAATCACCTAATGATCTTTCCCCATCAAAGGGAATGGTTAAAAGGACTCAACCACAAGCAACCAGCAGCCATTGCCTTGCTAGACTCTGGGGTAGCCATGTGCTCTTTGAGCTATGGCTGTTGCCATGTTTCCAGGCTTTGGTCTCCTCCCCCACCTTGGGGAGGTAAATCTTGTTTACTTACTTTTAAATAAACTTTTCTTTCTTAACCTTTTTGTGTGTCACAATTCTTTGCAACTACTCGAATCTCTGGGATCCCAGTGAGTGCACCACTGACTTGCTGGCTCTGGAGGTGCTGCATCCCTCTCTCCTGTGCCTCTCACCTCTCCATATACCCTCACCCTATCCGTACCCTAACAGTTTGAATTGAAGATAAATTATTTTTTCTAGCAGACTTCCCTGAAGTGAGCACAGGCATATGTCACTGCTCTAGAATTCTTAGGCTTGAATTCAAAATTAGAGTGTTTTGTTTCAAAATATTTTACTCTAATTCAATGTAAATGAATAGAAAATCAGCATAATAAGAGCTGAGAGAAACAATTTCCACAGTGTCACCTTTTTCAATAATCTCTTGCTTTTCAATTTCAATAGGTTCTTTGACAATGACCTCTACCTGATTTTCCCAATATTGCTAATTATTACAGTCATTACCAACTACCCTCGTGGTTTTGGTATTTTGGGTTCTGATATGTGCTACTAAAAAATCAGGTATTTTTATTGATGTGACACCATTATTTTAGAACCAAAATAAATCTGAAAATTATTTGCATATTGATTGCATACATAAAAAGTTCTCTACTCTATTCAAATTTTGTATTAAAAATTGAAACTCCAGATTCCTCAAGAAGAGGAAGAAAATGACAATTGATACAGTAAAGTTTCATTTACAGTAATCATTCAAATCTGGTTCAAAGTCTTTCTGCACAAGAGCTATATACATCTGAGAGTTTTGAAATTGAAACAGGTAACTCTGCTTGAAGGATCTAGAGATTCAAGATAAAACCACAGAAAAGACACAAATGAATCAGAAAAAATTTCTTTCAGACAAAGAAACACAACTCTCTGCAAAAGAGTGTACACGAATATATATATAAATATTATTTCAATTCCTGAATGTTGTTTAAAAGTTCCCCACAAACAGGAGAAAAAATTATGCAATTATTTGAAGATGAAGAATTCTCTTTCTCATATTTCTTGATGAGAACACATAAGAGCCATTTCAGCAGCTAGAAAAATCTGCAAAAAATGCTCCTAATTATGATATTAATGCACACCCTGCCTTTAATGTTTTATTTTAACATTTATTTATTTTATTTTTTTAAAAAGAGAAAATTATATATTTAGATTTTTCATGATTAATTATCAGTTGTATCTCATGTAATATGAGGGAGGACCTCCTCAAAAAAATAGGAATTATCTTTTGGAGAACAGGCCCCTCATAGGACAGGATTCCCCAGCTAGGTAAGTGTTCTAGGAACCCATCAGAATCAGTGTGCCAACTAGCATTGTTGTGAGATACTGCATTGTGGAAGAATTGTCCAGAGTTGTGGAAAACAGGTTAACTGATTCTGCCACCATGACAACACACCCTGCCTAACCTGTGCTGAGTGATCAGTTTTTGAACAAAAACAGTATAATCCCCATGCCCCACCCTTCCTATTCACCTGATCTTGCCCTGAGCAACTTTTTATTTTGTTTCCCTAAATGGAGAAAAGTCCTCAAAGAGAAATGTTTTCCAATGTAGAAGAGGTGAAACAAAAAACAGGAAAAACACTAAAAAGCATGAAAATTGTGATGAATTAAACTGTTGTAAGCAGTGGAAAAAGCATCTTGATATGTGCATTGCATCAAATGAAGAATACTTTGAAGATGACTGAAGTTTAAATATGTAAGAATACACTTTTTAATAAGTAAATTCCAATTTGAGGCCGTACCTTGTATGTTTTAGAATAATACTTTATTAATTTTATCTGTTAATGTGTATTTAGCATTTATACTTTAACAAATTAAAAATTTTAGAATGTGTTTACATGGTTTTGTGTTGGAAATGTGTTTCTATTTAGCTACTGATTTTAAAAATTATTTTATGCTTTGGGAGGCAGAGGTGAGGGGATTGCCTGAGCCAAGGGGTTCAAGACCAGCCTGAGCAACATGGCGAGACCACATCTCTACAGTAAATTTTTAAAAATAGCTGGGTGTGGTGATGTGCACCCGTGATTCCAGCTACGTGGGAGGCTGAGGTGGAAGGATCCCCAGAGCCCAGCAGGTTGAGACTATGGTGGCCCTGAGCATGCCATTGCACTCCAACCTGGGCAACAGGGTGATACTCCAACAACAACAACAAAATTATGAATCCTAAGCATGCTTTTAAAAATAGCAATAATGTCAGTATTGTGCAAATTAATTACCAAAATGCTGTAATTGTCAATCAACAAAAGAAAAAAAATTTATACAATTTTTTCTTTTTATTTCAGAACAAAAAAAGACTGTAAAATGAGACTATGCTTGTAAATAAGGCTACTGTAGTTCTCTCGTATGTCATTTAGCATGAAATTATAGTATCTCTTTGGAAAAACTTCTCAAATTTTAATATGCATAATAATCAACCAAAGGTTCTTATTGAAATATAATTCAGGAGGTCTGGACAAGGGCCTGGGATTCTGCAAATTTTTACAAACTCCCAGGTGAGGTAGATGCTACTGGTTCAGGGATCACACTGTGAGTAGCAAAACTCTTCTAGAGTCCATCACATTCCACACAATGGGTGTAGTCATCTGCCATTGAGTATTAGAGATCACCACCAGGTGGCCTTGCATTAATGCCTGTGATTTGACGGAATGGAGGGGTGTGCTGAGAGCAGTGGGGAAAGATAAGTTGGGTGGGATGATCCTGGAATTAAAAGTTGGCAGGGAATTTGAATTTACATGAAAGAAAATAGAGTTGTAGATTCTTATGAAAGGAGATCTAGGAAACACTCTGCATGTCAGAACATTTTCAGCAAATTCTTTCTTCCAGTGAATGCCCCTGAAAGAACACAGATGTAGAGACAGAGCTCTATCCTGGGATTCCTTGCTGTTCTTCCACTCCCAAGAATGGAGTGCCTGGATTCATTGTTTGCTTTGCCATCTGCTCCTTCAGGATGCTTCCCATGACAGTGACAGCCTAGGTTAGGTGACCCTCTTGTGTGCCTGCACGATGTCCATGTTTCTCTTTGATGACTCTGATCTCACTGCATCATAACCATCTGTTTGCTCACCTGTATCTCCCCTTTAAACCTGGAGTTCCCCAAGAGCTTGGGTTGCCCATTATTGTCTGCTGTATATATTGTACTTAGTGCAGTATCCAATCTTTGGTTGCCACTAATCATTATGTATTTGGTCAGTAAATGAATGAGACCTTGAGGAGATCTCTTAACCTCTCTGAATTCCTTTCTGGTGTTAAATTAAGGATGGGCTGAAACAGAGTGAATCATAACTGTGCTCCTGTAGCAGCCCACCTGGTTTTTCATTTTACTTTGAAGTCTATGTTGAGACAGTGGATTTTAATGTCTGCCCTGTACACTAAGGCTCTGTTTAACCTACCATGGTTCACAAAGGGCTTTCTGATGTAATGTAGGTCTTGTTCCTGGATTAGGGAGTAGACTTCACCCAAGTGATGACAGCAAAGTATCTCCTACTTAGTCTAAGTCTTCATTAAGCTCTTTCAGGTGGTGAGGAAATGATTTGCACAAGTTACCTCAGGGAATCAAGTTTGTTGTAAGGAAGCAAAGAATGAGAGGAAATCAGGAACCTTCCTCAGCAGTGGTGCAGGCACTCTGGTTTCTGAGCTTTCCCAGTTGGAACAGCCTACAGTTAACATGGCGATGTCCATAATCAGCTTGCAGCAAAAACTCCAACTCAGTCACTGTAGTCTTCTAAGCAGAAGCACGGAGCTCCCTAAAGCTTTCACTTTGTGCTTCATCAGTGGCAAGGGCAACAGGTTACCGTGGCACAAGGGAAAGTCTCTGCATGCAGGACCTCCAGGCAGTCAGGGACACTGTCATTAAATTAAATTAGAAATCCTGTGATGAGATATGGGACAAAGAACCCACTCTATGACCTGTCAGATTTTAATGGTTCACCTTCCAATTTGCTGACTTTCCTCATGCCATCTCTTGTTCCAACAAGCAGGAGTCATATAAGTGCATTCCTGAGTATTTCAAATGTCATCATATAGGCAAATTCATCTTACATTTTGTAGGAGAGAACAGTATCAAAGGATGCTGCAGAGCTAGTCTCTGGGTCCCTAAGTGTTCAAGATCTTTAAATAGATGTTAAGATATTATGTTTTCATTTTGATAAAATTGTGTAAGTCTGTTAGGGACAAGTTACTTATGAAGGATGGCCACAGCATTTCAGTGTCTGTGTTGCATTTTGGTTTATGATCACTACATTGCCAAGATGTACACTTATGTTTATTGTGGGCTAATGGCAAGAAGTAGAGACCACTGACATGGAAATACTAATAATTCCTTCATGCCAAATAAACGCTGGAGAACTTCACAATTTGTACAAATAGGAGTTTTACAAAAGTTCTTCTTTTTTAACTTTAAAATTTTTTTTATTTTAAAATTTTGGGGTACATTTCAGGGTTAGGTATACAAATATTCACTGTGCAGGTACCCTTGTTGATGAGGTGTGCCCCACTTCCCCAGGCATATTTCTATTTGAGAAGAGTGGTGGATAGTTGGTCCTTCCCATGACATCAGATAACATAGGCTATGTCAGATATACATGGTAATCTGTGCAATTTCACAGTTACATATTTACTTTGAGATTGTTAATTTAGTTACAGCAAAACAGCATCATTCATCACATTGAATTTATATTGTCAATTTGAGTTTTTATTGTCATACTTTTAAATTTTTAATTTGCTTTGGTTTTATGTCATTTTAAGAAATATAAGCATACGATGTTTATCAACGCTTTTAGGCTTATATATATTTAAGTAAATTTATTATAAATACAGCTTAAGCCAAGGTTGGAAGCTAAGAAAACTCTCCCTTCCTAAGAAACCATGACATTATTAGTCAAGCTAGAGAGACAATGAACATCCCTTTTCAAGAGGTTACCCCTTGTTTTCAAATATATTCTCCATAAAGCAGCAGGAGGAGGCACATATGACTTCAGAAGAAGGCATCCTTTGTAGGAGCCTGTATTGGTGTTTCTCTCAGATTCCCTTTATTAGACCAGTTCCCCTGTCTCTCAGCTACTGTGAATGATGGCTGCTAAGGACTCATGGCTGCCCTCTTCTCTGGAGAATTGGTGTCTGACAAAAGAGAAATCACATAAGAGAGTACACTTTCCTCTCCCAGCCAAGGACACTCCACAGTCATTGACTGGCTAACTTAAGGATACAAAACCCTAGGCCTCTTGACTCAAGGTGGGCTCATCTCAGTTAAAATTTATGCCCCAAAGCTCTCCAATGAGATTAACAAAAGCTAAACTCAAAATGAGATCACATCTTGCCTAGCTTCTTTTCCTTCTTTGCTTTACTTGCTCTTTCTCCTGAGAGCACATCCCAGCATGCACCCAAATTCGTATCTTAGTTTCTTTTTCCAGGGAGTCACATCTAGGACACCTTTCTAAATCCTACTGGACACTAAGATAGGGCCTGCTGGTTGTGCACAAATAAATTATCTGTGGAAATGATTCTTTCTTCTTCCTCCTTTACCAAAATATAAGACATATGACAGAGGACCACCAAAACTAGAATTTATTTATTAAAATTGTGCATTTATTCTTACATGCTTAAATTTCAGTCACCTTCAAAGTACTCTCCATTTGATGCAATACACCTAGTGAAACACTTTTCCACTGCTCAAACCAGTTTTTAAACTCATCAATTTTGATGCCTTTTAGTGTTTCTGCTGCTTTTTGTTTCGCCTCTTTCAAATTGGCAAAATGTTTCCTTTTGAGAACTTTTTCATTGGGGGAAACAAAAAAATCACTCAGGGCAAGATTGGGTGAATAGACAGAATTGGAATAAGGTCATTTTGGGTACAAAACAAAACAAAACTGTTGAACACTCAGTGCAGTGCAGGAAGGTGTACTCGTAAATCACCCATTAGGAGATGGATAAATTTGTTGAAGGAATTCGCCCACCACCAAAAACAAAAAAAAAAACACTCACAAAAGCCAAACTCAGCCTCTCACAGCAATGCTAGCTGGTACACTGATGCCAAAAACACTCACAAAAGCCAAACTCAGCCTCTCACAGCAATGCTAGCTGGTACACTGATGCCAATGTGTTCCTAGAACACTTACCTAGTGGGAAGAGCCTGTACTACAAGGGGCCCGCCCTCCAAAAAATAATTTCAGGGTTTTTTTTGTAGTCCTTTATACATCTCATTCCCCAGAGCATGTTTAAAAAAATCATTCCCCAGAGCATGTTTAAAAAAATCTCCAAGTGTGGCTCAGCCTGTAATGCCACACTTTGGGAGGCTGAGTTGAGTGGATTGCCTGAGCCCACGGGTTTGAGAGCCGCCTGGGCAACTCGGCGAAACCTCATCTCTACAATAAATCAAAAATTAGCTGGGCGTGGTAGCGCACAGCTGTAGTTCCAGCTACTTGGAAGACTGAGGTGGAAGGATCGCTGGAGCCCAGCAGGTCGAGGCTTCAGTGGCCGGGAGCGGCCACTGCACTCCAGTCGTGGCGACTGAGTGAGACTCCAACTCAAAAAAAAAAAAAAAAAAAGATTTCTGACTTAAAGTTTGTGTGAAAATCTAAAAACCAAAATGGTTACTTTTAAATATTTCTAGATTTCTAAAACCAAATGACTTTTTTCTGGATACAATTATGGGAAACTTTCATTGCATCTGTGAGATCATCTCCCATGCACTCATGTACTACAGTAAATGCACAGCTTTTGAACCCTGGAACAAATATATATGTAACAAACTGTCTGTCATTGTGCACAGTGTCAGCTCTCTCTACTGGGTACAAGCAATTTAGTTTCCAAGTATAGAAAATGGAGTTCTGCATGCAGTCTCATTATATGATGTCTCGTTTAACAATGCTTATAGAAATAGACATCTTTACATTTCTTATTGTTACTTTATAGCCTTCCCCACCTACCCCCTCCTCTAGAAGAAAAGAAGAAACTCATGCAAGTTAAACTGAGTTAATAATAATTGCCATAGGGACCAGCTTTTGAGCATTTATTATGTGTTCACCTATGCTATAAAGAGCTGAATCATTGTAATGTTATTTAACTTGCACAACAGCCCTGTGAGCTGAATACTATCTACGTTCCAAGTTAGGGTTAATTTTTCTCATGTTACAAGCAGTCTGGAGGTAACCTGACCATGCCTGTGTGGCAGTTTTATGAAATCATCCATATCCCAGGATCTTTCCAACTTTCTCTTCACCATCCTGGATATTTAGCTTTTACTATAATGGTCATGACATGGCTGATGCATCTCCAGGTACCATGTCTGTGATCCAGCCAGGGAGAATGGGGCAAAAGCCTTGTCTCTTCTCTCGTGTTGATTTATTTAGGGAGGCAAGTCCTTCTCAGGGATTTCTGCTTCCATCTCATGGACCGGAAATATGAAACTTGGCCACCCAAGATGCAATGGAGTTAGAGGGTTTGAGTGTCTGTTTGAGTATCTCACTTTCCAGCTGCTATAGAAGCATTTTTGACTAAAATTGTATTTATTAGAATAAATCATGTCTTGATATGCCTGCGGTAGTCCTGGTTTATACTGGGAACACTCACATAATCATTCATAGGGTTCCTTTTAGCCTCCAGTGCCTCGGGATGATAAATTATGTGGTTAAACTTTCTGTAATAGAACTGGAAATGGAAGTGTTGAGCAAACCAAACTTTAGTATCTGTTGTACTCCAGCAACCAAAATCACTGAAAATCACTGTAAATCTCAATTTACAGTCTTTCATGAAAACACCAAGGAGTGTAAATTTATAACACTCCCAACTTCTTTCAAATTTTCCATGTCATTTCTCTTGCTGTCAGTATATCTCACATGCATGACTGATGCCCTAAAGTGCTTCTCCTCTTCCAATGTAAGATTAAGAAAAGTCCTCTCTCTAACTCTGTCCATTTAGCCTTCCTTCTCTCCTCTACCATCCTCTGTCTGTCCCAAGCCATTGTACTGGAGTTCACTTGGATTCTATGCTCACTTTAATGTTCCCCTTGCCCTACTCCACAGAAGAGTGGACTCTGCTGCATCTCTCATCCCCACCTCCCAATGAAAAAGCATTATCAGCCGAGCTCGGTGGCTCAGGCTGTAATCCCGTGCCTTGGGAGGCTGAGGTGAGTGGATTGCCTGAGCCCACGGGTTCGAGACCCACCTGGGCCACTTGGCGAGACCTCATCTCTACAATAAATAAAAAAATCAGCCAGGCTTGGTAGCGTGCACCTGTAATTCTGGCTACTTGGAAGGCTGAGGTGGAAGGATCGCCACAGCCCAGTGGGTTGAGGCTGCAGTGGCTGGAAGCGGCCACTGCACTCCAGTCTGGGCGACAGAGTGAGACTCCAACTCAAAAAAAAAAAAGAAAAAGAAAAAGCATTGTCTATTTGTTTGGCACAGTTTCTATTGACAACCATTGACAACCATCTTGTAACAAGGTGAGGGTCAGTCTGAAACCAAGAAGGGAAGGGCCCAGGAGAAGAGCCCTAGGTCCTGATTGTCCTATGCCTAGAGCCCATCCTACCCATAGAGTTCCAGAAGTGTGAGGTGATAAGTATTGTTCAAGCCCATTTGAATCAGACTTCCCTTCCTTGTAAGCAAAGATATCCTTAACAAATACACTGATTTTTGTGTGCAACTAAGTCCCAGCAGAGTCTTCTCTCCTTTGACAGTCATGAAGAAGATGCATTTAACATTTTGTGAGTTAATATTTTTTAGTCTGATGTCTTATAATTTAATGTATGTTTATTTTGTTCTTGTTTAAAGTGTATAACCAGGCCAGGCTTAGTGGCTCAGCCTGTAAGCCCGGTACTTTGGGAGGCTGAGGTGAGTGGAATCCCTGAGCCTGTGGGTTCGAGACCCAATTGGACAACTTGGAGAGACCTGTCTCTACAATAAATCAAGAAACTAGCGGGGTGTGGTAGCATGAGCCGGTAGTTCTGGCTACTGGGAAGGCTGAAGAAGAAGGATCGCCTGAGCCCGGCAAGTCAACATTGGGATGGCTGTGAGTATGCCACTGCACTCCAGCCTGGGCAACAGAGTGAGACTCCAACTCAAAAAATAAAAGTAAAAAGCGTATAAACGGAAAGCATAATTTTAATTTTTGTTTTGTTTTTAACAATTATGGGCAGGCGCCCTTTAAGAAATTTGGGAAAGGAAGTAAATACCCTGTTAAATGGGTAGAAAGGAAGTAAATGTCCTCTAATGTGGATACATATCTGCCGCTCTTTGCTAAGCCATTTTAAAATCAAAGCTAGTGCCTCACTAAGCTGGCATTTGTGAGAATCGTCACTCAAGTCTCCATAATGAGGAAAAATAAGTCATGTGTGTATATGATGAGGAGATGTCTTAGGAATACACAGGCCCAGGAGGAAAATAAAATCAGAAAACCATGGCTGAGACATTAATTTGGCTTCAAAAATATGAAGGTCCAGTAAGTGACTACTTTGAAAGCCAAACACTCTTACTGGCCTTGCAAAGCTACTAGTGTTCACAGAATGAGTGCAGGCCATCTGTCTGATAAAGCACGTTATGAAGGGAAGGGATTTGGTGCCAAGTGGCTGCTGGAGACCAGCAGAAGCATAAACAACAGGGCCCAAGTGGAAAACTCTCATGCTGAACAGATCTTCCTACTGTGAACAATCCTTTTGAAGCCATGACAGCACAGAGACAGAGACCTTACAAAGAGCTTTAGGGAATGATTACTGCAAACATAGAAAGGACAACCAAAGTTGGGTTGGGGAGTATCTTGTCAACTCAGGCTGCCATACCCATATACCACAGACTAGGTGACTTTCATAACACAAATTTATTTCTCATAGTCCTTTAGGAAGAGAAGTCCAAGATCAAGGTACTGTCTGTTTCAGTTAATGGAGAGGGCTCTCTTCAGGTTTTGCAGTCTTCTTGATGTGAGTTCACATGACAGAGAAAGAGATTCATCTCTCTCTCTCTCTCTCTCTCTCTCTCTTTGAGTTGGCATCTCACTCTGTCATCCAGGATGGTATGCAGTGGCACACTCATGGCCACCCCAGAGTTGACCTGCTTGACTCAGGTGATCCTTCTGCCTCAGTCTTCCAAGTAGCCAGAATTGCAGGCATGCGCTACTACACCTGGTTAATTTTTTGGTTTATTGGAGAGATGGTGTCTCACCATGTTTTCCAGGCTGTGACAACCCTCAGACTCAGGCAACCCTCTTGCTTCAGCCTCCCAAAGTGTTGGGATTACAATCTTGAGCCACTGCACCCAGCCCTTTTTCTCTTTTTTTTTGAGTTGGAGTCTCACTCTGTCACCCAGACTGGAGTGCAGTGGCTGCCCCCGGCCACCGAAGCCTCGACCTGCTGGCCTCCAGCGATCCTTCCGCCTCAGTCTTCCGAATAGCCAGAATTACAGGCGCGCTACCACGCCCGGCTAATTTTTTGATTTATTGTAGAGATGAGGTCTCGCTGCTCAGGTGGGTCTCAAACCCGCGGGCTCAGGCAATCCACTCACCTTAGCCTCCCAAAGTTGCGGGATTACAGGCTGAGCCACCGAGCCCGGCTCTTTTTCTCTTTTTATAAGTACATTAATCTCATCTTGAGGGCCGACCCTCATAACCTAATCTAACCCCAATTCTCTCCTAAAGGTTTCATTTACAAATGCCATCAAACTGGAGAGTAGGGTTTCAATGCCTGAATTTGGGGGTGACACAGACCCTCAGCCTATTGCAAGAAGGAATAAATTATAGTGAGTTTTTGGAAAGTCCATGCCAATCTATGTTCAAATATTGTATTTCTTTAAATCTTGTTATTTGTCATAATGATATTTGATGCCAAAAATATCATGTGTAGTAATATGTGTTTACAATCTTATGCTAAATTTAAAAAAAAGGTAATATTGATAGAACCTTCTTTTCATTTATACATTTCACTGGATAGTTTAGCTATTAAAACTATCCACCATAAACCAGTGACTGACTATTTTACTTGGTAGTCCTCAGCTGGCAGAATATGGCCAGTAAATCAGACCCTGTTAAAGAATACACTCATTGTAAAAAAGAAAATGACGAAGGAATAAATGAATAGAGAAAAGTTAGCTGTGGCTGGAGAGGAGTTGGGAATGGGGAGAAGGAAGGTCAGCTGACAAAAGAAGATGGAACACTCCAGAAAGTAGAAGGACTTATTGTACTAACCTGGGGATGCTGAGAAGATGAATGAAATGTGCATAATGTGCTTTGAACTCCCT
>NW_007260387.1:6451-7943 GCF_000164805.1 Carlito syrichta | reverse complement strand
GCAACCTCCCACCTCGACCCCAAGTAAAACCTAGAAAAACTTGGGTGAGGGCAGACCTTGGCAAGAGCATTGCCTCTGGTCTAGAGGTCAAGAGCAGGCAGGAAGACCAGGATGTCGACCAAATGGAAAGCCTGTGATTGCAGTAGTTTGGGAGGCCCAGGCCCAGACGATGACCTGAGTTGGGTGGTTTGAGAGCAGCCTTGGCAATCTAGAGAGGAAGGAAAAGAAAGAAAGAAAGAAAGAAAGAAAGAAAGAAAGAAAGAAAGAAAGGAAGGAAGGAAGAAAGAAAGAAAGGAAGGAAGGGAGGGAGGATGGAAGAAAGACATAAAGAAAGAAAAGAAAAAAGAAAGAAAACCATTTTCCTGCAAACATTCTGCCCTCAGTCTTTCCCTCCTCACCAACATCACACATGAGATTCCCCCAAGCTCGGTAGTTTCCAGACCCAACCCCCTCAATATCTGCCCCTGCTTTGGTGCAAGAATTCCTGAGGCACCCTGGCCAGGTTCCTGCCGGCTCTTCTCTCCAAGGTGAGAAGTGTGCCCCAGGCAGGATGACCCTCTGACTTGGAAACGAGGACCTTCATCTAAGAAAGCCCAGGGATACGTCCCTCACCCAGGGACATTTCTTCCCCAAATCACATTTTTCCTGGCTCTAAATCTAGTTGTCTTGTGAACACATCATGTGTAGTTGAGAATCTGTGTATGATTCTGATGATTTTGGAGACAGGGTCTGGCTCTGTGGCCTAGACTGGGGCCTGTGGACACAACTGTCTCTCACCAACAACTTTGAAATTGCAGGCTCCAGTGATCATCCCACTTCAGCCTCCAGAGTAGATGGGATGACAGGCATCTTGAGCCCAGACCCCTGTTTGTATGGGTGCAGAGACGGGGTCTCCCTACTTGGCTTAGGCAGGACTTGGGCTCTGGGGCTCCAGCCATCCTCCTGCCTTAGCCTCCCAGATTGCTGGGATTCTAGACATGGTACTAGAATGTTCCAGGCATTCTGGTTCATTTTTGATTAACAATGAGGCCATGTGTGAGGGCTCAGCCTCGTCATCCCAGCACTTTGATAGGTCAAACCAGCGACTGGCCTGAGCCCATGGGCCAAGTCCCCCCAAGCACCATGGCACGGCTTCATCTCTACCATCTATCCCTAATGAGTGGGTATGGTGGCATGCACCTGTCATTCCGGCTCCTCCAAAGACCGGGGAAAGGCTCACTGGAGTCCGGCAAGCCAATGCTGTGGTGGCTGGGAGCAAACCACCACCCTCCAGCCTAGGTGATTGAGTGCGACTCTGACTCAAAGAAAACAAGGAGAAAGGAAATAAAAGAAAAGCATCCATTTGTGTTTGGAGTTGGGATCATCATGAACAGAGATCATTTGGGAAAGAGGTCCCAGCCTTGGGCCTAGAGTTCCTGAAAGATGGTGAATCAGCAGACAATCGGGCTGTGGTTTGGGAGGCCAAGGCAGGGGACTGCAGGAGCATGGAGTT
>NW_007260387.1:3434-5668 GCF_000164805.1 Carlito syrichta | reverse complement strand
GAATGCAGGTGCTAGCTCACGGCCATATGGGATTCCACTTGCCAGGCTCAGACAATCCTCCCACCTCAGGCCCCAAGTGGCTGAAATGACAGGCCTAAGACACCATGCCCGGCTAATATTTGGATATATTTTTGATGGCCGAGACAAGGTCGAACCCAGGGTCTTGGGCTGGTCTCGAACTCACAGGCTCAGGCTGTCCACTCATTCCATCCTGGAAGGGCCAGGATTCTGACTGAGCCCCTGAGACGGGCCTGTGGTTGAGATGGTGGTGGTTGGTATTATTATTCTGAGTTGGAATCCCGCTCTGTCGCCTAGGCCAGAGCACAGGGTCCCACACTCAGCCACCGTAGCCTCAACCAGCTGAACTCAGGCTATCATCCTGCCATGGCCTCCCAAGTGGCTGGAAAGACAGGTGTGTGCCATCACACTCGGCTCATTTTCTTTGTTTCTTGTAGAGACAAGGTGTCACCAAGGTGCCTGGGTTGGTCTCAAATCTGGGAGCTCACACCATCCTCTTGCCTTGGCCTCCCAAAGCACCGGGTGACAAGCGTGAGTCCCTATGTCCAGCCTTCACACCTCTCTCGAAGGCCCACCATGAGGCCCGCTCCCTTCAGATGGCCCTGGACATCTGAGAGGGCAGCCAGAGTTGTCCACTGAGCCCACCCAAAAGGAGAATCTGTCTCAGGGGCGTACCTCCACAGGGTAGGCCATCCCTCAGACTGCCTTGTTCCCCAGGGTGGACCCACTTGATCCTCCCAGGGTCCACCTTGGTGAAAGGGAGGGCTTGACTCTCAAACATTCAGGGGGATGGGGATGGCTGAGCAACTCACGCCTGTCTCCTTGGCACTCAGGGAGGCTGAGACGGGAAGATGTCCAGAACCTGGGAGCTCAAGATCAGGTTGGACATCATAGCAGGCCCCCACACATACCCCAAGCAAAACCCAGAAAACTTTGGGTGAGGGCAGGCCTCAGCGAGAAGATCGCCTCTGGCCCAGAGATCAAGAGCAAGCAGGAAGACCCAGATGTTGCTCAAATGGAAAGCCTGTCATTGCAACAGTTTTGGAGACCCAGGCTGAGAGGATGGCCCAAGTTGGGGTTTTTGAGAGCAGCCTGGGCAACCTAGTGAGGAAAGAAAAGAAGGAAAGGAAGAAAGAAAGAAGAAAAAGAAGAAAGAAAGAAGGAAAGGAAGAAAGAAAGAAAGACAGAAATAAAGAAAGAAAGAAGGAAAGAAAGAAAAGAAAGAAGGAAAGAAAGAAGTCAATTCCCCTCCAAAACTTCTTCTCTCAGTCCTTCCACCACTGCTCACCCCACATGTGAGTGTCTACCAAGCTTGGCACCTACCAGCCCCAACCCACTCCCCAATGGCTGCCCCCTATTTGGTGCAGGAATTCCCAAACCTCCTTGGCTGGGTTCCTGCTGGTTCTCCTCTTCAAGGTGAGAAATGTGCCCAAGGTAAGCTGACCATCTGACTTGACAATAAGGACCTTCACCAAGAAAGGTCAGGGACACATCCCTCACCCGGGGACATTTCTTCACCCCCAATCCAATTTTTCTTGGCTATAAAACCAGTCGCCCTGTGAACACACAAAGCACAGTTCAGAATGCTTTGGAGACTGTGTCTGGCTCTTTGACTCAGCCTGGGGCCCAGGGACAAAAACTTTCTTCACCGCTAGCCTTGAAATCACAGACGATCCTCTGCCCTCAGCATCCCGAGTGGCCAGGACAATGGGCAACTCCACCCCAGGCCATCTGTATGGAGGGGTGCGGAGATGGGTACTCCCTTTTTGGCCTGGGCTGGGCTTGGGCTCCTGCCGTCCTCACACTTCAGGCTCCCAGAGCACTGGGATTCCAGGTGTGGGCTGCCATGCCAGACCTCATGATTCGTTTTTGACAAATGATAGAGCCCAGACTCAGGGGTTGAGCCTCATCATCCCAGCACTTTGGGAGGCTGAGGCCTGCGACCAGCTCGAGCCTGTGGGCTGAGACCTCCCTGGGAACCATGGCAAGACCTTGTGTCTATCGTCCATCCCAAATGAGCTGGGTGTGGTGGAATGTACCTGTCGTTCCGGCTCCTCGGAAGGCCAGGAAAAGGCTTGCTGGAGCTTGTCGGGCTGAGCCTGTGGTGGCCAAGAGCGAGACACCAGCCTCCAGCCTGGGTGATGGAGTGAAAATCTGACTCAATAAAAAAAAGAAAAAGGTAATACAGAAGTGCATCGATTTGTGTATGGAGTTGG
>NW_007260387.1:1908-2664 GCF_000164805.1 Carlito syrichta | reverse complement strand
CTGTGTCAAGATGGGCATCCATGATTTCCCAGGGAAAGGTCCGTGTGAGCAGGGGATGATGGAAAGATCAGGAGAGGAAAGTGCCCTCCCCCTGCCCAAAGGTGGCAGACAGGGTGACCAGAAACTGGGGTGGCCGCTGCATTTCCATACTGCCTTGATTGCTTCTTGCCCAATGCCGCCCTAGATCGGGGTTGTCTGTCCCATGAGTTCACACAAGTCTTTGCTGTGGGGGACAAGTGTGGAGGGTGGAGGCAGGCCTTCTGTGGTACGTGGTCCAAGGCGTGGGATGAACGTGCCCAGGGGCCACCTTTGAAACCTTCCACGAATGAAAGGTTGGAAAATGCCTTTTCCTCTCCCATCCCTGAGGGTGACTCCTCGTGCTGGGTGGCAGGGGTGGTGGTGGTGGTGATTATTATTTATATTTGGAGTTGGAATCTCACTCTGTTGCCCAGGACGGAGTGCAGGGGCATGCTCACGGCCACTGTGGACTCCACCTGCTGGGCTGAGGTGATCCTCCTGCCTCGGCCCCCAAATGTCTGGAACCAAAGGCCTGCACTACCATGCTTGGCTAATATTTGTATTTATTTTTCATTACTGAGACGAGGTCTCACCCCTTGTCCTGGGCTGGTGTTGAAGCTGCAGGCTCAGGTCATCCACTTGCCTGGGCCTCCAAAGTGCCAGGATGCCAGGCTGAGCCTCTTAGCCTGGCCTGTGGTTGTGGGGGATTTGGTGGTTGGTATTATTATTCTGAGTAGG
>NW_007260387.1:0-735 GCF_000164805.1 Carlito syrichta | reverse complement strand
CCCCTGTTTGGATGGGTGCGGAGACGGAGTCTCCCTGCCTGGCCAGGCTGGCCTTGGGCTCATGGGTTCCAGTCATCCTCCTGCCTTGTCCTCTCCGAGTGCTGGGATTCAAGGCATTAGTAACCGTGCCAGGCTTTCTGGTTGGTTTTTGTTGAAGGACCAGGTCCAGGCTCGGGAGTTCAGACTCATCATCCCAGCATTTTGGGAGGCCAAGGCCAGTGAACCGGCCCAGCTGGTGGGTGGAGAGAAACCCAGGCATCTCGGCAAGACCCCATCTCTTCTCTCAATTCCAAATGAGCCTGGTGTTCTGGCATGCACTTGTCATTCCGGTTCCTTGGAAGGCCAGGTAAAGGCATGACAGAGACTGACGGGGTGAGGCTGTGGTGGCTGAGAGCGAGACTCCACTCTCCAGCCTTTGTGACAGAGTAAGACTATGACTCAAAGAAAAAAATAAAAAAACAACAACATTCATTTGTGTATGGAGTTAGGATCACCTTGAAAAGACACAGATTATTTGGAAAGGAGACCCCCTCCTTGGGCATATATTTCCTGACAGATGGTGGATCGGCAGACAATCAGGCTGTGGCTCTGGGAGGTCAAAGCAGGGGAATGCTGGAACCCGGCAGTTGGAGACCAGCCTGGTCCACGTAGCAAGACCTCATCGCTCCCCAGAAAGCAAACACTGGAGTCTCACTTGGTGTCTCCTGTGGTCCCAGCTATATGGGTTGCATTGTC
>NW_007260386.1:804086-868693 GCF_000164805.1 Carlito syrichta | reverse complement strand
GAAAAAAAAAAAAAAAACAACCCCAGTATAAAATGGGCAAAAGATATGAACAGACACTTCACAAGGGAAGACATCCGAGCAGCCAACAAACACATGAAGAAATGTTCAACCTCACTAATCCTCAGGGAGATGCAAATCAAAACCACAGTGAGATACCACCTAACCCCAGTCAGAATGGCAACTATCAACAAGTCAAAAAATAACAGCTTCTGGAGAGGGTGTAGCGAACAGGGAACACTTCTACACTGTTGGTGGGAGTGTAAACTAGTGCAACCTCTGTGGAAAGCAGTGTGGTGATTCCTAAAAGCTGTAAATACCAACCTCCCATATGATCCTGCAATCCCCCTACTGGGAATATATCCTGAAGAACACAAATCACTGTATAAAAAAGATACCTGCACACGCATGTTTATCATAGCTTTGTTCACAACAGCAAGAACCTGGAAACAACCATGCTGCCCGTCAAAAGAGGACTGGATTAAAAAAATGTGGTACATATACACGATGGAATACTACGCAGCCATAAAAAAAGAACAAAATCATGAATTTCGCAGCAACCTGGATGGAACTAGAGTCTACAATACTGAGTGACCTCTCACAGAAACAAGGATTACATGTTCTTGCTCATATAATGGACCTTAAACATCCAATGAAATACTATAAGACAATGACTGACAGTACTGGGAAACCATGGGGGGGAGGGAGATAGGATTAACAGTAGCAAATATCTGTCTGGGAATGGGGAAACACCCCATATCAACAGGGTGCCTGAATGAAACACAATTGTATACCTAACCCTTAACTGCACCCCACAACTTCATAATAAAAAGTAAATAAATAATTTTTTTTAAAAAGACGCATAATTGTACACCTAACCCTTAACTGTACCCCACAAAACCATAATAAAAAAATATTGACAAAAAAAAAAACCAGTGAGGTTTGACTATGCTTAGTCAATAATAAATCAATTGCTTGAAGACTCATATTAAAACCTTACCAGTGAGCAACAAATGAGTTGATGTACTTCAATTGTATAGCTGCATCTAGTGCTGGGCTCGAAGTCAGAATTTGACACTTATTTTAGTCCATATGTGGCCTGCCCATTCTTTTATTTACCACTTCCATCCATATATCTTTTTTTAATGGTGAGTTGTATAATGATTTCATTATATGTTACAATGTAATTGTAATAGAAATAAAGTGCACAATAAATGTCATGTGCTTGAATCATCCCCAAGCAATCCCCTCCTACACTATGCCCACCCCTCGTCCATGGAAAAATTATCTTCCATTAAATCAGTCCCTGATGCCAAAAAGTTTGGAGACCAGTGCCTTAACCTACATTCTTCATCCTCTGTTACCTGTTTTTCTACTATCTCTATGTGTTCAAATTTTTCAGCTCCCATATGTAAGTGAGAACATGTGATATATATCTTCCTGTGCCTGGCTTATTTCACTTAAAATAATGACCTCCAGTTTCGTCCATGTTCCTGCAAATGACATGATTTCATTCTTTTTAATGGTCAAATAGTATTCTATTATGTATATATACCATTTTTTCTTTAGTCATTCATTTATGGACACCTAGGTTGATTTCGTATCTTTGCTATTGTGATTAGAACTGCAATAAACATGTTGAGTACAGGTATTGCTTTGAGTAAATAACAAGTAGTGGGATTGTTGGTTCAAAAGGGATTTCTCTTTTTATTTTTTTAAAGAAATCTTTATATTGTTTTTGATGGTAGCTGTACTAGTTTTTTGCTCCAACCAAGAGTATATATGAGTTCCCTTTATTCTGCCTCCTTGCCAACATCTGTTATTTTTTGTTTCTTAATACCAGCAATTCTGACTAGGATGAGATAATATCCTACTGTGGTTTTGATGTGCATTTCCCTGATGATTAATGATGCTGAGTATTTTTTCATATACCCTTTGGCTATTTGTATGTCTTCTTTTGAGAAATGTCTAGTTATGTCTTGTGCTTATATTTTAACAGAATTATATATTTTCCTATTTTGTTGAGTTCTTTATATATTCTAGATACTAGTCCCTTTTCAGATGAATAATTTGCAAATGTATTCTTCTATTCAACAAGTTATCTCTTCATTCTGTTGATTATTTCCTTTGCTATGTTGAAGTTTTCTTTTTTTTTTACTTTAATTAAGTTGCATTTATCTATTTTTTGTTCTTATTGCCTATAATTTTAAGGTCCTAGTCATAAATTCTTTGCCTAGGCCAATGTCCAGGAGACAGTTTCTTAGTTTTCTTCTAGGATTTTTATAGTTTTTGGTCTTGAATTTTAGTTTTTAATCTATTTTAAGTTGATTTTTGTACATAGTGAGAGATGGGGGTCCAGTTTCATTCTTCTGTGTTGGCTATCTAATTTTCTCAGCACCATTTATTGAACAAGAGTAAGCTATTCCTGATGTAAGCTATTGTCTTCTTGTCAAATATCATTTGGTTGTGGCTATGTCATTTTATATTGGTGTTGTTTATTTTATTTCATTGGTCTGTCTATTTTTATATCAATATCCTGTTGCTTTTGTTACTATAGCCTTGAACTATATTTTGAAGCCAGGTAACATGACTCCTATAGTTTTGTTCCGTTCGCTCAGGATTGCTTGGCTATTCAGTCTCCTTTTTGGCTTCATGTGAATTTTAGGATTTTTAAAAATTTCTGTGAAGAATGACATTATTTGGATAGGGAATACATTCAATATGTAGATTGCTTTGGACAATATGGTAATTTTAACAATGTTAATTCTTCTAATCTATAAGCATAAGATGTTTTTCCATTTGTTTGTGTCAAATACAATTTCTTTCATTAGTATTTTGTGTTTTTCCTTGTAGAGCTCTTTTGCCTCCTGAGTTAAATATCTTCCTAGGTATTTTTTAAAACATTGTAAACAGAATTGCTTTCTTAATTTTGTTCTCATCTAGATTATTATGGGTGTATATAAATGCTACTGATTTTTGTGTGTTGATTTTGTATCTTGCAACTTTGCTGAGTTCATTTATCAAACCCAAGAACTTTTTGGTGAAGTCTTTAGGTTTTCTAGATATAAGATATCATCAGCAGAGAATCAGTTGGACTTCCGCTTTTCCAATTTAGATGCCTTTTTATTTCTTTTTCCTGATTACTCTGACTTGAACTTCCAGTAATACTCTGTTGAATAGAAATGGTGAAAGTGAACATCCTTTTCTTGTTCTTAGGGGGATTGTTTTCAAATGTTCCTCATTCAATATGATGTTGGCTGTGGTTTCGTCATACATGCCCTTTTTGACATATGTTTTCTTCTACGTCTGGTTTTTGAGAGTTTCTGTGATGAAGTGATATTGACTTTTATCTCATGCTTTTTACGCATCTATTGAGATGATCATATAGTTTTTACTCTTTGCTATGTGCTATATCATGTTTATAGACTTATATATGTTGAACCATTCTTATATCCCTAGTACAAATCATAACTGGTTACAGTGTATTATCTTTTAAATATACTATTGGATTTGGTGTACTAGTATTTTTTTTTTTTTTGAGTTGGAGTCTCACTCCATTGCCTAGGCTAGGGTGCAGTGGCACTCTCACAGCAACCCAGTGTCAACCTGCTGGGCTCTGATGATCCTTCTACCTTAGCCCTTCCAAGTAACCAGAACCACAGGCACACACTACCATGCCTGGCTAATTTTTTGATTTATTGTAGAGATGGGTTTTCGCCAAATTGCTCAGGCAGTTCTCATAACTGTGGGCTCAGGCAATCTCCTCACCTCAGTCTCCCAAAGTGCTGGGATTACAGGCTTGAACCACCGTGCCCAGCTTAGTTTACTAATATTTTTGTTGAGGCATTTGTGTCTATACTTATCCGGAAGCTCATTTTCTTTAGGTAAGATGAAAATATTGATGTGTCTCAGGAAGAATTGTAAGGATTAAATGAAATAGTGTGTGTAAAACAATTGGCACAATGGGAGAAACATAGTTTTGTTTATTTTTGTTGTTATTCTTAATAACAATATAATCTATCACTGCCACCATCACCACTACCATCATCATTAACTCGATTGACTATTGTAGTATAGTTTGATAAAAAATATAGACTATGGATTAATGCTACTTGGATTTTAAAACCAACTCCATTTCTTACTAACTATGTGACCTTGGACAAGTTACTTTGCCCTTATGAGCCTTAGCTTATTAATTTGTTGAATGGGGGTAGCAATTATGCTTACTTTACTGGGTTGGTGTGAGGATTAAATGAGGTGTTACTTTTAAGTGTTTTGTACATTGCTTAGCATGTGAATATTTGAATATTAGCTAACAAAAGTATTTAATAATAATAATGACAATAACTACTCAGCCTTAACTTATGTAATCCTCTTGTTTTAAGTGAAAGCTTTGGGGGAAAAAATGGAACTTAAGCTGTTGAATTTGGTAAAGCCATCTGTGAGTGGGTGCGGAGAAAATATCCTCAGATGTAGCCTGCCAGACATCTGTCTAGAACCATTGCAATGGCCTTTGAAAGAAAACAAATGGAACATGGCAGGCTATTGGCCTCCTTCCCTAGGACTTGCATCTTGGCTGTGATGTTCAGACTTCTGCAGACCAGCTGGTCAAAGAAAGTCCAGCTGATTTTTCTCCTCACCATAGCAAATGGAGTAGAACATAGAACAAGGTATTTTGGAGAAGGTGTGATGTTGCCTGACACCCCATAGTTAATAAGGAAATGCAACATTGATGAAGACATCTGAAGAGAATAAGGGAAATTAGGAAGAAATGGCCAGTAGAAATGAATGTTCTTTGTAAAATTACTTTTAAAAAAATCCAGTCCACTTTTGATGGGTAGCATAGTTGGTTCCATGTTTTTGCTATCATGAATAGTGCTGCAATAAATATAGATATACAGGCATCCTGTTTGTAGAAAGATTTGTGTACCTCTGGGTATATTCAGATGTGGGTCTTATTACAGAACTTCATATTCTGGGGAGGGAGGACCCTATATTCTGGGGAAAAGAGCCTGGGGGATTTCCAGTCAGTCAGAAACTTATACTGTAGAGGTGAACCAAACACTATTCTCTTCATAAACTATGTAACAGACTTTAAAGTCAGAAATACCTGATTTCAAATCCTGTTTCTACCATGAATTCACTATCTTACTGGGGACAAGTGATTCCCACTCTTCATATGTTAACTTTTCTTATTTATATCATCACCAGTGGAGTTACTATGGGTTGCCACTCCCTTGATGTTAACGAGAAATTTAATATAACGATGGTGAAGCACTTACCTAATGTTTGGCTTTTAGTGTCACTCTAAATGTTGGTTATTAATAAAGGTACGATTATGGAGAAATCCAGTCTCTTTGTAAATTCAAGGCTCAGGAAGTCCCCTTGATCTTTTTTGAATCTCAGTACACAACAAGAAGCCCAGACACAAATCTGCAGTGTCCTTAAAGGCCTTCACATAAGGATTCTGTTTCAAGCAGTGACCTAGGAGATGGACATGGAGGTCCCAACTGTTCTCTGTGATCCTATTTTCAAAGGTCAGGGACATACTGAAGTCATTGTGTTTGTTTTTCTAAATTTGTCTTTTAATCCTACACAGCTCCTTGGAAATGATCGAATTTACCAGACTTAGAAAAAGGACATTAAAATAGGAGGAGCTTTGTGATCCTGTGATGCCAACTAGTCCTGTGACCTGAGACAAAGTCTTAGGAGCTTATTTTCACTATTGGTAACAAAAAGGGCCTTAATTACATAAATTGAAAGTTCTCTGGGAGATTTGAGTATATGTTTCTAAACTATTTTTTATGGTTTATTCTAAATTTACGTGACCAGAGCTTTACAATGAATATAGAAAAGATCACTACTGGAGAATTCTTGGGTTTCATCATGTAGCCCAAAGTTACTAAGCATTTACCAAATGCCAGATACCATTTAGGCACTGGGAATGCAATACTAAATAAAATAGGCAAAACGTCATGCCCTCGTGGAGTTGATAAACTCCTTCATTTGATATACAAGTCATGTGTTTGTCTTTTATATGTCATTCATGATGTGATTCAAGGGGAATTGAATAGTGATTTTCCAGGGAGCATGATGGTAAACCAATCATTTCTTTACATCTTTTTAAATAACTGAATTTTAATTTTTAGGGTGCTTCACTGTTCTTCCTTTGGAGAGGCCAGTCTCCCTAATTCACACCTGGGCTTCAAGGGCTTTCCTGAATGGAGTAATAATATTTCATGTGAGCATTGAATTATGAGTCAGAAAATTTCAGAGTCATGGCTTTGTTGCTTCTTTGTATAACCTTGATCAAGTCACTTTAATTTCCCTTAGCTATGACTTTAGATCATTATGTTTAACATAAAACTCTGATAAAGTAAATTCAGACCTAAAAATGTTTGTCATACTTTCTTGTGAAGATCAAATAAGTCGTTGGATGTAAAGTCATTTGTCCTTTTTTTTTTTTGAGTTGGAGTTTCACTCCATTGCCCAGGCTGAAGTACAATGGCACGCTCATGGTCACCCTAGCATCAACCTGCTGGGCCCCGGCAATCCTTCTGCCTCAGTCTTTCAAGTAGCCAGAACTTTAGGTGAGTGCTACCTTGCCTGGCTAATTTTTTAAATTTATTGTAGAGATGAGTTCTCCAAGTTGCCCAGGCTGGTCTCAAACTCGCAGGCTCAGACAATCCACTCACCTTGGCCTCTCAAAGGACCGGGATTACAGGTTGAGCCACCAAGCACAGCTGTGAAATCATTTTTAAAATTGTTGTATTCACCTGATTACTTAGCAAAGTGAAAATGTTGCCGGTAGCTGTTCTTCTTACCCATTCTGGTTATCTAATGCCACATAACAAATTATTTCAAAATTTAGTGTTGACACCTGCACATGCATGTTTATTGTGCATTGTTCACAATAGCAAAAACATGGAACCAACTATGTGGCCCAGTGAAAGAGGACTGGATAAAAAAAAATGTAGTACATATACACAATGGAATATTATACAGCAGTTACAAAGGACAAAATTATGAGCTTCACAGCAACTTGGATGGACCCAGAACCTATAATACTGAGTTATCTATCACAGAAACAAAGAACTGAGTGTTACATGTTCTCACTCATAAGTGGACCTTGAAAAATTATCCTAATACTATAATAAAAGGATTGTCAGTAGTGGGAAATTGCCGGGGGGGGGGCTTACCTCATCAGCAAGGGTACCTGCATAATGAACATTTGTGTACTTAACCCTGAATTGTACTGCACATCTTTAAATTTAAAAAAATTATTTACTTATTTTATTTTTTATTTTTATTAATCAATGTTTTTTATTATGATATTGTGGGGTACAGTTAAGGGTTAGGTATACAAATATATTTCACTCAGGCACCCTTGTTGATAAGAGGTGTCTCCCTGTCCCCAGACAGGTATTTACTACTGTAATCCTATCTCCCTTCCCCTCCCCTCCCATAGTTTCCCACCACCGTCAGTCATTTTCTTATAGTATTATGTTGGATGTTCAAGGTCCACTGTAAGAGTGAGAACATGTGATACTCAGATCTTTGTTTCTGTGAGAGGTCACTCAGTATTATAGACTCTAGTTCCATCCAGGTTGCTGCAAAATTCATGATTTTGTTCTTTTTTATGGCTGCGTAGTATTCCATCATGTATATGTACCACATTTTTAAAATCCAGTCCTCTTTTGATGGACGCATGGCTGCTTCCAGGTTCTTGCTATTGTGAACAATCCTGCGATAACATTCGTGTGTAGGTATCTTTTTGATAGAGTAATTTGAGTTCTTCAGGGTATATTCCCAGTAGGGGGATTGCAGGGTTATATGGGAGGTCAATATTTAGAGCTTTTAGGAATCCCCAGACTGCTTTCCACAGAGGTTGCACTAGTTTGCACTCCCACCAACAGTGTAGAAGTGTTCCCTTTTCGCCACACCCTCTCCAGCAACTGTTATTTTTTGAGTTATTGATAATTGCAATTCTGACTGGAGTTAGGCGGTATCTCAGTGTGGTTTTGATTTGCATCTCCTTGATGATTAGTGAGGTTGAACATTTCTTCATGTGTTTGTTGGCTGCTCAGATGTTTTCCTTTGTGAAGTGTCTGTTCATATCTTTTGCCCATTTTATAATGGGGTTGTTTGTTTTTTTCTTTTCAGCACATTTGAGTTCCTTGTAGATCCATGATGTTAACCCTTTGTCAGACCTGGAGTTGGCAAATACTTTTTCCCAGTCTGTAGGCTGTCTCCCCGCTCTCTTGATGGTTTCTTTGACTTTGCAGAAGCTTTTCAGTTTAATGAGTTCCCACTTGTCTATCTTATCTCTTATGGCCAGTAGTTTTCTTCAGGAATTGGATGCCAGTTCCAATTACCATGAGGGTATGTCCTTCATTTTCTAAGGTTCTTATGGTTTGAGGTTTTACATTTAGGTCTCTGATTCATTTGGAGTTAATTTTTGTGCATAGGGATAGATAGGGGTCCTGTTTCAATCTTCTGTATGTGGTTAGCCAGTTTTCCCAGCACTGTTTACTGAATAGGTTCTCCTCTCCCCAGTGGTAGGTGGTGGAGGCTTTGTCGAAGATGAGTTGGTTGAGAAATTGAGGTTTTTCTTCTGGAATCTCAATTCTATTCCATTGATCTATAAGCCTGTTCCTGTACCAATACCAAGCTGTTTTGATTATTGTAGCTTTATACTAAAGTTTGAAGTCTTGTAATGTGATACCACCTGCTTTTTTTTTTTTTTTTTTTTTGCTGAGGATTGTTCTGGCTATTCTTGGTCGTTTGTGTTTCCATATGAATTCCTGTGTTGTTTTTTCCAGGTCTGAGAAGAATGTTGCTGGTAATTTGATGGGTATTGCATTAAATCTGTAGATTGCCTTAGGTAGGATGGACATCTTCACAATGTTAATTCTTCCAGTCCATGAGCATGGGATATTTTTCCACTTGTTGGTGTCATCTTTTATTTCTTTAAGGAGTGTTTTATAGTTTTCATTGTAAAGGTCTTTCACGTTTCTGGTTAGGAAGATACCAAGGTATTTCATTTTTTTTTTTGAGGCTATTGTGAATGGAATTGTGGGTTTTATTTGGGTTTCTGTTTGTTTATTATTGGGGTAAAGAATGCGATTGTCTTTTGCACATTTATTTTATATCTTGAGACTTTTCCAAAGTCCTTTATCAGTGCAAGGAGGTTTTTGACAGATTTTCTTGGGTTTCAAGGTACACGATCGTGTCATCTGCAAAGACAGATAGCTTGACTTCCTCTTTCCTATTTAGATACCCCTGATTGCCTTCTCTTCTCTGATTGTCCTAGCCAGGACTTCCAATACTATATTGAACAGGAGGGGTGAGAATGGGCATCCTTGTCTTGTTCCAGTTTTCAGGGGAAATGGTTCCATTTTTTTTCCGTTTAGGAGTATGCTGACTGTGGGTTTCTCGTAGATGGCCTTTACTATTTTGAGGTATGTTCCCCATATGCCTAGATGTTCGAGGGTTTTTATCAGGAAGGGGTGCTGGATTTTATGAACAGCTTTTTCTGCATCTAATGATATAATCATGTGGTTTTGCTTTTGACATCTGTTGATGTATTTAATTACATTTATGGTTTTACGGATTTTGAACCAGCCTTGCATCCCAGGGATAAAGGCTACTTGGTCATGATGGATGATTTTTGAGATGTGTTGTTGAATCCGGTTCACTAGGATCTTGTTGAGAATTTTAGCATCTATGTTCATCAAAGATATTGGCCTGTAGTTCTCTTTCTTTGTTGGGTCTTTACCTGGCTTGGATCTCAATGTGATGTTAGGTTCATAAAATGATTTGGGGAGAGTTCCATCTTTCTCAATCACCTGGAATACCTTCAGTAGGATTGGTATCAGCTCCTCCTTAAATGTCCTGTAGAATTCTGCTGGAAAGCCATCTGGTCCAGGGCTTTATTTGTAGGTAGTTTTCTTATTATGTAGTCAATTTTCTTGATTGTTATTGGTCTATTTAGGGTCTCAATTTTTTTTTTGGTTCAACCTAGGCAGGTTGAGTGATGACAGAAAGTCTCCATTTCTGAAAGGTTTTCAAGTTTGTTTCCGTACAAGTGTACATAGTAGTATCTAATGATCTTTTTTATTTCTTCAGGATCAGATGAGACTTCATCTTTTGTGTTTCTGATTGTGCTTATTTGGGGTTTTTCTCTCTTTTTCTTGGTCAGTCTAGCTAGGTGACCATCGATCTTGTTTATCCTTTCGAAGAACCAGTTTTTTGTGTCATTGATTTTTTTGTATTATCTTTTTGTCTTCTATTTCCGGAATTTGGGCTTTTATTTTGGTGATCTGGATTCTTCTGCTGAAATTAGGGTTTTTGTGGTCTTGCTTTTCCAGCTCCCTTAGGTGGCTTGTTAGGCTGTTAATTTGTGATCCTTCCATTTTCTTCATGTGCGTTTGTAGGGATATAAATTCTCCTCTTACTACAGCTTTCATGGCGTCCCAGAGATTTTGGTAAGATGTTTTTTCATTTTCATTTGTTTCCAGGTATCTTTTAATCTCTGTTTTGATTTCATCATTGACCCAGGAGTTGTTTAGCATCATGCTGTTTAGTGTCCATGTCTTTGTTGGTTTTAGGGGGACCTTGTTGGTGTTAATGTTTATTTTTATTCCACTGTGGTCTGAGAAGTAGCATGGTAAAATTTCAGGCCTTTTAAATTTGCTTGATTTATGGCTTGATTTATGGCAAATTATGTGGTCAGTCTTAGAGTACGTTCCATGCAGTGATGAGTAGAATGTGTATTCTGTGGTCTTAGGATGGAGGTTTCTGTAGGTATCAATTAAGTCCGTTTGATCAAGAGTCACATTGAGGTTTCGGATATCATTGCTGATTTTTTGTCTGATGATCTATCTAGGGTTGTGAGTGGGGTATTAATGTACCCAGCTATGATGGTATTGTAGTAGATGTCTTTTTTTAGTTTACCTACGAACTGTTTCATGAAAGTTGATGCTCCTATGTTCAGTGCATATATGTTTGGGATGTGTATTTCTTGTTGATGGATTGAACCTTTTATCATTATGTAGTGGCCTTCTGTATCTTTTTTAATTTTTGATAGCTTAAAGGGTATTTTGTCTGAGATTAAGATCATGACTCCTCCTTTCTTTTGTGTTCCATTCACCTGAAAATTTGTTTCCCATCCTTTTACTTTGAGTCTGTCAGTGTCCTCTCTAGTGAGGTGAGTCTCTTGAAGGCAATCAATTGTTGCCTGGTGATATTTTATCCATTCTGCCATTCTGTGTCTTTTCAGTGGTGCATTTAGTCCATTCACATTCAAACTAATTATTGAAATGTGAGAATTGATCCCTATCATAATGTTCTTACAGAGTTGTTGTTCTTCCTGTTTGTGTGTTGTCTGTCTTTTTGTTTTAGAGTTGGATCATGTGTGTTTTTAATCTTTTACCTGTACTCTTGTGAAGAACGTTGTTGTTCTTTTTCCTTTTCTTCTTTATTCAATACTTTCTTAAGTGTTTCCTGTAGAGGTGGTCTGGTGGCAGCATATTATCTTAGGGATTGGATATCTGGGAAAGATTTCAATTCTCCCTCACTGATGAAGCTTAGCTTGGCTGGGTAGGTTATTCTCGGTTGAAATTGTTTATCTTTTAGAACTTTGAAGATAGGGCTCTAAGCTCTCCTAGCCTGGAGGGTTTCTGTAGATAAATCTGCTGCTATTCTAATTGGTCTTCCCTGGTAGGTAGTCTGACCTCTTTCTCTTGCAGCCTTTAGGATTTTTTCCTTTATACCTACTTTCTTTTGGCGAATTATTATGTGTCTGGGAGTTGGTCTTCTCATTTGTTGTCTTGCAGGGTTTCTCTGAATCTCTTGTGTTTGAATTTTTTCATCCTTGATGAGATGAGGGAAGTTTTCTAGAATGATTTCATGAAATGTTTGTTCCAGTGTGGCCTCTGTTTCTCTCTCTGCCTCAGGAAGGCCAATTACTCTTATGTTTCGTCTCTTGAAGTGATCATTCATCTCTTGAAGGTTTTGTTCTGTTGTTTTGAGCTTCTTTTCTAAGCTTTTGACAGTTTGGGTTAGTTCTGTGTTTTGGTCTTCAAGCTTTGAGATTCTTTTTCTGCTTGGCTAATTCTGCTTTCCATGCTTATTATTTATTTGCATCACAGTATTCTTTACTGCTGTTATTTCTGACATCAGCTCCTTCCTATTTTCCTCTTGTCTCTCCTCAATTTTTAAAATTCTGTCTATTAATGTCTTGATTTCTGGGTTTGTTGCATATGACCAGTCATTCTCGGAGCTCTTCATTGTTTGTGTTCCAGAGTCTGTTTTCTCAGTGTCTGAGCTCCCAGGGGTCTGTGTGAGATCTATATTCTTCTTTTGGTTTTTCTTCATTGTGTATTTTTTCCCTCCCTACTTTTTCCTTCCCTACACATCACCATCTTCTTTAATTCTGTTATTCAGGGGTAGAGGAATTGCTTTTACTTCTGTTTGTTCAATCTCCTATTCTTCTTATGTATGTCCTCTTACTTTGTTCAGTTCTGGAGTTGCACTGTAGGTTGGGGATGGTCCTTTTTGCAGTTTTGAGATTTACTTAAGGGGGGAATTGTGATTCAAAATCTATCTGCAGGTCCTGGTATCCACCGACAGGTGTATGGATAATCTGAAACCCACTTCCCACTGCCTTGGAATCTGTAAATGCAGTGGGGCTATAGGTTTGCTCTGAAATAAAATGAGGTTAGCAGAGGGAAGAGAATGGAGCAGACAGTGGGGGGGGGGGGGGAAGAGGAGGGTGGAGAGAGAGAGGAGTAAGGGGGGAAATAGACAAGTGTATCAACAACTAGAGAGAGAGACCTAAACGGAAACAGATAAAAACAATAGACCATGGCTACAGACTAACCAGCTCCCATACAAAAAAAATTGAAACATACGATGATGCTAACATACAAGCTAACCAACCACCTTATTGGTGTGCTGTTCCTCTATACAACGATATGGTTTACAGAGAGGAGAAAAGAGAAGAAAAGAAAGAGGAAAAAAAAGAACAAAACAATAGGAATAGAATCAAGTCATTAAATTAACAGAACCAATCGAGTACACTCTGAGACTTCGTTTAAGTCCATTGTCCTTTCAGCTCTGATATCTAGCTGTCTTCTCAAGCTGGTAAATTAGTTCACAGTTGGGGTCAGTTGCCCCTGGCCTGCTGTGAAGGACAGTTCAGATCACCCTCAGTTCAGCACTCAAATCTGGCCTGTGTCTATTTTTCAAGCTTGTTTTTCCCATTTTGGCATTGTTACTTTGAATCGCCAGCAGGTGGTGCTGTTTCAGCTGCTCGCCCCAGAGTGGGTGGAGCTGGACAGGAGCTGGGAAGAGGCCAGAGATGGAAGCCTGCCTCAGGGCACATGGGAGGAGACCCACAGCCAGCAGGACGTCAAGGTGGCAGCAGAGGTGCCAGCGATCCCAGCAGATCTTGCCTGCAGGGGGTTCAAGGTCTGAAGTCGTGGATCGCCTCAGGCACGGGTGGTGCGATGTGCTATGGCTGCCATGGAGGCCACAGCAGCGTGGTGGCTTCTATGTCTGCCGCTGCAGTGGCTGTCCAGATCACCGCGATGCCCCAGCAGTGGTGATGGCTGAGCTCTGTGTGAAGAGCAGGCTGCCGATTTTGGGATCCGCAGCCCCCTGGGAGAGAGCCAGAGACCCTCTGCATTCTCATTTGCAGAGGGTCTCATAGACCAGGCTGCCCATCACCATCTTTCCGGAGGTCCAAAAAATTTTTTAAAAGAAACAAATTTCTGTTAGGATCATAAGTCCTGTGGGTGAGGGATTCAGACATGGCACTTCAGGCATTATTTGTCTCTACTCTCTTAATGTCTGGGGACTCAGATGAAAGAAGTGAAGGCTGAGAAGTGAAATCATTTGTAGGTTTGCTCACTCTCAAGTCTGGTGGTTGATGCTGGCTGTCAGCCTAAGCTGTCATGTGGGCCCCTTTGCATGGACTGGTTTGGGCTTTCTCATGGATGGCTTCTGGCTTCTCTGGAACAAACATTTCAAATGGAGAGTGTGGATAGATTCTGTATCCCTTTAAAGATCTAGCCTGAAAAGTCACAAAACATCAGTGTCAATATGCTTTGTTGGTCAGAGTGGTCACAAGAGAGGCAAGGGTCAAGGGCAGTTGAAATAGACTCTTTCATTTGATAGGAGAGGCAAGGTTATGGAAGAGCATGTAGGATTTGAAGTACTGCTGTAACTATTTTTGAAAAATACAGTCTGCCACAGTCAATCCTCTGGCCACAATAATACACATCTTTCCAGCATATGTGCAAAATACTATAACCTCTCCATCACTGCTTTTCTGTCAAAGTCTCATTTCATTACAGTATCTGGTTCAGGTTTGTGGTCCAGAATCTCATTATCTGAAACAAGTACAGGAATTAGTAAGCTTTATTGAGGTCAGTATCTAGTACCTATGAATTATAGAGACAGATATCTTTTCCATATATACTCTGACACTCAATATACTATGGTATATATGCTGGAACTGGCATAAAATAACCACTAAATATACTGTCATTTAAAAAATTGGAAGATATGAGGCACACACAGTCATTTGGTCCATAGGAATTCTGAAATCCAGGCAGGAATTTTTTGCTAGTTCTTTGGTTGGTTCTCAGGAATATTGCCTGAGAATGATTCTCAGTGGCTCTTGGCTATGCCCTCTGAATCATTCTTCCATTTCCATAAGTAATGGCAGTGTTTCCCTCTGTGTAAGATAATATGTAAGGGAATGCAACATTCCCTTGGTAAATGATACAAATTTCCTGTTGATTTATTGAAGTTAACTCCATTTGACAAAAGCTACAACCATAAATATTTTTTAGATAAGCCCTATTTATCATAGGCTTTTTATAAGGCTGCAAGGAAACAATGCCCTTAAGTTTTTTTTTTAATGCGTTGGAGTCTCACTCCGTCACCCAGGCTGGAATGCAGTGGTATGCCCTCAGCCACCCCAGTGTCGACTTGCTAGGCTCCAGTGATCCTTCTGCCTCAGCCTTCCAAGTAGCTGGAACTACAGGCACACACAACTCACTAGGCTAATTTTTGATTTATTGTAGAGACTCGGACTTGCCAAGTTGCCTGGGCTGATCTTGAGCCTGTAGACTCAGGCAATCCACTCACCTCAGCCTCCCAAAGTGCTGGGATTACAGGCAGAGGCACAGAGCCTGGCCAAGATTTTTAGAAATTCCACATCTAAACAAAGAAAATCTTTGATACTCTTAAAATCTTTTAAGGTACGCATGTTTGAGATACAACCTGAATTTTTTCGAAATCCTAACAAAGAGTTTTTGTGTCATATCCTTGATTTTTTTTCTGTAGATCATGATTTCCTGACAGCTCCCATATTTGATCTCTGCACCAAAGTCATTTATTAGTTTTAGTGTCATTTACCATCTGGAGAGGCTAGAAATGAACATAAGTGTTATTTTCAAACCCAGAAAGTCTTGGCTTATTTATATTCAGTAGTCCTTTCTTTAGTGTTTTTCTATTTTCTTATATTTATTGTGGAATGCTCTAGCAGCTGCTAATACTATGTGATGCCTTCAATACTCTACCTGGCAATCGCCATGGATCAATTATCCAGAACATTCAGTGCATTTTCCAGTTTCCATGTTATCACAGCTGATAGTGTTTCTAAACTTTCTGCTACTGCATAATAAATGTCATCTTTCCTCCAGCTTCTAGTAACACTTTCTTTTCTTTAATGCCTCACTTAGAATCTTCTTGAAATCCATTAATGTTCCATTGGCAGACTTTTAAAAACCTTTTAGGATTTTACTAACATTCTCTTCAATGCGTGGCCAGTCTCTGTTCACCTCCAAGTCCCAAAGTCATTCCCTGTGGTTTTTAGGTAATTTTCTTATGGCAGCATTCTGCTTCAGGTGTAAAATATGTTCACCTTATTTAATGCCTGTATGATAAATTACTTTGAAATGAAGGATATTAGCAAACCTATTTATTATGTTCATGGGTTCTCCATGTCAGGAATTTAGCCAGCGGATAACGGAAATGGCTTGTCTTTCCTCCATGATGTCCGGGTTTCTCTAGATGATTAATTCAGATGACCACTGGAGTCATCTGAAGACTTGTTGATGTCCACAGATGGTGGTAGATAGAGGTTGTTGACTGGAGCTTCAATTGCTCTCTATGTGTGATTTTCCATGCAGTCCTTTTGTGTGGGAAAATGTGGGCTCCTCACAACATGGGGGTTGGTTTTTTAGAGTAAGCAGCCCCAAAAGAGGAAGCAAAGTGGAAGCTATATTCTTTTTGAGAAGGAACCTCAGAAGCCATACACCATCACTTAATTCTACTCTATTGGTTTGAAAAGTCATAAGTCTCCCAGGTTTAAGGGGAAGGGAAATAGACTACAATTCTTAATGGACAATTGAGGGCTAAGGAAGGACATGTGGAACTGAAAATACTGCTGTGGCCATTTTTTGAAATTACAATCTGCTACACAACGTTTTATTAATGGTATATAAACATTCCTGATTTTTAAGCATTAAGCTGATATGCGCATATGGCAGGAAGAAAAATGAGACCAAAAGCACAGTGTGAAAATTAAAACACCCTAGGCTATTCTAATCACAAGTATGCACTCTGATCAACTATTAAATAGTGACTAAATATAATCATTATTAACTTTATTGTACAATTTTTCAAAAATGTTCTATGCATACACCAACATAAAATTCTATAATGTTCTATTGTCTCTCTCTTTATGTAAGTTATAATTGGTAGGGTTAGAATACTTAAACTTTAAGAGTTTTTTCTCTTGAAAGATTTTATGGGTTTTTTTCTTCAAATCTGGTATGCATATGATTTGCCTAAGCTAAACTATATTTGTATTTTCAGCTACACGCTCTTGAAGAAGGCAGCACAGAGGTTGACTATCCTGCGATGGTAGAATAGCTATTTAAAAGGAGAACAGTTGTCCCTTGATGACCAAGAGTGGGTTTTGTTTTATTCTCTCATGCTTAATGTTTTTAAGAGTTTGATAGGGCAGAGGACAAACTCACATGGGATTTTTGCTTAAGTCTAATAATCTCAGAACACTCCAAGACTTAATAACTAGGGGATAGAGAGGGAATATGTTTTGGGTTTCTCAAATATGCTGTGTAGTGGAAAGGAACCTAAACTGGGATTTTAGAGACTTTTTGTCTGATCTTGGTTTTCCTACTGGAAGCTTTGTGACCTTGAGCAAGTCTCCTTTCCTCTCTAGCACTTTATTTATATATTTGTGCCATGGATAAGTTGAACTTAGACTTTTCTACTAAAAATATGGTTCATGAAACAGCCATATCTGCATCACGTGGAAGCTTGTTGTCATTTTGAACCTCTCTCCAGAACTACTGCTTCAGAATCTGCATTTTAACAAAATATTTGGGAGATTCACATTGAAGTTAGAAAAGCACTAGACTGAGGAATCTCTATGGTCTCTTTCTATTCTAACTTTGAAGGACTAAAAGGACTTGAGGGAGAAGAATAAGAAGCAAAAAACAGCAACAGTAATTTTATTATCTCTGAAATGTATAGCCTATATTTGTGATATAGATTTCAGTGTTCTCTGCTGATAAAGTAAAAAAGATTTTCATTTTTTCTAGTTGAAACCTAGGAAGGCAAAAATGCCAAGGGATATGAGGTTGCCTAATGTATGAGGAGGGAGCAAAAAATCTTCAGAATTATATTTTGGAGAGCAGACTTCTTGTAGTATAGGCTTTTTCCACTAGGAAAGTGTTTGTGGAACCCATCGGTATCAGTATACCAGCTAGTACTGTTAGAGGCTCCGTTCTGCTCTAGTGCCTTTTTATTTTTATTTTTATTTTGGAGATTCTTTATGCGTTTGTCTATTTCATGTTGGGTGATTTAGAAGTGCATCTGCTCACATTGTGCTGAGTACTCAGCAGTTTTTGACCAAAAACTGCATGACTCCTGTGCCCACCCTTCTTATTCACCCGATCTAGCCCCAAAGTGACTTTTTGTTGTTGTTTCCCTGATGAAAAAAGTTCTCAAAGGGAAATGTTTTGCTGATATGGAAGAGGTAAAACAAAAAATGGCAGAAGCACTAAAAGGGATCAAAATTGATGAGTTCAAAAACTGTTTTGAACTTTGAAGGTTACTGAAGCTTAAACCTGTAAGAATAAAGACACAATTTTTTAAATAAATAAATTCCGAGGGGTTTTTTTTGGGAGGGGGGTCCCTCCTTATATTTAGTGATATTGCAACCCTGTTGTAGTTTTCAGCCATATACTTTTTTGCTTCATTGGCTCTTCTTGTTAGTCAGCTTCTCAAGGTAGCTTTCAATAATTCTACTAGAAACAAGCTAGGAAAAGTAAAGGTACCTACCAAAAGTCATGCTGCAAGGCAGTGCTGAAAATGTCAGTAATAATAGATGACAGCAGTATTCCAGAAAGAGGCCTAAAAGATGTAAAACGATTAGTTAAATGAAGCCTAGAACAGCAAGTGGTGTCCAGTTGAAGCACATGGTAGAATAAATAAATGAAAGGGAGTTACTTTATTCCTCTTTTAAAAACATTTTTCTCTTCTTCAATGCATCTCGTTACCTGGACATAATAGGGGTCTGTTACTGGTGAATGTATTCTTTCTTTAATCTTTTCAATAAGCTTCTAGTCAGCATCTATTAGGTATTAGACATTGTCCTGTAAAAAGGTGCAGAAACTATTATTTTTAATAGTTTTATTAAGACATAATTCACATACTACTACACAAATGACATAAAGTATATTAATTTGATTTTTATTATATTTGACAATAAATGTAACGATCACTTTTTTTTAGAACACTTTCAGTATCTTTACAAAGAAATCTCATACCATTTTTTAAATCACTCACTCCCCTGTGTTCCCTGACCCAGCCCTAAGCAATCACTTATCTATTTTTGGTCTACGGAGATTTCACTATTCTGTACTTTTTATATGAATAAAATTATAGAATACATGGTCTTTTATGCCTGGCTTTTTTTCACTCAGCGTAAAATTTTGAAGGTTTGTTGTAGTATGTGTTATATATTTATTTTATAGTCAAATAATTTTATTATATGGATATATAACATTTTGCTTATCAGTTCATCAGTTGATGAACATTTGGGTGGTTTCCATCTTTTTGTTATTATAAATAATGTTCCAATCAGTATTCACATACAAGTGTTTCTGTGGATATATACTTTCATTTCTCTTAGATGTATACCTAGGAGTAGAATTGCTGCATACAGTACCTCTATGCTTAATCACTGAAGAACTACCAGACCACTTCCCAAAGTATCTGCTTGGACCTTCATTCCTCAAAAAATTAAAGAAAGACATTTGACAGTATGTAGTCTGTCTCTCATTGCCCCATCCATTTCATTCTTTCCACCTCCATCTGTATATGTTTCTTTTCTGTCTCTCTCTCTCTCTCTTATTTTTTATTATAAAGATGTGGGGAACAATTCAGGGTTAGGTACATAAGTGGTCATTGTACAGGTAAAGTGTGGGAACTCTTATTGATGTTACATACCCTCACGTCCCCTGGCAGTGTCCCACTACTGCTAATCTCTTTCTTATAGTACTATGATAAATATTCAGGGTCTGTCTATGAGAGAGTACATGTAGTACTCAGATCTTTGTTTCTGTGATAAATCACTGAGTATATGTTTCTTAAAACATTCCTATCTTCTGTTATTTTCCTACTGAAGGACCTACCATTGAAACCCACTGACTGGCATACCTTCAAGAATGTTATACTCAAGGTCTTCCATATTATAACATAAGTAAAACAGAGTGGTTTGAACATTGACTTTAGCATCCAAAAGATAGGTTTGAATTCAGCTTTGGAATTTTATTAGCTTTATGTCCTTGACTATATAATTTATTTAACTTTGCTTTAGTTTTACTGTCTCTTAAATAGATTGCTATGAAGATTTAAGTACAGAATGTTTTGTAGGGATTCTGGGACATTATAGGCAATCTGTGATAATTATTGATATAGCATCAATATAAAATTGTAAGTAGTATTTCCATACGCTAGCCACAAACATTTGGAAATGAAATTAAAAAATAACATTCACAATAGCATAAAAAGACCCATAAATATATTTTTAAAATTTTGATTATTGATACATAATAATTGTATCTATGGTATGCATCTGATATTTTGATACAAACGTGCATATATAATGATCTAATAAGGGTCTCCATCACCTCAACCATGTATCATTTCTTTGTTAGAAACATTCTAATTCCACTCTTTTTAGTTGTTTTGAACTATACAATAAATCTTTTAAAAAAATTTTATTTGTTTTAAAGATGTGGGATACAATTCAGGATAGATAAGTGATCATTATTTACAGGTAAACTTTAGGTCTCCCTTTGTTCCCCACTTCGCTTGATTTGAGATCAAGTACCCTTTTGATGTTATGTACCCTCTCCCCAGCAGTGTCCTGCTATTGCCAATCCCTTTCTTATAGTATTATGATAAATGTTCAGGGTCTACTTATGAGTGAGAACATGTGGTACTCAGTTATTTGTTTCTGTAATAGATTATTGAGTATTACAGACTCTGAATCTATACAAATTGCTGAGTAGTCCATAATTTTGTAGTATTCCATTGTATATAGGTACCACATTTAAAAAATCCAGTCTACTTTCTTTGGGCAGCACAATTGGTTCTGTGTTTTTGTTATTGTGAATAGTGCTGCAATGAACATGCATGTACAGGTATCTTTTTAATAAAATGATTTGACTTCCTCCGGGCACATTCCCAGAAGGGGGATTTGCTGGGTCTTATGGAAGGTTGATTTTTAGGTCTTACAGGAATCACCATACTGTTTTCCACAGAGATTGTACTAGTTTACACTCCCATCAGCGGTGTAGAAATGTTCCTTTTTCCCCCCACATCCTTTCTGGCATCTGTTGTTTTTAGAATAATTGATGATGGCCATCCTGACTGGAGTTAGGTGGTATCTCAGTGTGGTTTTAATTTGCATTTCTTTGATAATTAGTGAAGCTGAACATTTTTTCATATGTCTTTTTTTGAGAAGTTGAAATATACAATAAATTATTGTTAATTATAGTTGCCTCTTGTGTTACTGAATACTAAATCTTATTTCTTCTGACTGTATTTTTGACCCACTAGCTATCCCCACATTATCCCCCACCCCAAAACATATGTAAAAACTCTCTACTAAATATTTTGAAATCTTCCTCAGATATTTAAAGAAAACCTAAATTAATGAACATATATAACATGTCAATTAACTGGAAGATTTAATATTGCTTGAGTAAATATAATTACAAACTAAATTTTTTTGCGTGTGGAAATGGACAATTTTATTCTAAAATTCACAAAAAAATACAAAGAATATAGAACTTTCAAAACCATTTTGAATAAATACAAAATCAAATGAATTATTGTTACTTGATATCAAAACTTACTATAAAGTCAGAGTAATCAAGACAGTTGTATTGGCATAAGGATATATAAGTTGATCAATAGGACAAATAAGAGTTTTCAAAAAAATCAACACATATAGCCATTTAATGTCAATAAGAACTCAAAGGCAATTCAATGGGAAAAGAAACGCTTTTTGAACAAATGTTAACATTACTGGAATTGTGGATAAACATAGAAAAATGAATCTTAACCACAACTTCAAATTATTAACAAAGTTAATTTAGATAAATCATAGACCCAATTATAAAAGCTAACACTGAAGCCTTTTGTAAACCAAAGAGACATAGAGGACTATATTATAATCTTGGGGTAAGCATAGATTTCTCAAATATGAAAGAAAAGCACTAATTACAAAAATGGACACATTGGATTACTGTAAAACTAACAAAAAGACTTGGTTTATTGAAAGAAAATTAAAAGATTAGTTATAATTTGGGAGAAAGTAATGGCTATGTTTATTTGATTAACTTGATTCAGAATAAGAACACACCAATAACTATAACTTAATATTTTATTTTTACAGTTGGGCAAAAGAAAAGATATATAAATGGTGAATATTCACATGAAAAAGTTCCTGACATCATTCATTATCTGAGACATGTAAACTAAAACCCAAATAAAATATTGTACCACTACATTGTGGCAACAATGAGCGTTTGTAAGAATGTATAGTAACTGGAACTCATATATGTTGTTCCGGAAAGTATGAGAGCGTAATGAACCCTCCAGTTTGGAAAACCATTTGGTTATTTCTGATAAAGTTAAGCATAAACTTGTGTTTTAGCCCCAAAAAAATTCCACCCCTAAGTATTTAGCCAAGAGAAACGAAATACTTGAACAAGAATGTTATAGAAGCTTTACTAATAAATAGCCAAAAAAAGCTTTGCTAACAACAGCTAAATGCCAACAGGATAATGGGTAAATAAATTGTGGTGTATTCATATAATGGGACTTTTCTCAGTTACATAAAATTAACACATTACTGATAACATGGAACCGTATGGATGAATCTCAAAAATATTACACTGAACAAACCAGTGGGAAATAAATGAAAAAATGCTATATGATTTTTAAAAACTACTAGGTCCTAGTCCGTAGTGACAGAAATCAGAACCATAATTGTTCCCTGCGGTGATGGATTGACTGGAAGGAGACACGGGGTGATGGAAATGTTCGGCATCTTGACTGTAGTGTGGCTTACATGAGTGTATACAGTTGCCAAAGTTATGTAATTATACCCTGAAGATCTGTGCATTTTGCTTTATGTAAACTTTACTTCAAATAAGAAGACAGATTTAAATACATCCTTAGAAATTTATTACCTTGTGTTCTTGGCACTATCATTTGTCTTTCTGTACTTCAGTATCTTTATTTTTTTAATAGATTGTAATGGTTTTAGCGAGATAAATGTCTGTTAAAGGTTATTTCTGGCACATTACAGGCATGGAGGATGCATTATATTATTAATGCAACTAAATTTTCAACTCAATATTTGTTATAATCGAATTAAAATCTTGATTGCTTTTTGTACATTTTCCTTTCATTAAATTACTTATGCATCGATATAAATGGTGAATATTCACATGAAAAAGTGGCATCATTCATCATCTGAGACATGTAAACTAAAACCCAAATAAAATATTGTACCACTACATTGTGGCAACAATGAGTGTTTGTAAGAATGTATAGTAATTACATAACTTGCAGCTTGAACTTATAAGGTTAATCATTGATATTTAAGAGTTGGTTACTGAGTTAGTTACCAAGTGCTAATATCATGTTAACAAACCCCCTTATTTATTTTGGCTTTTTTTCCCTCATATTGCTTCTCATACCTAACTGTATGTTACTAAAAGCTAGTGAGATTCTTAAACCACACTCTTGCTTGTTCCCACTTCAGAGATTGTTATCTAATTGATCTGGCATGAGAACCAGGCATTTGTGTTTCCTAAAAGATGTCTAGGCATTTCAATCTGGAGTCAGAGTTGAAAACCACTGGACATGGTGGTCTCTAAAGACCTAAGTATGTTCAATTCAGCAATACCTATAAGGACATTTTTTTTTCTTTCTAGCCATTGTGACTTTATTTCATCTTCTATGAATGGAAGCTTTGATCTTACTCATCTGGAAAGACAAATAGAACTGTGAAACTAAATTTTGAACACAATCTCTCATCCTGCTTTGTTCAGTTGCAGTGAGTTGCTAGAAAATTACCCCACACAGCTATTACATCTATTGCTACATCAGCAAAGCAAAGGGAATCTGATGTAAAACCTTCTGAAAATGCAGAGATTTTTTTTTTTTAAGTCTGGGAATTGCAGAAAAGATGCAAACAATAACTTTATTCCTTTCCCCCCCATATATAATAAGGTATTCACCTGGGGTGGAGTGGTTAAGTCACTCACTGCATTACAAATAGCTGGATCAGGTGGACTGATTCATTCCTAGAAGAGTAAAGACTTAGTCAAGTTCATAAAGAAGTAAAAGAAGGGGATACTGGGATTGCTCCCGAAGCTCCTTTCAGTTCAAAGGAGCTGGGCTAATGCTCCATACCAGAAATAAATGATTAGCTATTGTCCAATCTTCTGAATGGCTGACAGTATAATCTATAGCTTAGAAGCTCAGAAGTCAGCATGTATGGGGATTTTTTTTGGTTCTTATGTAAGAAAAAATAAAAAGAGTAAATCCTGTGATGATTAGAGTAGATGATATCTCACCTCAGCAATTTTGGGTCATTCAGTCTCATGACATACTTCCTGCCTCCTTAATTTTGATTTTTTAAAAATCTATTTTTAAATACAGAAACTTGAACTCCTCTTTTTAGCCCAAGTCACCTCTTGTTTAACAAATAAGCATATAAATCTTTCACACTAGTATCTAATAAAAATGAAAAGATAACTTAGAAATTATATGATTCTGTGTTGATTAAATGCAAAATTATTATTATTTTTTTGAGTCAGATCTTCAATCAGTTGCCCAGGCTGGAGGGCAGTGGCATGATCATACCACAGCCTTAGCCTTCTTGGCTCAGGCAATCTTTCCACCTCTGGAAAAACTGGGACTACTGGTGTGTGCCATCATGCCTGGCTAATTTTTTAAATTTCTGTAGAGACAAGGTCTCACTCTGTTACCTAGGTCGGTTGCCAACTCCTGGGCTCAAGTAATCCTCTTGCCCCAACCTCCCAAAGTACTGGAATTATAGGTGTGAGCTACCATACCCAACCAGATTTTTAAAAATATCTTCTGACCACCTAACATTAGCCACACTGTAGGGAGATTTACACATGTGCCTCTTCTTGAATAGCTCTAATATTAGTGGTGCTCACTACTTTGTATGCATATTTTTTTTTCATTTTTGGACTGGTTTTAGAGTTTTCAACTGTCAGTTGTGTGCTGTTCTTTAAAATTGCATCAAAAGTTGAATCCTTCTTCAATACGACAAACCTTTGAAGCATTAGGTAAAACATGATTACTGCCTTCAAGGTCTTTTTGTTAGAGTGAATATTTTCAGATTCTTCAGTCATCTGCCACAGGCCCCTTCACCCCCCCTGGCCACCTTAACAGAATGAGCTCTATTTCTCAAAATATCTCTTAAAGTTCTTTTATGGAATTTAGGACTCTCTTCAGTGTGTGGTCTGACAGACAAAAGTGTGGAGTGAGATTTCTACCTACTTACTTTCTGGCCACTGTTGTTTACTGCTCCCTTAAATCCTTCTTGAAGCAGGGCAGGGGATAAATAAATGTCTGCTGTTCTATTTAACACAGCCTTAGATTGCATTCTTTTTTTTTTTGGCAGCCTCATTTTTTCTGCTCAGTGAACTCAATCTCCGTGGCTGGTTAATTCTGTCACTTGAGTGTGTGATTCAAATGAAGCCAGGCTGAGGTCCAAGCTACTCCATAGTCACAGTCCACAGATCTCACCCCTGCCAGTCATCTGCCTGCAGACCCTTTGTCATGAGAGAGACTAAGAAATATTTTGTTCACCCCATTCCCCAAATGGCAAATTTGAGGCCAGAGGGGGGAAAAATAAGCTGAGTATTAGCAGCGTGAGGTAATAGTTCTGGATCTTCTCAGAATGGCTAAGTGGCCTTGCATAAGTTCTCTGACAGAACTGCCGGAAGTTGTTGCAAAGATTAAATTGACACAGAGCACTCTTCTTACCCATATCAATGTTCAGTATGATGCATCATATATTTTTAAGAAGGTGAGCCCTTATTTTATTAATAGTCTGGTAGAACAGCCAAAAATATTTGAGCCTTGTTTAAGTGTTGGAATTTCAACTGTCCTTTCTTTTGCTCTCTACTGAATTTTTCTGAGCATGGAAAATCACTTTCTTTACTATCACACAACTTTTGGACATGCATTTAAATCTCTACTCTATCATAAGCACACATAGAGGAGCTTTATCACTGATTGAATTCTATTGTGTTTGGTAATAGATGAGAGGTGGGGTGGAGTTTAAAAACATATATTGCAGCAGTGAAATCATGATCTAAATAAGAGGATAGTGATCTAAAACCATACGCTATCAAGACATCTAGCGACATACTAAGAGGTCCTCACATGTGTCCACAAGCTATTACAATGTTGCCAAGCTAGGGAAATTGTCTTTGATTCCTTCTCTTCTCACCTGTAGTATTTGCACAAGGTCATACATATGGCTAGTGGGTGCTCATTCTCTGGAATTCAGGTCATTGTTGAAAATGCTCACCATCTTGTCTTCACTCACCTTTTTACCTGTGGTAGGCTTCATTCGTGGAGTGTAGCACCCTTTATGGCAGACCCAGACACAAAAGTACTTTTCCATGCAGCATCAGGCAGTCACCACTAGTTTGTAGTTGGCAGGGGGGGTCAAATCTCATATAGGCACAACACTCTAGAGCTAGACCATCTGGGTTCAGATTATACCCTTGCCGCTTCTTCAGCATGAGATTTAATGTCTCCGCTTCCCCATCTATAAAATGGGAATCTTAACAGTACTTACTTCATAGAGTTGTCAGGTTTAAATGAGATAATGTAAAAATGTCAGAACAGTATCTATACATAATTAGTTCTTACAATATGGCTGTTCTCAAGTCAACTCAATTGTCCTGTATGTCATACCACCTTCAGATATGCAATTAAAAGATTATTTAATAATAACTCAAAGCTACATAGGAGTCTTATGAGTGATATACTTAATAGTTATGGATGTTCAAGTATGTATTTGTGTCCAGGTTTATTTCTATGTGCATTTGTGGTGGATGGCTCTAGAAGGATTGTGATTTATGTTTTTGTATCTTACTACTTCAGTTAGATTTTGAATAGGACCATTTTGTAAATGTGTCACTAAAATGTACTTTCCAAAATGGGCACCAGTTTGGATAATGATAATAATTAACCATTAGCCTGAAGTTTTTTTCATTTTTAATTCTATTAAGAGAATTACAGAAAATTTTCAATTGCTTTAGGAAGCAGGAGATGGTCATGCTGAGCTTTCTGCTGGCATTTGGTTAGGTCTTTCTGTCTTTCTGATTCATTATTTTTTAGTCAGACAGCCTTTGTCCTTGTGTCTGTCTTTAAGCATTTATGTGCTTTTGTTTCAGACAGCTTTTCTGAGATGCTGTTCCTCCTCTTGTGGATGTCAGAGAATATGCAGAGGGGAAAGAGTGAGAGAGAGAGAGAGAGAGAGTGAGTGTGAGTGTGTGTGTGTGTGTGTGTGTGTGTGTGTGTGTGTGTGTGTGTGTGTTGTGTGATTTGTGGGAGCCCATTTATGTGTATGTATGGAAACTTGAGTTGTACCTATTGAGTTAGAGAAGATGAAAAGACTGTGTATATATGGGTTGTGGGGTGGAGGACATGTATCGCTATATGTGTTTGTGTAAATATGTTTGCACATGTGCAACCTTGAAACTATAAAGAACAGCCACTTCTCAAGTTGATATTTTCTTTAAAATTCATCTTTTCAAAGTTATCCTCTGCTGTTTCCCCCTTTGCCTCCCCTCTTTCTACTCCTTCTCACCCACTTTTTATTCTTCATCTCTACAAATTTCACTCTCTCATATTGTACTAAGACTCAACAATCTATACTTTATCACCTTTTTTCTTAGAGCTAGAGCCTTCTTGTATTTACCTGCTGTGGGTTTCACAGGATGACTAGACCTAGTTTCTCCGTAGTTCTGTGCAAGAGTACTCATGTTCACCCAAACATGTATTATTACTTCAGGCTTTCTTGGGTAAAACATGCCTGAAACATTGACTTTCAACTTTTCTCTGCTACTCCTTTGTTTTGAAGTATCCATTCTCTGCCAGCTCTAGTGGAGCATGTCAGATATTATAATTATGCCCCATTGAATGGTAAGGATTTTAAGGGCTGTGAAAGGATCAGAATTATACTGTAATGCTCTTTTCCTCAAGACATCTCTATAGAAGGTTGGTGAGGAAAGAGTGTACAGATCAGACATATGTGGAGGGGTCTATCAATAACAAAATTCTAGGATATTCTTTCATATTCTAGCCCCTTCTTAACCACCACCACTATTGAATCCTTACCCACTACAGACTTTAGTAGCAATCTGTTGTTTGACTATTATCACAAGACTTGAGTGAGGTGTATATCCTTTCCTTTTGGAGTAGCATTCCTTAGTGAACAAATTTTTGGATAAAGGAATCTTCCTCGATTCATATTTAGTACCCACATTGACAACCTCCCCTGGCAAAATTAATGGTAGTATTAGTAATCACGGCAGGTCATGAGCAAAATCTATCAGTATCACTAAATATTCATTCTTCCGTACCCCTTACGTTCTGTTTACAGTTCTAATAATTAAGCATCTCAGAGCTCAGTTAGAGAAATAACAACTGAGTTTATTAATGATAACAATTATGAATATGACATTTTACAAGATACCACTTACATAATGCAAATAAGGGAATTAATTACAAAACTAGAGAGGGGAAGAGTTCTGGCCTTTCAGTGAACTCTAAACCCATGACATTTCACACTGAAAGCTTTTCCTTTTTTCTGGCCATGATGTTGACCTACCAGGTGTCTGTGGAAAGAAGACTAAGACTTGGGGATCTAGAATATGGGCCTAAATATGATTGCTTTTCATCTGACTCACAGATTGACTTAAGTATAAAGCTAATGTCTGATATTTGGACAGCCCTTTTAATTTCACAAATGTTATCCTGTGCATGGTCTCTGGTAAGACTCATAACTACATGGAGGAAGGGAAGTCAGATTTTACTTTTGAGGGAATATGTTATGCAAGCAAATGGATACTTTAGCGCATCAATAGTCCCCTTTTAATGGGAACTGATCTACTATCTACCAAGTCATAGAAGTGATCCTCAAACATGGTATCTGAAATTCACATATACACTGTTCTATATTTTTGGGGTGGATTGGGGAGTGGGCAAACCCCTTAATCTAGCTACACCCAGCTGGGCTTGGTGGCTCAGCTTGTAATCCCATGCCTTTGGGAGGCTGAGGTGAGTGGATTGCGTGAGCCCGCGGGTTCGAAGACCCACCTGGGCAACTCGGTGAGACCTCATCTCTACAATAAATCAAAAAAAAAATTAGCTGGGTGTGGTAGTGTGCGCCTGTAGTTCTAGCTACTTGGAAGGCTGAGGCAGAAGGATCGCCTGAGGCCAGCAGGTCGAGGCTGCGGTGGCTGGGAGGAGCCACTGCACTCCAGTCTGGGCAACAGAGTGAGACTCCAACTCAAAAAAAAAAAAAAAAAAAAAAAATCTAGCTACACCCATCAGATCTTTAGCTAGGAATTAAACATGAAGATAAGAATGAGAATCAAGAATCAGTGTTTCCTTGTGGTTGGACCTATACCAGGAAAGACATGGGATATCTTGTCTTTCACCAGGCAGACTGGGAGTCAAGGGTAAAAAAAGCTGATTGGTAGAGAAAGAGAGAGAAGAGGAAGAAACAAGCCATAATGAAAGAAGAAATAGACCTTGCTGTCTACCTCCCCTATCTAGTTCTTTTGAAACTCTGATGTATTCCTGTCATTGTCTTCCATAAAAATGCCTATGGATCCTTGAAATAGACTTTTAAGAAAAGTGGTTAATGTAGCTTTATTGTATAAGTTATTGGTAAACAGAGTCTCAGTGAAGATAAACATTTTGCCTAAGTCACAAAACTGGTGAGTAGCACAGAGTGAGGAAAAACAGGTTTCCTAATGACTAGCCCACAGTTTTTCCTATAGCTCTGCAGCTGACATTTATATTTCCCAGGCCTCATCCTCCATTTAAGACTCATCTATGCTGTTATGAGGGTAGAACCCACCTCAGTGTCCTCAGATCTTAGAGTTTGGAATGAGAACATTCTGCTAGGCTTCTGGCACATACAAATGTACTCTGTCAGTATGCTCCTTGATTCATTAAAATTCTACAAGAAGGAAACACAGCCAACTGCCATTCTCCTTGCTCGTCATCTTTCCTGGTGTCAGTCGCACCTCACTGCATTTGGCAATACTCTTGACGTGAGTGACATTAGCCAGAGTACAAATCAGGTAGCATCTGCTGAGGAGTGGGGAAAAAAATCACAAACACATTTATAAAAGGGAAAACAAAATCTAGGTGACATTCAAGTTGTCTTTCTGATAGTCTCTGTTACTGGGTTTGTGTTTAGGATAGATGGCTCTATTTTTGGTGTTCTAATTTACCTGTTTTTGGAGTCTGTTCCTTATCTTTATCTCATAGGGAATGCATGACATTGAATGAATATAGTAGAACAAGAGTTACAGCTAGGGTAAACATGTGGGCCAATTTGCCCAAGATATTCCCTGTTTATAGCAGTTGTCCTAGCATAATTTTTTTTTTTTTTTTGAGTTGGAGTCTCACTCTGTCGCCCAGATTGGAGTGCAGTGGCCGCTCCCGGCCACCGCAGCCTCGACCTGCTGGGCTCCAGTGATCCTTCCGCCTCAGCCTTCCGAGTAGCCGGAATTACAGGCATGCGCTACCACGCCCGGCTAATTTTTTGATTTATTGTAGAGATAAGGTCTCACCTGCCCAGGCGGGTCTCGAACCCACGGGCTCAGGCAATCCACTCACCTCAGCCTCCCAAAGGCGCGGGATTACAAGCTGAGCCACCGAGCCCGGCCATCTAGCATAATTTTTGACAGTCTTTTCCCTTTTCAACGTGTCCTGATTTGGATGATACATATTTGACCACCCTGGTGACAATTTTCTTTTTTTTTTTTTGAGTTGGAGTCTCACTCTGTCGCCCAGACTGGAGTGCAGTGGCTGCTACCAGCCACTGCAGCCTCGACCTGCTGGGCTCTGGTGATTCTTCCGCCTCAGTCTTCCATGTAGCAAGAACTACAGGCGCGCTACCACGCCCGGCTAATTTTTGATTTGTTGTAGAGATGAGATCTTGCCAAGTTGCCCAGGTGGGTCTCAAACCCACGGGCTCAGGCAATCCACTCATTTCAGCTTCCCAAGGCGCGGGATTACAGGCTAAGCCACCGAACACTGATAATACAGACAATTTTCATTTGAAAAACCATCTGTCAGTTATACTGAGCGTCTAATGCACATGGTTAAACGTGGTATATGTGTATAATTATGTCATAGTCTCTGCCCCAATAAACTTCCAATTTAGGGTTACAACAATAACAAAACTGTAACTCTAGGAGTTTCCTTAACAGCGAGAACAGGAGAATATAAGCCAATCGATTATTAATTAATTTCCTATTCTTGTGTATGTGTTGTCAAGGCAGTATATGCAGTGGTCAAAGGCAGAGAGTCTGGAGACAAAACCGGGGTCACACCTCAAAACTTTCGTTTCCTAATGTTATGACGTGTGGTCAGTGATTAACTTAGTACCTAGTGGAAACTAAGAGTTTAGTAAATAAGATCCAAGGCAGAATGAGTAACAACAGATCATTCCTGGATTGAAACTCTTTGGAATCAGCCCTTCTATCACTCATTCAAACTCTGTGATGTATTAGGTAAAGTTGATCGTGGACCCCTCACTGTTGGAAGGGTCTGTCCTATTATCCATCCCAAATCCCTACCACTCAGTGGTGGATGGTGAATAGGTAAACAACATTCCTCAGAATCATTCATCACATTTTTTTTTCTCGACATTTTCAAGTAGAGCTGTGACAGCAAGGCAAACTGTGTGCTGTGGGCTTAAAAGAACAGATGGTGTCAGAAGAATCTAGCATGTGATAGAAAAACATGGTATGTTTCTATCTAGCATAGGGAGAGGCAGGAACAGTGTGTATTGAAAAGCTCCTCCTTCCAGGTGGTGGGGGTGGGAACAGAAAAGAATTGGAGTGTACCAACCGCATACTCCTTCATGGACACAAGCTAGACTATTGCTTCTCTGGAATTTCCTCCCTGGACCTAAAAAGGTGCTCAATTTGTTAAATGCTGTTTGAACACATTTCTTAGAAGTATACTAGGAACTCTTTCCATGACTTAATTGAAACGATTGGAGCAGAGGCCAAAGAACAGCCAACTATAAAGCCAAATATTTATTCAAATTGCTATTCTCTATTATCATTTGAAACAATGACTTCTATTTACTAAACCCTGTACTCCAGATCTGAAATAAAATTTTTGTCAGTGTTATCTTATTAAGTGTTTACAACTGCACTGTGACACCGATACTATTATAATCCCCATTTTGCCTAAAGGGAAACTGGTTAAAAAGGCCTAAGGGTCACATAGCCATTAGGAGAGACATTTCACTCTAGTCAGTCTGACTGTAAATTCTATGTTCTTGACCATTATGCTATGATTAACTTGCAATACAAATAATAGATTGTATAACTAGGTGAACCAAATATCTTTAATGATCATTGTATTCAAGAATAAAACATGATTGAACATAGGATACAAAATTAAAATCCTGGGTGCTAGAAGGACTAGAATGGTTTGATTGTAACTTCCTCTTGTGGCCCTCCAACTGGATGTCCAGTCTTGTTTCACAAGAAGATGAACTTATTTTCTTCAGGGATGCATTCTGAGATTTTAGAGATATTAAAATTCCAGAAAGGTCTTCCTGTGTTTAAACCTAAGATAGTGTTAGTTTGACTGGAAGATAGGAAGTAGGAATTGGAACACAATGTCTTTTTGCTATATTGGGTAACATACTGGTCCCTTACTTGTTTTGGTTTTAGTTTTTTTCTTTAATTCTATAAATATGTGTTATATGACTCCTAGATGCCAGGCTCTGTACAGACCTATAGATGACACAAAAGCAAGCAAAATCAGACACAATGACTATCTTAAGTGTATTATGTTGTTTTTTTCCTAAGAAAAACAAAAAAGAAGATTTTGAAACTTTGTCATGTTTAATAGTGGGTTGTAGCAATTGAATTTTGCCAATTAACTCTATTTAAAATTTGATTGTTTGCATATCTCTGAATATATCCATGCAGTCTTATAATAAAGCCCCGGAGATATCAGCAATGCAGCATTGAATAGCGAATCACCTTGATTCAGAAAGATAAGAGGGTCACAGCTTTACTGAGTGACCCAGAATAAGCTGTTACATTTCTCCAAGCTTATTTACTAATTTAGAAAATGACTCTCTGCCCTCCCTTCTCTGCAGGCAAACAACAATTACCAAGTCATTTCCCATGTGAAAATGCATCTGTCCCAGAGTTGAAAAGCACCTGGAGTCAGAGGTCGCTGGAGAGCTGATTTTGGAAGAATGAACTTTGTCTTCTTTTCCCTGTCTACCTATGGGTAAGTCAATTCATTTTCTGTTCAGTGGGAATGCCACTCCATTTTTTGCCAACCTTGATGATGGCCCAATATTAAGATCAAGTAAGATGGATGTGAAAATTCTCTATGGATTTAAGGGTTTCTAGTTAACACAGCTTAAATTTGGGCCGCCTAGCTGAGAGTTATGAAACAATTTCAGAATGTGTGATTAGCATGCTTTGCAATTATTAGAGAATTTCTTTGTGGGTTGTGTGGGACAAAAAGATGATGATGTGAATTATTATCTGAATCCAGATTCCACTGAAACAAAGATGTCTTCTCTAATATAATTTCTGGTGAGTGACCAGATGAAAATGCATGCATAGTCATCTATCAATGCAAGAAATAGTTCATGCAATAAAATGAGTTGGGCATCAAACGTCTATCACAGTTTCAACAGAGATGTCCATAGTCTCTGGCACAAAGGCCCCAAACCTAATTCCAGATTACAGCATATGCTCAGCGGGGAGTTGCTCCCTTGTCAACAATGAGCATTAGTACAGCAGTTGGACTGGAAGGAAAAGCCTTGGTCTATTAGGAAGCCTGCAGAGCTTGGTTGCTAGGCAACCCTGTCTGGAGGCAGCAACCAGTGTGCACCAGGAGAGAATCCAGGGAGGTGGGTCTAGAAACCTGGGAGAAGCAATTCTTTTCTCAGAATCAGCTGATGCAGAAAAAACAAAGCCAGTTGCACTACCTGCCACCCAGGTAAATTGGTACATATGTTGAAATAAGCTGTGCATCTTAGCATCAAAGTGCTAGGTGCCAAAACTCACAGGTAACTGTATTGTCATCTGGAAAACTCTGTGACCTTGAATAGGTGACTTACTGTTGCCTCTGTTTTGCTGACAGTAGCAGACACTTAAGGGGTCAGGTACCAGCAACTTCTCCTCACGCCTACCACTGCAGCCATAGCCCGTCCACATACCCACTTAATCTAAGAACCACTGTGCTAGATCTTTTATATACTTTATTTACATGAAAGGACATTTACATGAGTATATATTACTAAATACTCTGGAGTAAATGGTCATGGAGTTCTTCAAGCCTAATGTTCTAAAACATTACAAAGACTATTTACCCCTCCTAAGCACAGCTAAATAGTTATACAGGGCAAAATGTGCCAAAATACAGACATGAAGGAAGTTATCTTTTATATGACTAAGCTTCTGAGAGATTCTCTATCCCAAAGTATGTTTTTCACTAGCCTGCCAGAAGATCTGAAAGACAGACTAGATACTTTTGGAGGGTTAACTTATGAACCACTCCTAAGCCAATCAGGAGGACTGACATATCAAATAAATATCCACTAATTCTCAGCTTAAGCCTGACAGTGAATTTGAGTTAGAAGGAATGAGGCACTTTCCAGTGAAATTTGCTATAATAAGGATATTCAGAGTTGAATACTGGGCTGAAGTTGACACTGGAAGGCCCATGAGAATTGGGATTTCACAGGGAGAAAGTAATAGATTGTAAGCTTTGCAGATAAATAGAGATTTAAAGCAGGGCTACTTTACTTACTTTATTTGTTAACCTAGGATATGTTTCCTAGATAGCTTGATGCACATTTTACTCACTAGCACTGGAAACAATCAAGGTATTTACTTCTAGGAGATTTGGGAAATTCTAAATAAAATAATGCAAGGGAAACCACTTAGTATAGGGCGTGGGACCTGGCATATTTGTAAACAAAGAATAGAGGTTAGTGAGCTTGTCAGTGTAGGTAATTTAGTCCGTGTATTGGATTAAAATTAGATGACAAGTTTTTGTTTTGTTTTAATTTTTAAAGGCAAAGAAAAGCACTCACAACACAGAAGATGGATGTTGGCATAGAAAAATGTGGTAACAGGAATTGGGAGGCCAAGTTTCTGTGAGGGTCAAGGTCATCACCAGTCAGTCCAGATGTGGTCTGAATCTATGGTTACTATCAATGATCACGGCTCAGAGGTTGCACAAAAAGAGCAAGTATATGTGAAAGATCACATTTTCAAGCAGCATGGAGATCTACTCCAGAGGTCAGGTAAACAATCCAAATTCAGAATACTTCCAGTATGAAATCTTTAATTTTCACCTCTCTTTGAGTCCTCTAGAACCTTTTGCCTTCTTGAATCTAGGACTCTTACTTTATGAGTGTTCTGTTTTGCAGACCACATTTGCAGATTTTTTCCTATTTTGCAAGCCTTGCTTTGAACAACTTGTGTCCTATTCCTTTCTGAATTTTCATTTCCTTACCAACAGCAAGAAAAATTGGCCAAGGTGATTTCTGAATCTGCTTCAGCTCCAGCCCTTTATATATTTTTCAGATACTTTTCTTTGGAGTTTTGGAACTTTCCATTCACTCAACAAACTAATTTTATTGAGTGTCTGCTAGATGCCAGGCACTGTTATAGGCACTGAAGATACATACAAGGGCCAATAAGCTGGCAAAACTTCTGTTTTCATGAGTCTTACAATAGTAGGATATGATGATAATCAGGAAACAAGAATGTCTGATTCTTTCAGATGGTGATAAATACTGTAAAGTACTTCAAAAAAGAGGAACTGTTTCAGTTATCAATTTCACTATAAAAAAAACACCCGAAATGTACTTTCTTAAAGCAAGAATGATTTAATTTTCATGATTCTGTTGGTTGACTGGACTCAACAAAGTGGTTCTTCTCCTCCATGTGTTACAGTTGAAGTTACCCTGGCCACAGCATTCAACTGGGAGGTCAGTGGAGAATGGATTGTCCAAGATGTGCTCTCATACCCACAGCCTTTTCATCCTGTCATCATTCTGCATTCTTGCTCAAGCTTCCTTATAGCATGACAGCAGGATACTAAGGACACCAGCCCCAGTGTAAAAGTCCTCTACAAGCAAATATGGTCATCATGATATTTTTGTTGGTGATGGGTTTCTTTGTTTTTGTTTTTTTTAATGTCCCAGTGGCCAACTCAAGTCACATGGGCAAGACCAGAGGTAGTGTGAGAGGGAACTGTACAAGGGTATGAATGCAAAAACATGGGAGACATGAATGTTTGGGGAAGATGACTACTTTATGTTAAAAGGTGAGTAAAGCCTTTCAGAAGCAGAGGTTTTTGAATGAACACCTGAAAGCTAAGAGAAATTCAGAGAGAAGAGGGTTTCAGGCAGAGAAAAAAACAACATACGAAGTGCTGAAGAACTTAGAGTTTTTCAGGAATTGAGATTAGGTCTCCATGACTGGAACTTTGTTAACAGGGAAAGGAGTGGTTCGAAGATAAAGCCAGTGAAATTGAATAGAGGTCAGGCCTTATAAGCCACAGTAAAATGAGAGTTTGGATTTGACTCCATTAATGTGTTCAAGAAAGAGTGAAATGATGTAAAATTTACATTACAGAAACAAAAGTTGGGGTTCTTTGTGAAGACAGTACTGGTACAAGAATAGGCATATGAACCAATGGAATAGGATAGAGATCCCAGAAACTCAATTTCTCAACCAACTCATCTTCGACAAAGCCTCCACCATCAACGACTGGGGACAGGATAACCTATTCAGTAAATGGTGCTGGAAAAACTGACTGACCCCATGCAGAAGATAAAAACAAGATCCCTACCTATCACCATACACAAAAAACAACTCTAAATGGATCAAAGACCTAAATGTAAAACCTCAAACTATAAAAACCTTAGAAAATGCAGGAGACTCCCTTATGGGAATTGAAACTGGCAACCAATTCCTGATCAAAACTCCAAGCACCCATGCCATAAGAGATAAGATAGACAAGTGGGACCTTTTCAAACTGACAAGCTTTTGTAAAGTCAAAGAAACCACAAAGAGAGTGGGAAGACAGCCCACAGACTGGGAAAAAATATTTGCCAACTGTATGTCTGACAAAGGTCTAATATTTAGCATCTACAAGGAACTCAAACAAGCCGAAAAGAAAAAAAATGAACAGCCCCATTACAAAGTGGGCAAAAGATATGAACAGACAGTTCTCAAAAGAAAACACACGAGCAGCCAACAGATACATGAAAAAATGCTTAGCCTCACTAGTCACCAAAGAAATGCAGATTGAAACTACATTGAGATACCACCTAACAACGGATGGCTATCATCAATAACTCAAAAAACAACAGATGTGGAGAGACTGTGGTGAAAAGGGAACACTTCTACACTGTTGGTGGGAGTGTAAACTAGTACAGCGTCTGTGGAAAAGTGTGCTGATTCCTAAAAAGTTCTAAAAATTTACCTTCCATATGACCCTGCAATCTCCTTTCTGGGAATATACCCAGAAGAACTCAAACCACTCTATGAAAAAGATACCTGCAAACATATGTTTATTGCAGCATTGTTAACAGTAGTAAGAACATGGAACCAACCATGCTGCCTACCAAAAGAGGACCAGATTTTAAAAATGTGGTACATATACATGATGGAATATTACGCAGCCATAAAGAACAAAATCATGAACTTCGCAGCAACCTGGATGGACTTAGAGTCTATAATACTGAGTGGTCCTTCACAGAAACAAAGAATTGAGTATTGCATGTTCTCACTCATAAGTGGACCTTGACCAATTATCATAATACTATAAGAAAAGGATTGACAGTAGTGGAAAACCGCTGGGAGAGGGGCAGGGAAACGGAATTGACGGTAGTGGGAGTCTGCTGGGGAAAGGGGCACACCTTATCCACAAAGGTACCTGCATAATGAACATTTGTATACTTAATCCTGAATAGTACCCCACACCTTGAAAATAAAAAAATAAAAAGTTTAAAAAAATAAAGAGAAAGTTGGATCAATCTTTTTAGTAAGTCAGAAACAAAAAAAAAAAAAAAAAGAAAGAAAGAAAAAGAGACTGTGCGAGACTGAGAGGTTTAAATGACAAAAACCGAGTCAATGCATGAATCTGGAATGGGAGAAGTAGCTGAAAAGATATTTGAGAATAATTGAAGAAATTAGAAACACACTGAAATGGAGAGATTATATTATCCACTGAATACAAGTCACAAAAGAGTAGGAACACTATGCTCTCACATTGGTTAAAAAATACATGTAATACATACATAGAAAAAGATCCACAAATACATATACGAAAGTGTTTACCTTATTGGAAATACCTGAGTATAAGATGATACTGTTTCTATTTGCTTAAAACTAATGGATGGCAAGGAGGCAAGAGTAAAAACTTGGAAAATACAAGGGGGAACACAAAACATCCTGAAATTATCTTTTGGAGGGTGGGCCCCTGTAATACACTCAGAATTTGTTCCTCTGGAACAAATAGCCAACCAAAGTTTTTGTCTGAAAGTTTTGAGACAGTTGCATCACAATTTGCAGAAGAAATATCCTAAGTTGTGGCAAATAGGTTACTGGTTTTTCTACCATGACAAAGCACCTGCCCACGCCGCTCTGAGTGTTCAGCAGTTTTTGACCAAAACTGGCATGATCCTTGTGCCCCACTCTCCCTACTCACCCAGTCTTGCCCCCAGCAACCTTTTTCTTGTTTGTTTTCTGGATGAAAAAAATCCTCAAAAGGAAACATTTTCCTGATGTGGAAGAAGTAAGACAAAAAATGGCAGAAGCACTCAAAGACATCAAAATTGGTGAATCCAAAAATGGTTTTGAGCAGTGAAAAAGCATCTCAAAAGTGTATTGCATCAAACAAAGAGTACTTTGAAGGTGACTAGAGTTTAAACATGTAGGAATAAATACACAACTTTTAATAAGTAAATTCCATTTGGGGGAGTTCTCCCCTCGTAGATAAGATACTATTTTGCAGGTAAGAGATAATGATCACCTTCAAAGGCTAATTACGCTTAAATTGGTGACAAGTAGAAATACTGGGGATATATATTTGGAGGTAGATGGGTTAGAATCTAGTGATGGGAATTAGATGATTTAAGAGAGATTGAAAAGTAATTAGACTGACTCCTAGGTTTGGGACTTGAGAAATGTATGAAAATGGTGACATTTTCTGAGACAGCAAAACCAACATAATCTGGTTTGACCACCTTTCTTTGAGAGAAACTAAGAGGTAAATAGATACCCTGTGGATGGGTGACTTACAAGGAGTTGTGTAATTTTAACTTCCTAACATTCTTGGGTGAGTTCCCTTTGGACCCCAGAGTTCTATTCAGGTCAAAATTTCTCAATCAGATTTTTAAAATTCTGGTTAAGCAGAGGTTGGATGAATGAAGATATATCTTGAAAAGTTCTCCTGGAAGCTAGGTAGAGTGTAAATAATATAGCATAGCATGTGCCCCATTACTTACGACTCTCCATTTTAGGAAGTCAGTGCTCACACTTGAGATGGACAGGAGCAAAGTAGTCCAAATATTTACCACATATGAAAATAAGGTTATCAACGAATAAAAAAGCAGTAAAGGATACTTTATCCACAAAATGAAACCAGACATGCTAGGCAGAAATTATCAACATAAATCAACACTTACAGAAATATATTTTTTAAGCCAGTTCTCAATTATGTGAAATCTCTAGATAACACAAACTTATATTAACTATGTGATGATAGTTTTATTGTGATAATTGCACAACTTTGTAGAATTTACCTGGAAGACTTCCCTCTCTCTGCTGAAATTAAACTAAGCAATGTGGCATTTTTGTTAATTGTAACAAGAAAAATGGAGATATGGAGAAGAACCTCCTGTATAGTAAGTTAAGACTAGAAGAGGGGACTCTGAGAAGATTTTCACTTTTTGAGACTATTTTCTAATTTATGACTTTATGGCCAAGTCTGTAAGGCAAAAATAACCAGACTCTTGAAAGGCAACTCCATCCAGTGTATTTTTTAAAACCTGGCCCATAACCAATCTTCCCAGATGCTTCACAGCTGAATCAATCCAGATGGTTTTTTGAAACAAACTGAGCATTTGAATGTGCCACAAATTTGGATACTGGAGATCTCAGACTCTTCACTAAATAGGAGATCTGAGATGCCAATTGCAGAAACTCAGGAACCACAAAAATTAAGAGGGCAGGGGTAACATGTTAAGTGGTGATCAGTTGTAGATTTTAATGAGACATCAATTCCCCAGTCTTCAACTGAGTTCAGGTATTCAACAAGCTTCTTCATTTATGTTTATGTGATTTTTAATAAAAGTTTGAAATTTTACACTGTCTGAATAACAAAATCTCTCAGAATACAAGTTTTCACTGTTTTAATTTAAGAAGCAATTTTCCAAGAAAAAGAAGAGAATTTATAAAACACTTGGTTGCCTTAACAGCCTGTAAGAAATATTTGGGTGTATAGTCAAATGGTTTGCTTCCTTTAGCATAGCTAGACTAGTAAAGCTAAATTATTACTGTTCTAAACATTCATTCTCAAAAGTACTCACATAAAATAATAATTTCTCCAACTATCTCATTTAGAAAATACTAATCCAAGTCAGACCATATTTCATTTCATAGTTATGGAATGCAGGTTATAGATAGCTGTGTAACTAGAATTCATAAAATAATGGGCCTGATCTTCCTGTTTTTCATTTTAAAGAATATAGCCTATTGATAATAAGATCTTGCTTAGTGGCTTTTAAAAACTTCTCCAATAAGTATGTTTAAACATAAGAAGTCTAAGAAATGGGGACAATAAGATAGATGAACCATAGGCCAAGGGAGTTAGTAGAAGTCAGATTAAACACTGGGATCAAGATATGTCTAGCTGGTTTCCATGGTGAGAGAAGGACCAAAAAATAAGCCAGAGTGGATTGGATGTCATAAATAATCCAGAGGTGTCTTCAGAGGCCAAGTGAGGAGCTCTGTGATGGGCCACAGTCACTCTGTTTGATCTCTTTTCTTGGTAGAAGTTCTGTTTTCCTAAGAGGGGACAGAATAACTCCATTCACAGAAACTCTCCTGAGAGAAACTGCAGAACTGAGTTCATATTCTAACTCTATCAATTATTAACGATAGTACTTTAGACATGACTCTTCACTTCTCTTAAGTTTTCATTTTCTCATCTGTAAAAAGGTTGGTTATGAAGATGAAATAAGATAGTGATATAAATGGGGGGGAGTACAAAAAACCCTGAATTTGTTTATTAAAAAATTGTGTTTTATTCTTACATGTTTAAACTTCAGTCACCTTCAAAGTACTCTCCGTTTGATGAAGTACATCTATTAAGACACTTTTTGAAAAAGTGCTCAAAATAGTTTTTGAAATTGTCAATTTTGATGCCTTTTGGTACTTCTGCTGGGTTTTTTGTTTGTGTTTTTTTCACCTCTTCCACATTGACATGATGTTTCCCTTTGAGGATTTTTTTCTTCAGGAGAAGCAACAACAATAAAAGTTGCTCAGGGTGAGATCAGGTGAATAGGATAGGTGGGGTGTGAGGCTCATGCTGTTTCTGGTAAAAAAATAAAAAACAAACTACTGAACACAACACGCTGTGGACAGGTGTGCTCATAAATCACCCACCATGAAATGGGCAAATGCATTGAAAGAATCTCCAAAACAAAAAAATCACTAAAGCCAAATGCAACTTCTCACAACAACACTAACTTGTACACTGATGCCAATGGGTTCCTAGAACACTTACCTAGCAGGGAAAGCCTGAACTATAAGGAGTCTGCCCTCCAAAAGATAATTCTGGTTTTTGTGGGGGGTCCTCCTTGTATGGTATTTGTACAATGTTTGATATCAAATAATGTCTTATTAATGTTAGTTGTTTTTTTATCATAATCAATGGAAACAAAAAGAGTGGATGAACCAAAGATAAAATTAAAAAATCAAAGAAAACAAATATTACTGATTTTTCTACTGTGTAAGTGTCTCAGTTTCGGAGAATGCTACATTTCTTTCAGTAGGATAGGGAATCAAATTGCCTTGAAAGCCACTTAGTATTTGCAAGTATGTGACTCTCTGAATACTTACAACTTGCAATGTTTTTGAGTAGCTCTTGATATTTTTTTTAATCACTGTACCAAATTTGATGACAAACAGTTGCCTTAAAGTTTCATGGGACCTATAGAGGTAAGATGATTAAAGCTCACTATGAATTCATCCTTAGCTCCCTAACTTTGTGAATGCAACAATATTTGGTTGAGGACCACCAACTTCAGTCTTGCAGTACTCAGATGGCACTACTCTAAACAGCTTTTGCTCAGGGGCAGCAGTCAGTTCTGTGGACTAGAGCTGTTCTTGTTTAACACATAACTATCCAAATTCTAAATTCTACATTTTCCTCTGGAATCTGGCCTCTAACATGGATTTGAATACGTGTAACATGCTTGCTGAATTCCTTTTTCTTAACTTTCTTATTCCTTGTGATAGTTCTTCCCTGATAAGCCAATCAGGTATTAACAAACCACACATAACCAGAAACAATAGGACTCTTGCAGGGGAGTGTTTATAACATGTTATAGTTCTAAAAGCACATACACTTATAAAAATGCCCTAATTACTAAGGGGGATGTTAGGTCCAGTAATGACCAGGTCACATAGAGGGAGACTAAGGGAATTTTTATCTAGGCCCTGGTGTTCTGACAATAAGTTTGGTGTTACTTCTGTTTCATAATTCTCTATGTCCAAATGTTTTGACCTGAGGATCTAGACTACAAACAATTATGAGTGTGATGGGGAGAACTGGGGAAAACTTTTGGGCAAAAAAATGAATAACAAAGTCAGTGATAAACTAGGGATGAGCCTGGAATTTTCAACTAGGTCAAGTCATGTAGATGCTAATTTAAGGATAAAAACTCAGTCTATGCATTTTGGGGAGGAAAATCCTAAGTCTGTCTTTTGAAATTCTTTTCATCCTTGCTATAGTAATGTTATTTTCTAGCACAGAATGCTTTTCTGCATGGTGGTTGGCCTTGCCACAGTGCCTAATTTAATCTTTCATGGAATATATTTCCTCAAATATAGTATCTTTGTTGACAGTTATTAAATGCTTGGTTGACTACAGACATCAAATAATCGACAAACACACATTAGGTGCCGCAGATTCACTTAGCAATCAAAGATAACTGCTGGATAAATAATGACCAGAGTAGGTTTATTTTCAGGATGAATGACCAGTTGCTATGTGAATTGCAATTCCTGCATTTGTCCTCTTCATCAGCTTGCCGGAACACTCCAGAGGCACTCATTTGAGGCCTTTCAGAGATTGGCTTTTAAATTCTTATTGCTGCTTAACCATCAGTCCTTTTGAATGCCAAAATAAATTTTCCTCTCCTACAGACTTCCTCCTCTAGTACGCATTTGTTTTTGTTTGTTTGTTTTTGTTTTTCTAGCTAGTGTGGTATCTGTTACTTGAGAAATTCCTGGGCTAAGAATACCTGAAAAGGGGAATCTGTCAATGGTAGGATCCTGTCCCCACTCCCTTTTCAATCTCAAGAGCATCAAGCCATGAGAGTGGTAGTAGCTCTGGACAACCAGGCAAGTTCTCGTGGAACCATGCTCTCTACCTGATCTTCTGAGCCGAAGTGTGGATGAGATGTCCCAGATCTCTACCTCCTCACCCCTTTGCGTGGGCCTTCTACTGGTTAGTATTTTACAGAAGGTTGAGTCACACTGGTGACACAAGTGAATTTAATCATATACCATTTGCATCCCAGAGAATGGTTCATATTTAGTAGAGAAGCAAACACCAATGCTTGCAAAGGCATGACAATAGCAACAATATATAAAGAACCTGGTACTGGTAAAGCCAGTGGTGAATAGAGGGGGTGCGTGTCCTACCTAGTGGCATTCTTGTTGTTCCCCATCATCATACTTCTTCGTAAGCCGAACTTAAGACAGCTGTGGATTGGATTGAATTTGGGTCTCCCATTTGTAACTTTTTATTTAGTGCTTTACAATTTGCGTAGCAGTCTCATAGTTCTGTGCCTCTGATCCCTAGGAAAACTCTGGGAGAGAAGGTAATAATAGGTTCTCTTAAGCAAATGAGAAAACTCAGCTGGAGACTTAAAGGAGGTCAAGGAAGAGTTAGGCTCAAACTCCAGGTGTCTTCATCACACTATACCTATCTCTCTTATTTAGCTTTCCACTTTTTCTTCCCCTTGACTCCAGATTTTCTGTCTAGGAACCAGGGCCCATCCTTCCTGCAGTCAACCAGTGATACTACAGAGATTCCAAATCTAGGGAGAACTTATCTGGGATCCCAAAAGTTTTGTCTTTCCTGTCAGTACCTTTTATTCCTGCTGTGACATTTTAGAAAATCTGTTAATGTGTTTGCCTATGAGTGAGTGACTCCAGGTGAGCGATCAGGTATGTTAGAATATTCAAGCATTGCAATCCTGGAGATACTGTGTTCAACTGTTTTGGAGATAAATAATAGGAATTTGTACTTTTTCAGTGAACAATTCATAGCATACTTATATCATCTGACAACAATCTAAAAAGCAAGTCTAATTTCCCTCTTATTTAGGAACAAAATAATAAGTGCAGAGGACAAACTTTGTGGGCCAGTGGATTTGGATCAATGAAAGGACCACCACTTTCAAGTGATATGGCATTGGGGACAAGTCCTTTCAACTGCTTCCTCTTCCATTTCCTCATCCATAAAATGGATAGTAATAGTGTTATAGTTAAATTATTGTTCTAAGGACAAAATGAGATAATGCATGTAAGGTACTTCATGGAAGGATAGCAAGTCTTTGGTAGATGCTAATAACATAACCCAGACAGAATGTGAAAAAGGGAGGATTCAAAGTCTGGTCTGTCAGATTGCAAAATCTGCCATCTTCCTTCTTTCCATTGTTTTCTCTCAAGCCAAGCTCTGAGGTAATTAGGAACAGAAACACTCTTCTCTTTACCACAGTTCACAACTAGCCCCTGTAGGACTCATTGTCTGCTCTCTGACCTTGATGATATGAATTTGACTGCAGTTGGTATGAATTATGTGTAGTTTAAGAAAGAGGAAGGTTACATTTATCATGTGATATTTACCTCTTAACTCTGGAGCCTCAAAGGCTAAGACCTAAGTATATATAGCCAATTTCCTACTAAAGTGATACCCTTTTGTAAAAAAAGAAAAGAAAAGAAAAAATAGGTTAATTATATTCTCTTAACCCTTTAGCTAGTTCAAACTTGTTCTGTAAAGCAAAATGTTTCCCCTAGCATAAAGTGAGAAAGCAGTCTGTAAACATAGATCTCCCAATATTTCAAAGGAAAGAAAGGATGTGATTGAACTATAAAGTTATATGTTAGAGAAAATGTAAGCCAGTGCTGTGAAGGAAACAGCTGAGAAGGGAAAGGGTGAGAGGAGTATCGATCGAAGTGAAGTCAATTTTCAGCAGAATAATAATAAGGAAAGAATAAGATGGTGTAATAAGATACGAAATCACCCAGATAATGGTATGTTCGTATGATAGTAAAGGAATATATTAAATCAATCAGTTAACTAATAAATAAGTGCAAGGACATGGCTGCAGGAGTGGGTAATGGTTTACTGACTAGCTGTAGACAAGGTCATTATTTTCACTGTGAATAAAGTCAATATAATCACTGCCGAATGGCTGCTTGACTGAAACGTAACAGGCTGGCTTACCCAGGGCAGATCTTGGTGAAGTCTTCTGCTTTACAGCAGCTCCTTACATCTCACAACCACCTTCCTGCCGACACCTCTTAGATTTTAGAGAGTGAGACACAGGCATCGTGGTAGATGTGTGCTTCAAAATCCTCCTCAAAGGGAATTTCCATCACTAATGCTTCCCTTGAAGCCAGACTCTAAGGCAATGAGACATTTGGCCATTTCTTCTGAGATAGTCCTTTTTTCAAGGTACAATATTATTGTTTTTCTCCCGGTTCCTGAGTTGTTGCTAAGTTAATGCAAATAGAATTGTATACCTCCTGCCATGGTATAGTACTTGCCACCTGACAGGCCAGGTAGGTTCCTAGTGTTGTACCCAAATCCTGAATTCGAGAGACCACCAAAGAGCCAGCTCCAATGCAAATCACACGAGGGTCTTTATTCAGGCTCGAGTCTGGGCTCACGTCCGTAACTGGCGCAGCGGTACAGGAACGAGAGCCCCGACCCAGCACAGCAAGCAGCTTATATACACAGTTACAAGGGAGGGGAAAGAACTTTAAACTTGTTCGCACATGATTAGGTAATTTCTCCTACTGGGTACAGGGGTGTTTGGGATTGGTTGGTTTGTATGGTCGCGGGTTGTGGCTGACCATCAAAGGTCAGGCAGGCTGGGTGGAACCGGTTGGGACATCTGGAATGTGAGATTACTAGGGGAGTGGAGCAGGAAATGGGGCCAGAGGGTCTGCACCATGACTCTGCGGTTTTCTTTTGATATGTGAACTTGTTTACCAAAAGTATACTACTGGGCTTGGGTGGGAAAGCAAGTATACATCTGAGTTTTTAAAAACAAGTTTCAATATACATTCAAAATAAGCTTCAACCTACACTTAAAACAAGTTTTATCACAAAATTATGAACTAGATGGGCCTTGAGCTCCTCACTAGCTTGATTGATCCTTTATTTCTATCCCCAGTTGGAAGTCCTAGTCACTCAGATCTCAGACTGAGACTGAGACATAACTGTCAATCTACTAGCTGTGAGATTTTGATAAGACATTTTACTTCTCTAAGCCACAACTTCATGACATATATAATGGGTGTAAGATTATTTAAGTTTCAAAGGTTAGAAAAGTTAACATTTGTGAAATACGCAGCACTGATTAGCATGCTTTGAGTGCTGGGACTGTCTGTAGGCAAGTTACTAAAAACCTGGTCATGAAAAATCCTGTAGAAGCTAATTGTGACTCTTAAAGTCATATTAATTCATTTGAGAAGAAAACGCTTATTAAATTTATTTTGAGAAATAACTTAGAATTGATGTATTCTGAGAGGAATAGTGAGTAAGAAAAATAATGGAGTTGTTGACCTTAAAATGAGGGCAACATATATATCCATGGGCTGTTAGACTAATGACTTATTTTTTTTTTAAGGGTGAGTTAGAAAACAAGAAGGCTAGTTAATTATTAAAGGTTAAATCACAAATTTATCTCAAAATTCCAGAATAAGAAGAAATGGTACCAAAGATCCTTGAATACTTGGTTTGGACAGCATTACAAATAATCTAGTCTAATGCAAACTCAGTGCTTGAATTTTTCCTACAAATACCCTCTTTCTTGCTGCTTATATGCATATACCTTAGATGGTAGGGGACCTGCTGTCTCTCAGGCTGTTTGTTTCCCTCCGGATTTGGATGACTTGAATTGCTTTATTTAAATTCAATATAAGAAAGGCATTTCTGACTTCCTGAAACTTTCAGAAATGTAATTATTGTCACACGGTACATAACAAGTCTATAACAAGGCAGTTTCCTCATTTGGTTCAAAGAGGGTATCACAGATCTTAGAATCTTTTTTCCTCCAGTTAAATAACCTGAGGTAGTTCAGTTATACTCTATAAGAGATAGTTTTAAAAACTTTTTTCCTCCTGGCAATTTTTCTCTCAAAATACTGATTTGGTGGTGCAGTATCCTTCTTAAAGACTGGCACTCAGAAAAATCCTACATGCTTGTAATCTGAATTCTGCATCTCATGTCCTCATAATTGTAATTGCATGTCAAGTTGTTTCAACCTTCACTCTACATAAGCTTCTGCTAGGTTACCTATTTATATCACCTATATTATAAATGGTTAAACATTTATAAGTGTACTTTTGTTTAAATTTTATATATTAATTATATATTATAAAAGTATATGCAATATTATAGTATATAATAAATAATATAATATATAGATATAAATTTGTCACATTACCTAGAGATAAATTTCATTTATCTTCAATGAAAAATACTTTCTCATTTTGATAGAGAATATCTTTGTACTATGAAAAAAGTTTAGATTATATTCTATTGGGCAAGGTACTTTTCCCTTAACCTCCCTTAGCTGTTATGTAAAATGAGCATTAAGACCTGAAGATTTAAAGGGTTATATAATCATGATTGTAGGTGGTGACTTCCAGCAAAGTGAAATCTGCAACACTTTAAATAAATCGTTTTTCTTTTTTCATTATCAGTCCACCCCAGAAGCCTTTGTGTCTAGATATTGGCTTCATTTCCTCTTGTTTGATTTCTAGGAGGAAATTGGTTACCTACCTCTGCAAAATAACCTTAGTGTAATACTTCAAGACCTCATTATTCTGTAGAGGTTAAACTAACTATAGGAGTAGCATTGACATTTAATCTTTGACCTCCTAGTTTTCAGGGCACATGGACTTCCAGAAGAAAGAGAAAAGGAACGTGTTGTAGGAGCCATGGGAAATATGTCTTCAATATGTCTTCAATCTTTTTAGGCAATATAATTCTTCGAATTTTCTTTTCTTAAAACTTTAGGGGGAAATTTAAGGAGTTATCAGTTAATTGTAGAAAATTCTAGTTCATCTACATATACACTATTTTAAATGAAGCTATTGCCTTCTGGAAATGAATACTCTTGCTGTAGATTGAGATTGTGGAGTCTGTATTTTATCTTTGCTATGCAATTAGGCATGCTAATTGTCTACTGTGGTTAAAATTGTACAAATACTATTTTGCTTCAGATTGCTGAACTAGTTCATGATTCCTCGTGAAAAATAAGGTTTCATAAACATTATAATGGCAAATTATCATTTTCGTATGTTTATAACACTTTACTAATTAATATCACATTTTAAAATCATTTATTTTTAATTGACAAAATTATATATGTTTATAATGCACAACCTGATGTTTTGATATAGGTATACTTATTGTAAAGTGTTCAGATCAAATTAAGTAACCTATGCATTACTTTACATACTCATCATTTTTTATGTGTGCTGAGAACACTTAAAATCTACTCTTTTAGCAATTTTCAAGTATATAATAATTATTAATTGCAATCATGCTGTATAATAGATCTCTTGAACTTATTCCTTCTAACTGAAATTTTGTATTCTTAACCAACCTTTCCCCTATTTTGAACCCCAATACCATATTTTTAACACAGTGTTTACCTTACCCTTTAAAAACAAAGATTTGTTTTTCCATTTATACCTGAGTAAACTGAGGCTACTCTAAATTTATAAACTAGAATTTTTAGATGGAGGTTGTCATTTCTTCTTATAAAGGAGAAAAACAATAACAATAATGACTCATAAATAATAAAACAGTTCTTAAAACAATATGAACTTATTACGCTGCAAGGATGATAGAAATGTTTCAATGCTAACAGGACATTTGCTGTCAGAGTAGGTAATAGGGATTGGTTACTTTAAACCATTCTTTCTGTTCTTCATAATTTATAATAAATATAATACAGCAATTACATAAAAGGAGTAAAAAAAGATACTTGTGGTATGAAACTGAGCTAACAGATGTTTGGATTTGCATTGTACCATGATCAAACCCCTTTCTCTTAGTTGAAATCACATAATCTATTCTCCTCTTCACTAGGTTAGCTCTCTTTAATCTCTTGCTTCATGGATGATCTTCAGATGATATTTGAAAAACCCCAGATATATGTCATATGGACATTTATAAGTTAACATGGTGAGTTGCATAGGAAACCTACACTAGAGGTCGTCAATATGGGTCGCACAGGAAAAGATTGCAAGCATTCTGAAAACGGAAAGAAACAATGACAGCAGGTGGCATGCCAACATTTTAAGAATTGCAATTATTTAAATTGGAAGAAGATTCTGACAGGTGATATACATTTGGTAGTCATCAACATAGGTGGTATTTATATACTAAAAATAGATGAAATCAGCAGGGAATTTAGAGTGCAAGGTTATGCTTACATTGCCCTACTTGGAGTCAGATGGCAATGGACTGAGCTTGCCTGCTGCCTCTGCCACTCTTAATATCAACTTCATTAAGTTTTAGGGGAATTAAATTCATTTAAATATATAAAATATGTAGAGCAATGCTTGGCATATAATAAAATCTTAATAGTTAATTTTGTTATCATTCTTCAGTCATTTGATACAAATTTACATTTTCCAAAATCAAAATAGAATGTATGATCAGATTTATTCTGTTTCAGGCTAGCAGTATCCATCTCTGCTTTTTTTGAACTCTGTCTAGGAGGAGAATGGGGATATTCCTAGCCACTCTCCTGGGAGAAGCTAAATGTGGCAAGAGGAGGATGATTATGTACATAGTCTAATATTCCTACTAGGTTTTTTTTTAGATATATATATAGGTCTTCATCTAGTAACATTTGTTTAAGATTCAGTAACTGTTTACTTTTTAAAATATGGCATCTTGTTTAATTTTCAACAACCCCTTAAGATAGACAAAATAATTGTCCTCCTTTTATAGATAAGAGATCTAAAAGTTAGATAGGTTAAATATCTTGGCTAACATAACAGTGTTAGAACTGAACTGTGAACCCAATCCGTCTTAGTTCACTGCCTCCCAAATTAGTCCCAAATTGTAAATACTCACAATTCGTATTTTATTATGTTGGTCAAAAAATTCTTTCCTAAATATTCTTATAGGTTGTCAAGGAGATTAAAAAATATTTAATTAACAAAGTTGTGTCTTTGGTAAAGAAAAGAGTACACATTAGTCAGTACCAAGTAAAACAGAGCTTATGCTGGATAGGACATAAAACAGTGAGTCATGAACTTTTCTCCAAAAGGACTCTATGCCAAAAAGAATAATTGTAGAATTACTGGGCTATTGCTCAGTGTGGTGAACTAGATTCTCTTCCAGAAAGGTCTGAGAATTAATAGTTAATCATTTGGTGACATTTAATCAAGAGCCAGAAATCTAATCAATGGCTGACCCATTGTAACGTTGGGGTACCGGTCTGGCTTCTTGCCTAGACTGTCCAATCTTAATTAGCAATTATCTCAGCTGGGTGACCCTTTGCTTCTGGGAAATTTTCAACAAGAAGTAGCCATTTCTAAGTGAAAATTTCACCTTTTGCCTTCATCACTTGTTATTAGTCAGTGTGTTTATTCAGTTTCCAGTGTCTCAATGGACCCGTTTGATAGAGAGATCTGGTATTAGACCAACAATTACTTTAATGAGAAGAAATAATGAAGCTTTCCTGAAGGAAGGTGAGAGATTTCCTTCAGTTCCATCTCCTTTCATAACTTTTTTTTCCTTTTTTGTCATTCTGAAGTGTGTCTTCATTTAATTATATTAATTTTAGTTCTTTCTGGACTCAGTAGTGAAAGAAACTCAGAGTCAAGAAGGATTTTTGCTTCCACTTAAAACTGAGAGTTTTCTATTTAAATTGCTTTCCTAGGATCAAGATAAAGCCTTACTCTAATTCCTTCAATGATGTTTTCTTCTGATGCCCACTTGGGAAGGTTTTTAGGTTGAAATCATTACTTTGCCTCTAAGGGTCCATGGGTAAGTGACTTAATCTTTTTGAGCGTATTTTGGAGAGGCGAGTTAGAAAAGGCTTTTCTTTAGAGGTGTCATGTGAGCTAGAAGCAAAATGAGCCCATGCAATGATTATCAGGTGTAAGGACATTCCTGGAAACAAAAAAAAAAAAGCCAAAGCAAAACCTTTGAACCAATACGTCTGGAGAAAAGGAAACCAAAGAAACTATGGTACGTGCTGAAGTCAGAAAAGTAGGTCTAGGTTGACCACACAGGGTCTTTTAGACAGGGTGAGGTGTGGGAGGATTTTATGCAAAATGCCAGGGGAATCTATGGAAGGGTTTTAAGTACTAGAATGACAAGACCACATTTACTTTGTGAAAAACTAACCAACCAACCAAACAAACAAAAACCTCTTATTTTCTGTGTAGAAGACCAATTAGGAGAAAATACAAGTAAGAGTGCTTCGCAAAATGCCTGGCTGGGAGCATTTGGGAAATGTTAGCTATTGTCATCATTGCTATGATTATTATTATTCTCAGTGACAGGCACACTCCCTAGCATGGCATGTCAGAATCTTCTTGAGAGGGGGCTGTACATCAAGCCACTGATGTACAGTGATGCTTTAACTCTAAAGCATCTAATCAAGTTCCACAGGAAGATAAACTCTTACTATGTTCCCTTCCAACGTCCTCCTTAGCCTGAGGAGGCATGGTGTGTGTTTGTCACAGGTGTGATGGGGTGGAAATGATGTCAGCAACCTCCATGTTTATATCTAATCTTCTTCTGCAGAATTATACTGCTACTGGGATCATATCACATTTAGGCTTGGTCTGCACATTATTAGAGGACACATTTCTATACCAAATGGAAAAACATAATATTTGCAGATAAGGCACTTTTCAAGGAACTCATTATAACCTCAATTTTAAAAGCTGCACCACTGAAAGCAAGTTAATTTTTATAGCTTGTGTATTTGCTGCTGTTAATAATACCAAGAAGTGGCCTTGGATGACACTGAATGCATGGGAGAGTATCTTGAAAAACATCTCATTTGACCTTTACAACAATCAGACATTAGACAAAGTTGGTATGATGACTTCCATAGGAGTAGGGATTGTGTGACATGCCCATGCCCACCGAGACAACCAACTGACACCCATAGTTGTGAATCACAGTGTGGTACTCTCCATCATCCCAAATGGCTGCTTCCACCACTTACTCTATGTTCACTTCCTAATGTTATGGAGAACATGAGCATTTTAAAGTGCCATATAGAATTGGGATTCCTAAAATGTCATTTAAAAGTATGCCAGTACTTAATAGTATTCCAAGAAGGAAACAATTCTGAATGTACACCTTTAAGAAACACAAAATACACGCATTTATATATTTTGTAGAAGCCCAGATTTTCACTTGGAAATCAAATTTGTTTGGAATAAATTACATCTTTCTGGCACATGAAAAAAACCTGCTAGGGTTTGGAGAATGAGCTGTCCTGGTTATGTGTTTTGTTTTGTTTGTTTTTTTTTAAGCTGTGCTTGCCATCAACCTTATTAATGATCCTAAAATAAAAGTGGAGTTAGTAGTTTAAGGAACTTCCAGGAATAAATCACAATGGGATTCCCATGTTTAAAATGAGTAACTTTTGTTTTTGTTTTTATTTTGTGAAGTATTTATAAAATTATATCATACTTAGAGGGCAGTTCACACATTTTAAGTCAGCTGTTTAATTTTGACTATGTAATTATCATCCAGATCAAGAAATGCAATATTACCAGCATCCCAGAAACTTTCCTTCCATCCCTCCAATTTAACATCTTCTCCAGGAAATTACTATTCTGATTCTCTCATCATTACTTAATTTTCATTATTTTGAACTGGTAGATATAATTTGGTATCCCATTTAGTGAATTTTTTAAACAGTTTCCTTGAGGTACAATTTATATAGTGTAAAATTTTACCATAATAAGTGTGCATTTAATGGTTTATAATAAACTTGCCGAGTGCAACCATCACCATAATTTAGTTGCAGTAAACCCATACTCTTGTTCCCATTCCCAACCCCAGACCACCACTAATTTGTGTTCTGTTTGTATAGATTTGCCTTCTCTGGAAATCTTAGAAAATACAAGTACACAAGAGGTGGTCTCTTGTGTCTGGCTTCCCTCACTTAGCATAATGTTTTTGAGGTTCATACATGTTTAATTAATAGTCACCACCTGCATTTTCTGGAAATGCCACTGCATCCATAACAGTCTGTCATAAAATTAAGGCTTGCAGTGAAGAAGATGCATGATAAATATTGAGAGAAAGAGGGTTTTGACTGACAGTAGTGTATGAATCGGTAGTTTCTTTCTTTTTATGGAAGAATAATTTGCCGGTATTTGCGTTTTGTGTATCCATCAGTTGACACACATTTGAGTTGTGTCTACTTTTTGACTATTATGAATAGTGCCACAATGAATATTCCTATACATGTCTCTGTGACACTATACGTATTCAATCATCTTGGTAATATACCTAAGAATGCAATTGCCAGATCATATGGTAAGTATATCTTTTGAATTATACCTTATATGTAATGTGAATTAGGCTGTATACTCATTGCTCATACATGGGTTTGCAGTTGTCTCAACACCAGTTTTATAAATAAAAATTCTATTTTGAATTATATTGGCATGAAAATAAATATAAGGGTTTATAGTTTGACTTGTTCCCCTATTCTTTTGATCCATACATTTATCCTTATGTAAACACTATATTATCTTAATCACTGTATCTCTAAAGTAAGTTTTGAAATCAAGTAGTGCTAGGCCTTCAATTTATTCTTATCACTGTTGTTTTGACTACCTAGCTCTTTTGCTTTTCCACATACCTATTACAGTCTACTTGTCAATTTTTTTTTTGTTAAAATAAAAATTCCTTGGATTTTCATAGGATTTGCATTGAACCTACAGATCAATTTGGGTAGAATTACCATCTGAGCAATATTCTGTCTTCTTACACATGAACATGGTATGCTTCTTATTTTATTTAGATCCTTAATTTTGATTGACAGGGTTTATCATTTTCAGTGTATGGGTCTTATATGCTGGTTTAATTTATTGCTAAGTATTCTTTTTGAATGTATTGTAAATAGAATTGCTTTACTAATTTTATTTTCAGATTGTCCATTATTATGATATAGAAATATAATTCATTTTTATTTATTTATTGTGTATCCTTTTTCTCTGCTTACTGCCCTTATGAATATTATCCTTTGTCAAGTATCATACTTTATGCCCATCTTCTTAATAGGCTGTAGGTTTTCATTTTCATTTTTAGAATTTTATATATTTTGGATCAGAGTTGTTTAATGGATATTTGTGTTATAAATATCTTCAATTATATGGCTTGCATTTTCATTTACTTAAGTGTTTCCTTTGATAAACATATTTATTTATAATTTTTTACATTTTTTGTTTTTTAAATATTATTTTCGATTCAAAGGGTACCGGTTCAAGTTTGTTATATGTTATATTGCATAATTTTGAGGTTTGGGATTCTAGTGAACCCATCACCTGAAAAGTGAACACTGAACCCAATAGGTAATTTTCAATCCTCACTCCCCTCCCATTCACCCCCAATTTGAAGTCCTCAGTGTAGCCATTGTTTAGTCCCTCTCATAAATGAGGACACGGGGCATTTGATTTTGTTTCTGAGTTAATTCACTTAAAATGATGGTGTCCAGCTTCAATTATGTTGCTGCAAAGGATATGATTTAATTCCTTTTTATGACTGCATAATATTCCATGGTGTATGTATAACACATTTTCTTTATCTAATCCTCCATTGGTGGACACAGGTTGTTTCCATGTCTTTTGTATTGTGAATAATACTGTGATAAACATACCAATGCAGGTGTTTTTTTTTTTAAATATAATTTCTCTTCCTTTAGGTAGATACCTTTGCTGGGTCAAATGGTAGTTTTAGTTTTAGTCCTTTAAGTCTCTATACTGTTTTTATAGAGGTTGCACTAATTTACATTCCCACCAATAGTGCATAAGCTTTCTTTTTTGCTTCACATCTTCACCACAAATACATTTATTTTTTGACTGTTTGGTAATAGCCATTATGACTGGTAGGAGACAGTATCTCACTGTGGTTTCTACATTCCTCTGATGATTGTTGGTGTTGGGCAGTTTTTCATGTTGGTCGGCTGCTTCTGTGTTATCTTTTGAGAAATGTCTATTCCTGTTCTCTGCCCACTTTTTAATGGGGCTATTTGTTCTTTTCTTATTGAGTTGAGTTCCTTATATATTCCAGATATTAGTCCTTTCTTGGATGCACAGTTTGCAAATATTTTCTCCCATTCTTCAGTTTGTATGTTTACTCTGTCTATTTTGATGTGCAGAAACTCTTCAGTGTAAGTAAGTTCCATTTGTCTATTTTTGGTTTTGTTGTATTTTCTTTTGAGGTGTTTGTCATAAATGTTTTGCCTAAGCCAATGTCCAGAAAAGTTTTTCCTAGGTTTTCTTCTAGGATTGCTAATATTTTAGGTCTTGCATTTGATTTTTTAATCCATCTTGAATTAATTTTTGTATATGGTAAGAGTTAGTGGTCCAGTTTCATTCTGCATATGGCTATCCAATTTTCCCAGAACCACTTATTGAATAGAGTATATTTTCCCCTTTATGTATTTTTGTTAACTTTGTCAAAGATCAGTAGTATGTGGTTTTATTTCTGGTTTCTCTATTTTGTTCCATTGTGTCTATTTTCATTTCAGTACCATGCTGTTTTGGTTATTTTAGACTTGCTGTATAGTCTAAAATATTTAAAATCAGGTAATGCTAGGCCTCTGGCTTTGTTTTTATGTTTTGTTTTGTCTTGATCTGTTTTGTTTAGGATTGCTTTTGCTGTTTGGGCTCTTTTTGCATACAAAGAGAGTTTTTTTCTAATTCTGTTAAAAAATGATGTTAGTAATATGATCAAAATTACATTGAATGTAGATTTATTTTGGCAATATGGTCATTTTATTGATATTGATTTTTTCAATTCATGAGCATGGGATGTTCTTACGTTTGCTTTTATTATCTATGTTTTCTTTCATTTATGTTTTAACTCCTTTTGTATAGATCTTTCACTACTCTGGTTAAATGTATTACTAGATCTTTTTTGGTGTGTGTGGCTATTGTAAATGAGATTGGGTTCTTGATTTGGTTCTCATGTTGAGCATTTTTGAGGTAGAGAAATGCTATTGATTTCTGCACTTTGATTTTGTATCCTGAAACTTTATTGAAGTTGTTTATTATGTCTAATAGTCTTTTGAAGTTGTTTATTAGGTCTAATAGTCTTTTGTGGTTTTCTATGTATATGTTCATTTCATCAGTGAACAGAGATAATTTGACTTCCTCTCTTTCCCATTTGTATGGCTTTTATTTCTTTCTCTTGACTTATTCCTCTGGCTAGGACTTCCAGTACTGTATTGAATGGGAGCAGTGAGAGTGGACATTGTGTTACTTCCAGTATTTTGGAAAAAAAGTTGAAAGCATTCCCCCTTTTCATATGACACTGGGAGTAGGTTTATCATAGATGGCTCATTATTGTGAAGCAGGTATCTATGATGACTAGTTTCTGGAGGGTTTTTGTTATTTTTGGTTTTTTTGGTCATGAAGGGATATTAGGTTCTGTTGAATGGTTTCTCTATATGTATTGAGATTATCTTTTAAAAAAATTCTGTTTATGTGGTGAATCACATTTGTTGATCTGTGTATGCTAAAAAATATTTTAGTCCCTGAAATAAAACCCACTTGATTTTGATGGATTACCTTTTCAATGTGCTTTTGGAATAAGTTTACTAGTATTTTCTTGAAGATTCTGCACCTATGTTAATTAGAGATATTGGCCTGTAGTTTATTATTTTGTTTGCAGATTTTTTTTTTAAGTTAGGGCCTCACTCTGTCACTCAGGCTGGAGTTCAGCATGCATGATCATAACAATCACAGTTCACAAAAGTCTTGACCTCCTGGGATCAGATGATTCTTCCACATCAGCAACCCAAGTAGCTGGGACTACAGGTGTGAGCCACCATGCCTGACTAATTTTTTTATTTTTTGGTAGTGATGAGGTTTTGCCATTCTGCCCAGGCTGGACTCAACTCCTGGGCTCAAGCAATCTGCCCGCCTTGGCCTCCCAAAGTGCTGGGATTACAGGTATGAGCCACTGTGCCTAGCCTTTTGCCAAACTTTAGGGTCAGGATGATACTGGTTTTATAGAATGAGTCAAGGAGAAATCCTTTCTACACAATTTTTTTGGGACTAGTTTCAGTAAGATTAGTACCAGCTCTTCCTTATATATCTGGTGAAATTCAGCTGTGTGTCTGTTTTATCTTGGGATTTCTTTTGGGGGGGATAGTTTTTGTTACTGATTTAATTTCATTACTTGTTATTGGTCGGTTCAGAATTTCTGTTTCTTCCTGGTTCAATTTTGGGAGTGTGTATGTTTCCATACATTTATCCATTTCCTCTAGGTTTTCTAGTTGTGTGTGTAAAGATAATTCAGAGTAGTCCCTGCTGATCCTTTGTATGTATGTGGTATCAGTAGTAATGCTATCTTTGTCATTTCTGATTATACTTACTCAAATCCTCTATTTATCTTGGTTAATCTAGATAGTAGCCTATCAATTTTGTTTATTCTTTGAAAGAGCCTGCTGTTTGTTTCATTGATCCTTTGTGTGAATTTTTGTTTGTTTTTGATCTTTGTTATTTATTTTCTTTTGCTAGTATTGGACTTTATCTAGTTCCATGATGTGTGATGATAGGTTAATTTGAAATCTTTCTATCTTTTTGATGTAGGCATTTAACGCTATAAGCTTTCCTTTTAGCACAGTTTTTACTGTATTCAAGAGGTTTTGATATGTGTGTGTCTATTTTCATTCCCTTTAGATTTTTTTTTTTTAATTTCTGCCTTAATTTCATTTTTTACCCAAAAGTCATTCAGGAGGAAGTTGTTTAGTTTTTATGTACTTGGGTGGATTTCAGAGTTCCTCTTTGTATTGATTTCTAATTATATTCCACTGTGGTCTGAGAAAATATTTGGTAAGATTTTAATTTTTTTTTAATTTATTGAGACTTGCTTGATGGTTAAGCATATGATCAATTTTGGAAAATGTACCCTGTGCAGATGAGAAAAAAATCTATATTCTGCAATTGTAAGGTGACTGTTTTGTAAATATATATTAGGTTAATTTGGTCAAGAGTCTAGTTTAAATCCAGAGTTCTTTGACAGTTTTCTACTTCATTGATCTGTCTAGTGCTGTCAGTGGGATGTTGATGTTTCCCATTATTATTGTATGTCTGTCAATCTCTTTTCTTAGGTCTAGCAGAATTTGTTTTATAAATCTAGGTGCTCCGATATTAAGTGTGTATATATTTGGGATAGTTTAATCTTTTTATTAAATTAAATTCCTTATATTTATATAATGCCTTTATATGTGTTTTGTTATTGTTATTGGTTTTATTTGACATAAGAATAGTCATTCCTGGTTCTTTTTTTGTTGTACATTTGAGTGATATATTTTTCCACCTTTTGTGTGAGCCCTGTATCTTTACATGTTAGGTGGGTGTCTTGTAGGCAACAGATGATTAGATTTTCTTTTTTTATATATAATTTGCCAATCTATACTTGCCAATCTGTAAGTGGAGCATTTAGGCCATTTGTGTTCAAAGTTAATAGCGATATGTGAAGTTTTGTTCCTGTTATGGTGGTGTTAGCTGGTTGGTTTGTTGTCTCACTTGCATAATTGTTGTATACTATCTATGAACTTTGTACTTTGTGTGTGCTTTTATGTGGTGAGTATTGTCCTTTTATTTCAATGTCTACAACATCTTTGAGCATTTTTGGGGGGTTAGTCTGGTGGTGATAAATTCCTTTAGCATCTGCTTGTCTGGGAAAGACTTTATTTCTCCTTCATTATGAAGTTTACTTTGGCAGGATATAAAATTCTTGCTGGCATTTTTTGTTGTTGTTTAAGAAGGCTAAAGATAGACGCCCTGTCTTTTCTGACTTATAAGGTTTCTGCTAAGAAGTCTGCTGTTTTTCTGATGGTATTTCTTTATAAGTATTGGACACTTCTTTCTGTCTGCCTTTAAGATTTTTTTCTGTAGCATTTACTTTGGATAGTCTGACGACTGTATGTCTTGGTGGTGTTCGTCTTGTATGGTATCTTCCAGATGTTCTCTGAACTTTTTGTATCTGGTTGTCTACCTCTCCAGCAAGACCAGAGCAATTTTTCTGTATTTTTCTCTAACATACGTTTTCCAGATTGCTGACTTCTTCATCTTCTCCTCCAGGAATGCCTATAAGTCATAGGTTTGGTCGCTTTCCATAACCTCATATATCTTAAAGGCTTTGTTAATTTAAAAAAATTCTTTAAAAAATTTTTTTCTGACTGGATTAATTCCAAAGACAGATTTTCAAGCTCTGAAATTATTTCTTCTGCTTGATCTAGTCTATTGTCAAAGCTGTGAGCTTTATTTTAGAACTCCTTCAGTAAATTTTTCATTTTTTGAAATTCTGTGTTTTCTTTTTTTAATGTATCTATATCTAACTCATCTTTCATGTTCTGAATTGTTTTTCTGGTTTCTTTGTGTTGGCTTTCAACTTTCTCTTGGGTCTCATTGAACTTCATTACAATCAATATTTTGAACTCTTTTTTTTTATTTCAGAATTTATATTTTACTTAGGACTGATTGCTAGAAAGCTAGTGTACTCCTTTTGAGGTGTAAGAACACTCTATCTTTTTGTACTGTCAGAGATCTTTGCTGATTCCTTCTGTCTGAAGAAGTTATCCCTTCTCATTTTTGAATTTGCTATTGCTTGGATAGAACTTTTAAATTGTTTTTTTAACCTTGAGGTCATGACTGTGGCATATGTTGTGTATGACCATTTGGCTTCATTTCTGGGTTCTTTTAGGGGCAAAGTCTCTATATGCATTCCTTGTATATAGATAGCTTTTGTGGGGTGGCTTTCTCAAATGCTGACTGTTGTAGCAATATGCTGGGCATATGATCCAACACAGTATCTTTTGCAGGGATGATAATGTGGATGTTTCAGAAAACTTATCTCCTGCACTAGCACCATGTCCCTCTGAAAGCAGTTTTTTGTTTTTTTAAAAATTGGTAATGCAGTTCAGTATCCGTTCCAGTAGGTGGCGCTTAAGAGTAAGATCCGACTTGTCCTCAGGCCGATGAGGAATGGAGGCACCAGCCCTTATGGGGATGGCAGAGGCAGTTTATATTGGGATGCTATGGAGAGGTGAGGGACAGAGGTGGGTTGCAGCAGCCCCTTGTCCTGGGCAGTTAGGAACATTATCACTTTCCCATAATGCCCCTGTTGCAGGGCTCATGACCTTCAGTACACAGACACTTTGATTTCCAACCATACTCTGAATAAGGTCCCTGAAAATGCCACTCTGGCAGAACCTCTTTCCCTAGTCCAGAGCAGACAGCATTGCAGCTTGTTGGCCCCCCATTGCAAGGACACTGCTGCACTGTGTAGAGAGGGGGAGAGAGGTTTCACTTTTCATGCCAGTGCTGGTGTCATGGGCCCCCTTTCAGTGGACGTGCAGCAATCACAAATAGCCCTGGAAAGGCTGTCTCCTAATACTCGTGCACCGCTCCCCAGCAGAGGATGCCACTGCTGCATCTGCAACAGCAAAGGGGAGCAGGAGATGACCCCCTCTCCGCATGTTTCTAGCCGACAGTGCCTCCCTCTTCAGAGGTTAGCGCTACACCCACATTTGTTTTATCCCAAGAGGCACTTTAGCGGGTTATCAAGGGTTCTGCTAGACTCCTCTGCTAAAGTCAGAGTGGTTTATGGCAGCGGTCCCCAAACTTTCTGGCATCAGGGACCGGTTTTGTGGAAGACCATTTTTCCACGAGAGTGGGGATGGATGTGCTGTCAAATCCCACTGCTAATGTAAATCTGCTTTGCAGCTACTCCCCAGTGCTAGCATCACCACCTCAGTTCCACCTCAGAAATTCAGACATTAGATTCTCATAAGTTCACAATAGAGTTCATGCTCCTATGAGAATCTAATGCCACCGCTGATCTGACAGCAACTAGTGTTTTTTAATTTTTTTAAAATAATAGGTGTAAGGAGGAATCTTTTTGTGGTTTGCTTTGCATTTCCCCGATGAGTGATGTTGAGCGGTTTTTCGTATGTTTGCTGCCCATTTGTATAGCTCCTTTTAAGAGATGTCTGTTCATGTCATTTTCCCACTTTTTATTGAGGTCATTTGCTTTTTCCTTGCTGAGTTGTTTGAGTTATTTGTAGATTCTGGATATTAATTTTTTTTCTGACATATAGTTTGCAAATATCTTTTTCCATTCTGTAGGTTGCCTGTTTGCTCTGATGATTATTTATTTTGCTGTGCAGAAGCTTTTTAGTTTAAGTCCCACTTATTTATTTTTGTTTTAGTTGCATTTTCTTTTGGAGCTTTAACCGTTAATTTTTTGCCTAGGTCAATGTCTAGAAGAGTTATTCCTAGGGTTTCTTCTAGTGTTTTTATGACTTTTAGTCTGATATTTTTAAATATTTAATCCATCTTGAGTTAAATTTTGTATATAGGAAGAGATAGGAATTAAGTTTCATTTTTCTGCTTGTAGCCATCCAATTTTCCCAGCACCATTTGTTGAATGGGGTGGCCTTTCCTTAGTGTATGTTTTTGTCTGCTTTGTCAAAGATGAGTTGGTTTGTAGGTATTTGGGTTTATTTCTGCATTCTCTATCTTCTTCCCTTGGTCCATGTGTCTGCTCTTGTTTTTTATTATAATAATTATTATTTTTTGAGTTGGAATTTCACTCTGTTACCCAGACTGGAGTGCAGTGGCCGCTCCCGGCCACCGCAGCCTCAACCTGCTGGGCTCCACTGATCCTTCCTCCTCAGTCTTCCAAGTAACTGGAACTACAGGTGCGCACTACCATGCCCAGTTAATTTTTTGATTTTTGTAGAGATGAGGTCTCGTCAAGCTGCCCAGGAGGTTCTCGAACCCGCAGGCTCAGGCAATCCACTCACCTCAGCCTCCCAAAGTACAGGATTACAGGCTGAGCCACCAAGCTCGGCTGATGTGTCTGCTCTTCTACCAGTACTATGCTATTTGGGTTACTACAGACTTGTATAATTTGAAGTCAGGTAATGTGATGCCTCCAGATTTGTTCTTTTTGCTTAGGATTGCTTTGGCTATTCTGGTTCTTTCTTGGTTCCATATAATTTCAGAATTGTTTTCTGTAATTCTGTGTAAATGACATTGAGATTTTTCAGTTTAATAGGGATTACACTGAATCTGTAGATTACTTTGGGCAATATGTTCATTTTAACAATGTTGATTTTCCAATTCATGAGAATGAAATGTTTCTCCATTGGTTTGCATGCTCTATAATTTGTTTTATCAGTTTTTTGTAGTCCTCCTTGTAGAGATCTTTTATCTCCTTGGTTAAATATATGCCTAGATATTTGGGGTTTTGGTTGCTATTGTAAATGAAATTGAGTTTTTAATTTTATTCTCAGCTTGGTCATCATTGATGTATAGCAGTGTTACTGATTTGCATGTGTTGATTTTATATACTGAAATTTTACCAAATTCATTTATCAATTCCAGGAGTCTTTTGAAGGAGTTTTTGGAATTTTCTAGATATAAGATCATGTCATCAACATACAGAGATAGTTTGATTTCTTTTTTTTTTTCAGTTTGGCTACACTCTATTTATTTTGCTTGATTGCTCTGGCTAGGAATTCCAGTACTACGTTGAATAGGAGTGATGAAATTGAGCATCCTTGCCTTGTTCTGGTTCTGAAGAGAATGCATTCAACTTTTCTCTAGGCAGGATGACATTGACTGTGGTTTTGTCTTTTATGACTTTTATTATTTTGAGGAATGTTCCCTTTATGCCTTTTTTAAAAAGTATTTATCATGAAGGGATGCTGGATTTTATGAAATTTTTTTTGCAACTATTGATATGATCATATAATTTTTGTTTTGAGTTATGTGAATGTGGTGGATTGTGTTTATTGACTTGCATATGTTGGACCATCTTTGCATTCCTGTGATAAATCCCTCTTGATTGTGATGGATTATTATTATTTTTGTGATATGCTGTTGAATTTGGTTTGCTAATATTTTGTTGAGGATTTTCATGTCTATTTTGATATTGATGTGTAGTTTTCTTTGTTGTTGTTGTGTCTTTTCTTGGCTTAGGTATCAGGGTGATACTAGCTTCATAGAATGAGTTAGAAAGCATTTCTTCCTCTTTAAACTTATGGAATACTTGCAGTGAAATTGGTAGAAATTCTTGTTTGAAAATCTAGTAGAATTCAGCTGTGAGTCTGCTAGGTCCTGGATTTCCACCCCCCTTGGGATACTTTTAATTACAGCATGCCCGCTACATAAAACTTTCTTTTTTTAAGTTCTAAAACAAAATGTATTAGAAAAAGAAGAGAGGAAGGAAAGAGAGACATGCCAGAGCTGTCATGGGTGAGAGAAACTGCCTACATACAAACTTTCAAGTGGGGAACTTTCAAAGATACAATGATGCATTCATATGTCCAATTATGGAAGTTAGTTCATGTGTCTGGTGTACATTGTCACATGGAAGAACCTTTATCTACAGTTTGTTCACAATTTTTGTGGATTTGAGAAGATGGATGAGGAGTTCAAAGAAATCTGCCACTTAGTGGTCTTCAATGAGAAGCTGGAGCTAGGTTTGCAAGAAGAGAACTGAACTCTTTGCTGTACAACATGAGGAGCTTACTAACGAAGACCAGATGAAATTGAAGGCCCAGAGATTAGAATAGAGAGAGACAAGAGGTCAGGCATCGTGGCTCAAGCATGTAATTGCAGCACCTTGGCAGGCCGATGTGAGAAGATTGCCTAAGCCCAGAAGTTCGATACCAGCCTGGGCAACTTGATGAAACCTTGTCTCTACAATAAATCTAAAACTTAGCTGGGCATGGTAGCATGCACCTGTAGTTTCAGCTAATTGGAAGGCTGAGGTGGAAGAATCACCTGAGCCTAGCAGGTCAAGGCTATGGTGGCCATGAGCATGCCACTGCACTTCAGCCTGGGCAACATAGTAAGACTCCAATTCTTTTTTTTTTTTTGAGTTGGAGTCTCACTCTGTCG